>NC_056523.1:44025300-44138017 GCF_019175285.1 Sceloporus undulatus | reverse complement strand
GTTGAAAAGAACAAAAGGCCTAAACTGCACTAGCTAACAGCAGTTCCTAACTACTCACGGAGGATGATGGGAGTTTGTAGTCCCTTTTGCAGTTCCTGGATGCAGAGGGAGGGCTCCGCTTGCCTCTCGAACCTGGCCTATTCCCCTGAGTCTGAGCTTCTCCCCAGACTCCAAGAGAACCACCATTCTTGGTTCCCCCCAGGACGAGGGACAAAGGGAGAAAGAGACAAAGAACCGCATGGCTCGCAAAGGGCCTTTTCCAGAAAAAAAAGTTATGTCCCATAGAACAGTTCTTGAATCCTCGCCAGGTCCTTACTTCTGCTTGATTGGGGTCAGTTAGACCTTACAATCCAGCATATGATGGCCACAAGCTCATTAGCAATGTGAGTGTCATGTCTCTCATTCAGCATTGTACCTCCATCCCAGATTAAACCCCTTTGTGAGTTCAGGCAGCAAGGTCTCGCAGGTGAACTGGTAGGACGCAGTTCATTCACCAAGCATGTCAGTATGGATACAATTTCAGTAAGCCAGCAAAAAGCCCGCACCATACTATTAGCATGCTTTTTGAGACCTCTCAGAGAAAGTTGCATAATTTTTTTTTCTGGCACGTAATCATTTTTGTTCTGGTAGACTCGATAATGAATGTGCATCACTTGCACAGGGAAGAACAGACTTCCAGGACCAAGAACCTGTTTCTTTCTCAAGTAGCATAATAAACAAGCATGGTCAGCTGGATCGATCCAAAACAGAAAACAGTTCACTGATGTGTTTGCCTTATCCTCCAAATGAGGAGTACAATTTTAAATTTAATCTGAGTTAAAAAAAATTCAAAACATTTTCAACCACTGCGGTCAACAAGATGTATGATTGCCTCAGTGGGGTGTACATTGCGGCACTCATTTGCAAAAGAGGAGCAAAAAATGGTTTTTGCCATAAGGGACCCCAAACAAACTATGACCACCACTGAGCCGGTTCCATTACTCGTGTTTTTATATTAATATTATTTTTAACAAGAGATGGCAAGGAATTGATATCTGGAACTTTCTGCATCCTGGAGTGAGCTTTGCCAGCTGTTTTCACAATAAAGTGTTTCGGTAGGTTTCAGTAGTGGTCTGGTTGACTCACAGCGTTTGCACAGCTTTGAAAATGAGAACTATCCAGGGTGTCTGAAACTCTGGAACCAGGGATTAAGATCCATTGGAGTACTTTCTAGAGCAACCTTGGGATGACCTAGGGTAGAGTAGCATTTGCCACAGCACCACATGACATGGGCAACCACTAGTGTACCTACTGAATGGGACTTGCTGTTGTTTAAAAATGTCAGGGGATTTGTTTAAAAAACCAATTCCAGGAAATAATATAACAGCAGATTTATTATTTTCCATCTGTCAATAACTAAAACACCAGTGACCTTTGAAAGAGCTGGTATTTTTACACAATTCTTCTTCGAAGAGTTTTTATTGGCCCAGGTCCAGCAATTGTGCATCTTTCTGTGTCCTATTACATTCTTTCCTATGTCTCCAAACAGTGTGGTACTATGATTCGAAATGCACTGTGGCTTTAATGCTCATTGGCCCCTATGTGATCAATCTGGAAGCAAAGTGGATTGATATCCATTAAAATATTCATGGCATAGAATAAACCAGTTAATCTCAAATGGTTGCTGCTAGACTCTTCGTATCCACTCCAACAGTTTTGGGAATTCCTGCACCAAGCCATCTGTTGGTCTGAGTACATTTTGGTTTGGTAAAAGCTTGTACTGTAATACTAAAACTATTACAATATTAATGTGGACGTTAATGGACGCAGTAGGGCCATTTTGCAACAAGACATTTTGCTTTGCGCTGGCTTCTGCCAGAATGAATCATAAAATGACCAGTGTTGTTAGGAGTCAACAGTTTTAATTTCATACAGGTTGACATTTAGAAATGCCAAATCAGGACGCTTAGAGATAAATTGCTGGAGGTAATACGAGGCCTCGCTGTTGGTTTAGGAAATGTTTCCAGTTTCTGTGGAAATGTATGCAAAACCATAGATTAAGTGATTTCTGCACAAAGAAACTTGATTCACTGATTTCTCGAGACTTGGCTGGACTTCCAATGAAGTCCAAAAAAATCGTTCCCACAATGCAAATAGTTCTAGAGTCACTGTATTTGTTTGACATAATGACATACTATCATGGTTTGTTTCATGTTGAACAAAGTGTTTGCAAGCTGCTCAGGTCTGGATATAGACAAGAACAGCAGGGGCAGGTTACATGACAAATGATAATTGAGAGAAAGAAGATGGTATTTACAAATGACATTAAAGGTTAGAGCTCTTTGCTGACACAGGAATGGGATTCATTTCAGCTAACATATAGTTCAGACAGAGTGACTGTCCATAGCCCACTGTTGGCATCGAAGCAATAATCAAAAAGGGTTCTAGGGGGAGGCAACATTTGAAAATTTTTTTTTTAAAAATCCGTTTGAGAGCATCTGTCCACTGCCAACCCAGCACATTGTGTCGGTGGAGAGAATGAGACGGCCCCCATTTCCACTGGCGTATACATGCAGATTGCAAGAATCGATTAGTAGGTGTGCATCATTCCCATTTGAGCCATGCGTTCCGGTCCTCATTGCGCCCGATTTATGTTCCCATTGAAATTCAGGATCTGATCACCCATGTATTCGATTTTTCCTTGGAAAACCCCGACATCCACGTGGTGGATAAACCAGGTTTAAAAAGAGTGTACATTTTTTAGAGGTTTTTCCTTGCACCTCCTGAGGTCTGATTCGGGGGGCAAATGATGGGAACGAACAGGGTGTCTGATTCGGGAACTTGGGAGGATTGGGAGAAGCAGTGCTCAAGGGGCTGGCCTGGGTGTCACCCGCCGCTCTGCTCTCGTCTTCCTGCATTACACGGCATTAATTTTCTCATTCCAGTCGCATAGCCTTTCTCCCCAAGTGGCAGTGGGAACGCAGGGTAAGGCGATTGCTCTAACAACTGAACCTCCAAACACAGGTAAAAACAAATTACACGCTCTCCCTGCAAAACCTCCCCCCCTGCTCCACATTCCATAGGGACCGGATGTGTGAGAGAAGACCCATTGAAACACACACACACCATTTTTTAACTATTCTTTTTTCTTTTTTTCTTTTTTATTACTCTGTGCTCTGAGCGCCATGAGCAGCAGATCGGCTTTGGCATTACCATGCCGGCTTGATCGGTCCCCCAGATAGTCCCAGGGAGAGCAATGAGGGAGAGGCAAAGGGGTTTGGGGCGAATAGAGGAGCTTCTTCTTCTCTTCTTCACAGGCAGAATAGGATTTGAGGGGAATAGAGGCTGCCCCGTTCCCTTTTCCGCCCGAGGGGAAAATGTGCACCAAGTGACTGCGTTAGCTGTTGACATCACAGTCCACTTAGGCTGCTGGGTTGACAGCTGATTTAAAAAAAACAAAGGATTTCCCGGAAGGGCAATGCACAACGGGGCGCACAAATAACACTCTTTCATCAATTACTTACAAGGGAACAATACAAATGGGAAACGATACAAAACAGGGGTAAAAAAAAACTCGGGGTCGTGTTTGCAACCCATTTTTACATGGGAACAATTGGGTCAGATGTTGAGTCAGAATTGCTGAGTCAGAATCGCCAGTGATGATACACTGCATTATATGCACCGTGAGGAAATGGCCCCCCCCTGAATAATGAACATCCACATGTTCTAGAACAGGTTTCCCATGTGGGCAGGGGACAGTTTCTTCAGGAGGAGTTGCACTATGGTTGTGGGTCGGACGGCCGGTTTGCGGCGGCGCTTGCCATGATGGGAGTTGTAGTTTCTGTCCTGTTCCCTGCCAACACGTGTTCGCAACAAACTGTTCCTCCAGTCCCAGTGTATGCTGCCAACAATGGTGCCTTTATTGGGCAAACATTAACCAAACAAGTCTAACCGGACCAACAACTCAGTCCATCAAACAACAAAAGAAAAACTCCGTCCAAAACGTGCTTCAGGGCTGGGGAAATTAAGGTCTGCAGGGCCCTTTGCGTCCAAATTAGAGTCGGGGGGGCCTCTTTCCGCCCGCAATGCTTCTCCATGGGGCTCCCGATTCGCTGCTTTCTCGCCAGTCCCTGGGGTTTTTCGCGAGCCCCCTGGTTCCCACGCCGATGCCTTAATATATCCCACCATTCGCTCAACCAAATCCTTTCGTGGTCCGTCTTCCGTCCGCCAGTCCCCCTCGCCTCCTGGGTAAGGGAAGTCCCCCTCTTCCCTGGGGTCTGCTTAGCTTTCAGCAGATTCATGGGGCCCTGGAGAGTACTCGGACTTCAGTTTAGTCCTGGGGGGCACTGGTCTCCCAATATTGTGTGGAATGAACTCTATAACTATGTTCTTTGACCTGCAAGGCAAGGGGGCTTTGCAAGAGTGTTATAAATTCTTTCTATCCTATTCTATCCCTTTTTAAAATAAACTTCTTTCTTAAAAAGCATCTGCTATCTCTCTGCTCCTGTACACGTGCCTTAACTCGGCTACTGATTGCTCTGGGTTAGCAAGAAAGGAAACTAGATCTCTCTCTCTCTATCCCTCACAAGTCCCAGTGTGTGTGGGGGAGGTGTAGCTGTGGGGCTACGTATAAAAATAGTCATAGTTCATTCACTGGGTGGTGGCAGCAAAAAGTTCTTTTTTAAAGGGATCCCCTGAGAGTAATAGTCACGCACAGGGCTTTGCCCTCAGGGATCATCACACATGCATTTTGCAATGTAATTCAAATAAAAACAGATTTGTTAGGTGCCTTCAAGCCATTTCCAACTTACGGAGACCCTGAGGTGAACCTATCATGGGGTTTTCTTGTCACGTTTCTTCAGAGGGGGTTTCCACGAAGGTGAAAAAAACACAAATTAAAAAAACACCTCAAGGGGGTGCCATTTGCCACTCATCCAGAGGTTAACCATAGAATTACACTGGAGGACCTACAAATACCTAGACAAGTGTGTCCCCCAGGAATCTCTAGGTCCCTCAGTGTGACGCTATGGTCACCTTCTAGAAGAGTCACACTGGAGAACCTACAGATTCCTAGAGAGAACATATTCATCAAATCCACGAATAATCCAAAAAGTCAAAAGCTGCAAATGCAGAGGGCCATCTGAAATCCTGTTTAATTCAAATGACAATGAATGATGTTTTCCAAGTTCATGCTATTTCCAAGTCTATTTGCAAAAGTGCAGAAGTACTAACTGGCACTGTGAAATATTTCTGAGGAAAATAAAATAAAATAACCAGGGCTAGGGAAACATTTTAAAATGTCTAAGTGCCTACACTGAAGGCACTCAGGACTCCTCCATGCCTAAACTTCACTGCCTCCGAACATAAAGTCCTTTCATCTTTCTTTATACATATATTTTAAAAAAGCAGCAAGTCTGTGAAAGCAGGAGCCAGCTTCTTTATTTCTCATGAGGTTGCTAACTAGTGCCCTTTAGCAAAATTAGTCAAGGAGAATGATTGCTTTGCAAGAAATTTTGTGCAATCATTATTTTGCCTAACTTTTCTGCTCAGCTTCAGGATCAATTCAGGTGAACTAATTTTCTTCTCCTTAATGATTAATGTTTCATATTAATATAGCCATAAGGAGGGCAAGACCAAGAAACCTGTGTTTTCATTCCTGGCATAATTATATCTCATTTGGAGAATAATTTCATATCATCCCTGGGTAGGATTTTTCCCCCTCACATCCTTCAATACTCTGGTTTTAGACATAACAAGAAAGGGCAAGAATCAGACTTTCTGACTTTAAAAAAAAAACAATGGAATTTATATGCAGACTAAGGGAGAAGAAGACCATTTTTGCTGCATTTCCTGCAGAAGTGTCAGTAGCTGCTGACAAAGGCACAAGATCTTTAACAAACACTGTGAAATGTACCATTAACAGCATGGGAATTACTACTTTATGACTGCTTCCAAAGCCTCCTCCAAGTGTAGTAACCTGGCAGTTACTACAGCATGGCTCTTTTCCACACACTGTCAGAAATCTGGGCTCACATGAAACAAAAACATACCACAGTTCCTTCCCATGCCAGCACAGTTTCGGTTTTCACAAAGAAAAGGGCATCCAATATGTTCTCAAGTTGATCCATGCTCAAGATGCCTCTTCATACCCGCTAGGATGAAGTAGTGTGACATAATGAGGCTCAAGATATGTCTGTGGCTGAGTGGCAAATGGTACCCCCATCCACTCAAGCCAAGTTATTTTGGCACTTGAGGCAGAAAACACAACACACCCCTCTCCCCATCCTAGCAAAAATATATATATAATAACCAGCAATTACATAAGAAAATTGCTGCCTGCGGAAGCTGCCTCACCAGCAAGAGAGGCAAAGAAAAGGCTAGCTGGGAGAGAGAAGCATAGTCCTGCTGCTGTGGTGATAGCATACACCACACTTCCCCCCCCCCCCCCCCCCCCAGAAATTAAATGTTTGCCTTGAAAAGGCACTGATGCGAGTTAATCCCGCAGTGGTATGAATCAGGCAAGCACTGTTTCCCAAAATATTGGTGAAGAGTCTCTTTCCACTGAAAGGCAGCATGGTGTAACAATCTGAGTGTTGGGGTCTAAAATGGAATGCAGAAATAGTGCAGCTTGATACTGCTCCAACTGCCATGGCTCAATGCTATGGAATTCTGGGGTTTGTAGTTTTCTGAGGTATTTAGTCTTCTCTGTCAGAGAGCTCTGATGAGGCAAATTTGCAGATGACACCAAATTAGGAGGAGTCAATACCCCAGAGGACAGGATCAAAATTCAAGAAGACCTGAATAGATTAGAAAGCTGGGCCAAAGCTAACAAAATGAATTTCAACACAGAGAAATGTAAGGTACTGCACTTAGGGCATAAAAATGAAATGCACAGATATAGGAAGGGGGATATCTGGCTGAACGAGACTACGTGTGAAAGGGAACTAGGAGTCCTAGTACACCACAAGTTCAACATGAATCAACAGTGGGATGCAGCAGCTAAAAATGCAGTTTTAGGCTGCATCAACAGAAGTATGGTGTCTACATCAAGGGAAGTAATAGTGCTACTCTATTCTGCTTTGGTCAGGCCTCACCTCGAATAGTGTTTCCATTATGGGCATCACAATTCAAAAAGGATGTTCACAAAGAGGAGGGTGCCCAAAATGGTGAAAGGTCTGGAAACCATGCCTTATGAGGAAAGACTTAGGGAGCTGGGTATGTTTAGCTTGGAGAAGAGTCAGTTAAAGGGTGATATGATAGCCCTGTTTAAGTATTTGAAGAGATGTCATATTGAGGAGGGAACAAGCCTGTTTTCTGCTGCTCCAGAGACTAGAACACAGAGCAATGGATGCAAGCTACAGGAAAAGAGATTTCACCTCAACATTAGGAATAACTTCTTGACTGTAAGAGCTGTTTGACAGTGGAATACATTTCCTCAGATTGTGGTGGAGTCTCCTTCCTTGGAGTCTTTAAACAGAGGCTGGATGGCCATCTGTTGGGGTGCTTTGATTGTAAGTTCCTGCATGACAGGGGGTTGGACTAGATGGCCCTTGCGGTCTCTTCCAACTCTATGATTCTATGATACTCCAACAAACTACAAATCAAAGAATTCAGCCATGACAGTTAAAGCAGTGTCAAACAGCATTATTATGGCAGAGCAGATTAGACCTTGAACTCTGAGAAACCAAGATCCAGATTCCCACTAAATAATAATAAATAAATAAACTTTATTCTTATACCCCGCCTTTCTGCTACAGCAGTCAAGGCAGCTTACATGACTAGAATATATTGGAATAATACATACTCTGAATAAATAAATCGACCCTCCCCCGCTTTAAAACAGGATTGAATATAATAAAGTTTAAAAATTCATCCTATTAAAATGATAGCAATTTTCTAGTAGAGGCAATGGTTACATAAAGTAGGGAGAATACAGAAATTAGACTGAACTATTCTGGGAAGGCCTGTTGGAAGAGATCTGTCTTGACAGCGTTTTTGAAGCTGTCTAGGCTGGTTATTTGACAGATCTCCTCCAGCAAGGCATTCCATAGTCTGGGAGATTGCCATTAGTCTGGTTTTTATGGGTTGCAATAAATTCCTCCCAGAGGACCAGAGAGTGCAGGGTGGATTGTACGGAAGTAGGTGATCCCTTATATAGGTTGGACCCAAGCCATGTAGGGCTTTAAAGGTAATCACCAACACCTTGTACTGTGCCTGGAAGCCAATAGGCAGCCAGTGAAGAAATTTCAGAATAGGTGTAATATGATCACTTCTAGTTTTACCAGTGATCAGCCTGGCTGCCATGTTTTGTACTAACTGTAGTTTCTGGACTAGGTACAAGGGTATCCCTATGTAGAGTGCATTGCAGAAATTGAGTTGTGAGCTTACCAGTGCATGCACTACAGTTTCTAGGTCCCTTACTTCCAGGAAAGGGTTCAGCTGATGTATCAGTCAAAGCTGATAACAGACACTCTTGATAGTCACATTCACCTGATTTATCATGTGAAGTGACGAGTCTAGGAGCACCCCCAGACTGCAAACATAGTCCTTAAAGGAGAGAGTGACCCCATCCAGGACTGGAGGTTGCAAACCAATACCTGGTTTGGGGGTCCCTATTGTAAGTACCTCCGTTTTGTCCGGATTCAGCTTGAGTCAGTTTTTTCTTATCCAGTCCATCACTAAGCCATGGAAACCTATTGGGGGCCCTTGGGCAAGCCAGAACTTCCCAGCTTCAAGCTTGTGATAATTCAGTGTCCACAGGAAGGCACATAACAACAACAAATATATCGACCCACACACATGCTTGGCTACTGAGAAGTGCTACTGAGCTCCATAAGGCTTACTCTGAAGCACATATGTGTAGCAGTTCAACTGCAATATTCCTTCAGTGCAGCAGTAGAGGAAATGTTGTGGCCAGAAGATATTATTTAAGGTATAAGTAAAATCAGACCTTAAGCATCTTGTAGCTTGAAACTGTCACTTAAAAGGAAAATATTCCATTTGTCAGTAACCAACCCCTCCAGGTGGATTAACTTCCTGACTGTAAAACTTAGAATCTTGCTTTAGGACTCAGGCACTCAACTCTGTTCAATCTAAGTATTCAGCAGTAGATTTATTTTTACCAGAAGCAAACCAAACAGATTAACTGTGGAAAGAAGTTGCACTCAAGAGTGGTCAAAGCATTCTATTTAAAATATATATACTCACGTGTCAAATAGAAATAAATCATCAGCCCACTTATTAAGGATAGTTGCAAAAATGCATGATCATCAGATAGTCAAAGTTCTGAAACTGGCTCAGGAAGCAGAGTTATTTCAGGAATTGGGAGCATTACTTATGAGACAGTTTCAACAACTGGCATGTGTCTTGCAAAACACTCACTGACTTACCCAGTTTATCAAACAACATCCAAAATCAATTTGCTTGAACTGGACTCATAGAGAGAGCTGTGTGCACCTGATAAATGTTAAATCTGTGAGTCTCTTCATACATTATGTATTAACACGATCTTCATTTTACTGTTTTTGAAACATGTAGTTCAGTCATACATACTGTATCACTATGCCAATCCACACTTCCTTTCTCTATATTAGAGTTAACCTGCAAAATTGCTAACACTCAAGTCCATATCATTATTATACAATATTGTAATGCAATAAGATCTAAGAGGCTGGCAAGTATTAGGGCATTTCAGCACTGAATCTGTCTCTATAGATCTCCCTTCTACTGGAAAGTTAGTCCCCTAATCGGCAAGGAAACTGTTTTTAACTGAACTGTTGGATCTGAAACTCCTGTTATGCATGTAAATGAAACTCTGTTATACTGCATGATGGTAGTAGTGATATTATTATTATTATTATTATTATTATTATTATTATTATTATTATTATTCATATCCCACCTTTCTCTCATTAATGAGTCTCAAGGAAACATCTTTAAAACAATACAGATTAAACTATGGAAAACTTTCCACCAATTTTGCAGTACCCAGTGCATTCCCCTTGTTATCTGTCTGCATCCACACTGCAGGGGAAAAATGCAGTTTGGCACCACCTTAATTACCATGGCTCAATGCTATGAAATTCTGGGAATTTCAATTTATTTCTGTTTATTATTCCACAGTGTCAAATAGCATTATTTCTGCAGTGTGGATGCATCCTAAGACTTCTGATAACTGCAGACGTGTAAAAAAAACAGCACCCAGTTCATTCCACTAGTTGTGTAAAGGCTTTGTCAAATTAATGTAGACTGCAACAGTATATAGGGCCAGTAGCCTGATGCATACTGTCTGTAGAAATCGCTTCTTCTTCTTTAGAAAAGTCTCCCAGTTATTCAGGTCACTGACAGAGAAAGGTGGTTTTCTGTCATCCCTTCTTTATATAAATGCCGCAAAGGTAGTAGAAAGTCTTGTCCCTAAGGGTTCTCATTGCATCAGTTACTATTAAAATCTCCCTTTGAAGCTGTAGTTTTGATTTGGAATTGGAGCGATGTAGCTGAGGGCTACAAAGGGTTTCAGAATTCTTGAGGAAATTTCTTCTGCAAAACTGGACTGTGGGATGAGCAACCATCAAACACAAACTGACATTGGCCTGTGCAAAACAAAAAGGTAATTTAAGCAGTAATACAGGTTGTCAAAAAATGATAACAGCACCTACACAAAAAGGGAACAAAGTCTGAGTAAACCAGCCTGGACAGAGAAGAACACCAGCAGTGCCCAGGAACTGTGTCATATACCCCAAGTGGAAAAAGCAGCACTCGCTTTCACATTCCCACTTACCTAAAAGCCAAAAGCCTGCCTTATATCTGTGTGACTCAGTTTTAATTTCAGTTTCAATACCATTTACACTGCCATTGTCCCATCCTATAGAATCCTGGGATTTGTAGTTTGATGAAGTACTTAGAATTTCCTGTCAGAAAATTCCACAGTGCTATAGTAGTACAGCAAAATTGACAAGACCTGCAGTGCTTCTTAATCTTTGGTCCTCCAGATGTTTTCGAATTCAACTTCCACAGGTCCCAGCCACTTTGACTAATGGTCAAAAATTCTGGAAGATGAAGTCCAAAAGAACTGGAGGACCAAAGTTTGAGAACTACTGTGTTAGAGCTCTCTAGCAGAGAATTCAGTGTGAGCTTCCCATCTGCAGGTGTTTGGTTCTAGCACACCCACCCCCAACAGATGGGAAAATATGAGGGAGCTCAAACCTATATTAGTCAATGGATGGTGATGTGCGCACCTGCATTGGTGCAGGTGTGTGCACACACCACCACTGACTAATGGCAATCCACAGGAGCCCCAATCTGCAAATGGCTAGCCCGTCAATATGGTGGGCCCATAGTACCACATCAAATTACAAATCCCAGGATCCCATAGGATGGCATCCTGACAGTTAAAGTGGTATAAAACTTCTTTAATAATCTGCACTCTGTGTTTTTCCACCTTGACTCCATTTCTTCTCGTTTCCTGCTTCAGCCAAGGACAGCTTGCCACACTTCGTATCTCACGTCTTATCTGCCGACATTCCTTCCTTCTCTCTTCTTTTTGCTTCCTCCTTTTACCTAAAAGTGCTTCATGTTGTCATAGCACTAAACCTTTCCCCTCCTGCCAGCCTTCACGGCTGGCTGCATTATGGGAGTAAACAGCAGCATCCCAAAAGCCAGCAATGCTTCCTGAAAAGCCACCCAGCTCTGAGTCACTGCAGTTCTCTTTACATTCATTGTACTTTCTGCATCAGGAGGAGAGAAGAAGGGCCAGAAGCCTGCAGCTCAAAGTTTTTCCATCCAGTCATCCAACTAGGAAACTGCAGGCTCCAAACCAGGCTATGAAAACAGTGTGTGTTATAAAACCAATGCTTTGAATATCTGGAAATTGGAAGAAGTTATCTTTCCATGTGTATTCATATTAGAATTGATTGAATATGCATATAGGTTTTGGGAAAGTTGGCAAAATGGAATATTTTACACAGAAAGATGTCCATAATCCCATTTCTGCTACATAATATGAAGCTTCACATTTCCATATCAGACTTGCAAATATTTTTTTAGTAGTTAAAAATGCCTTTCATGAATTAATAGCTACATTGAAATGAGTCCTGTATGACATCCAGTTTCTTTCCACAGGCCTCATACTATTCTTTGCTCTCGCAAGCTTTGCAAACCATAGTAACCTTAGTAACCATTCCTTTAATATTCATTGAGGAGAAGCTCACCATTTCCTCACCATCAATATCCCAACAGTCATAGCTAAATTCTAAATGTTCTAAAAATGTCACAGAGCATTTCAATTATCACAATAAGATATCTAACAGGAGCACATACATAGTGCAGAATCCAAGCACTTTGATACAGCTTTTACTGCTATGGTTCCATCCAATCGAATGCTGAAATTTGCAGCTTGCCAAGGTACTTAGAATTCTCTGGCGTACTTGTCTAAACCTTTTATCTCTCTGACAGAGAATTCCTAGTACCTTACAAAACTACAAATTCCATAAGGTGGAACCATTGGCTCAAAGTGCTACAGTTGTACAGTGTAGCTAAATCTCAGATCACAAGATAGTAGGTAACCTGTCATCTCAATAATGTAATATTATTATCAAATTTCAACCATATACCTGAAAAACCATGTCTGTTTGCCCCTTCCAATTATTCCTTGCAGATGCAGGAGCCCTAATTAGTATGATACATCCCACTTTTTAAATAAAAAGTTCCTACATCAAATTATTATTTCCAACGAAAGCAGACCTATTGCATCAATAGGGTTTATACAAGCATTGCTTTACTATTCCACAGTCAACTGAGTAATTCTGCTGCAGTAGAGACTACCAATTGGATTTGGTCCTTTGTCTTCAACAGAGAACAAGGCTCCGTGTGTATGAAGCACCACCACCCCTCCACACCCTAGTGCTGATGTATATATGAAATCCTGCTCATAAAGCTGTTTTGGGTGCATCTGCATAGAGAGCAATGTCTCTGGAATGTTTTTCCTTCTTACTCTTCTCTTGTTAAGAATACTCACTATCCAGATTACCGCACTACATGCTTATAGTGCTGCTATTCCACTTTAACTGCTCTGGCTGCCTCCTGTTGCATTCTAGGAATTGCAGTTTAAGGATGGGCATTTAGAATTCTCAGCCAAAGAGTTCTTAGGCCTCAATAAACTACAAACATCAGAATGCAACAGAGGCAGCCAGAGCAGTCAAAGTGGAAGAGCAGCACTATACGAGTGTAGTGCAATAGTGTGGTTTGCCACAGATGGGGAACATGTGGCCTTCCACAGGTTGGTGGATTGCAGCTTCCATCAGGCCCAGCTAGCATCGCCAGTGGTAAGCAATGATGGCAGCTGCAGTGAAACACTATCTGCAAAGACAAACTTTCCCTTTCCTGCCCAATTGCATCCCAGACAATAGATACTGTCTGAAAGTCTGGTGCACAGAGGAAGGAATTTCTAATACACTGGTGTATTTTTTAAAGCAGTAGTACAAGAGCAAGTGTGATGTAGTAGTTTAAAGGACTCTGAAAGACCAGGGTTCAAATCCCCATTCAACCACTGAAGGCCATTGGGTGGCCTTGTGGAAATCACACTCAATCTCAGAGGAAGTTAATCCGTTGTTGTTGTTGTGTGCCTTCAAGTAGTTTCCAGTAGGTGAACCTATCATGAGGTTTTCTTGGCAAGATTTGAACAGAGGAGGTTTGCCATCATCTTCCCCAGAGGCTGAGAGCATGTGACTTGCCCAAGGTCACCCAGTGGGTTTCATGGCCAAGCAGGGAATTGAACCCTGATCTCCAAAGTCATACTCCAGTGCTCAAACTGGCTCTCACCTCTGAAGAAATCTTACGCCATGATAGGTTCATTTTAGGGTTACCATAAACTGGAAACAACTTGAAGTCACACAACAACAATGGTGATACACCCAGATAGATTGCAGGTAGCATAGATAGCAAGTAGTAATGTCTACCTCTACCTGGCTGCACTCTCCAGAACACTAGGGATATAGACTGGCCCTAAAAAAAGAATATTCAAAAAATGATACATTTGATATTCACAGTGCCTCCTGTATAAATTCTATATACTGTACTCACTTTTGACCAATCAGCATATTTAAATCAATTAATCCATGACATTGGGAAATAGTTAGTTTCTCTAAAGCATGTGCCGATACTACTACCAATAATAATAATAATAATAATAATCTAAACTAAAAAAAATTGCTGGTATCCTGTTGGGAATTTACAGTGTTGCAAACAAATTTATAATAGTGCAGCTTAGAATTGCAGCATTATGCAAGAGTCATCCAGGAGAGGAGGGGGATGTTGTTGTAGCTGCACCACCAGGACCATTGCACAAGCTGAATTAGCACTGTTGATGGTGTGCAAATAGACACAATGCACAACACAGCATGACACTGTTTGCCCCAGTGTAAGGAGAGAGGGGCAACAGTCCTCAACAGAGCTATGGAGCATTGGTAATCCAGAATGGAGGGCAGTGGGAAATCATGGATGTCCCAAGCCCAACTGGAAAAATGTCTTCCCTTCCTCATTGTGCCTGGGTTGCAGAATGGAACATGTTGTGCATGCAGTGGGGCCCCCATGGTGCAACAGGCCATCTTACTCCATAATTTTAAAATAGTAGCATATTGTCTCAGGTACATAATTCTGTCATCATAAAGGTACACATCACAGCCCATGATTCAGTTTCTCAGCCACTGTTTTCTGTTTACTATGTTTCTTGAGTTTGGGGATATTGCAGCGGGGATGGACAACAGAGAGTAAGGCACACAGCTGTACACAAACAGATAATAATTCAACATTATTACTGGGGGGGGAGAGAAAAACCAAGGGACAATCACTTAAGAGGGGGAAATAAAAATTAATGGGTTTTATTTATATTTTAAGCCCTTAGAACCGATCTGAAGCGTCAATTATGTCTTTGCTTCCCATGGGAAACCTATGTGCGCAGTTATTTGCATAATGCATTGATGTTCCAGTTAAACCTTAATGACAATGACTGTATTTATGTACAAACAACAATACTAACCTCAGGTGAAGTATTTTTATCTGTGAGGAAGAAGATGAAAAGCTGACACTCTGGATGCAACCCCATCAAGGAGGCATCTGGATTTTCTATCTGTTTTGTGTTGTTTCAGATCCTAATAGTAGCTCTTTTTCAAAAATGCTAAGGAACTCACCACTGGCTTGTATCCAGTGATGTCCATCTGCCATTAAAAAGGACTATGCTGGTAGAACTTATTTCTCCCTCCTCCAAGTCTGCTGTGTGATGTTGCAAGACACTCTAGAACAGTGGTTCTCAACTTGTGGGTCACGACCCCTTTGTGGGTCAAACAACCCTTTTACAGGGGTTGCCTAAGACTATTGGAAAACACATATTTCTGATGGTAGCAACAAAAATAATTTTATGGTTGGGGATCACTACAACATGAGGAACTGTATTAAAGGACTGCGGCATTAGGAATATTGAGAACCACTGCTGTAGAACATTTGGATAGTGGCGTGGGTAGATAGTAGAGAATATATGAAGCTGCCTTATACCAAGGGTCCTTTCACAATACAATTATAGCACTATGATTCCACTTTAACTGCCATGGCAGCACCCTACAGAATTCAGAGTTTTGCCATTTAGTGAGGGAGATTTAGAATTCTCAATCTGTGAGCTCAAGTTCATCATCAAACTACAAATTCTAGGATTTCCTGGACTGTAGCAAATGAAGTGAAATCATAGTTTCATAAGTGTACTGTGTGAAAGATCCCGGGTCAGACCATTGGTCCATCTAATCCAGTGCTATCAAGGCTGATTGGAAGCCATGGCTCTACAATGGTTCAGACAGGATTCTTTTGAGTAATCCTTCCTAAATGTCCCTGGTGTCCCCTGGCAGTCTCTCATCCAAATATGAACCAGGCCTGACAACCTGCTTGGCTTTCAAAATCAGATGAGATGGAATGTGGTCAAAGTCATGCAGTGGGAAGAGACAAGGGGGAAGTCCTGTTGCCTAAGTGGAAGTTTGTTCATACGATATTGGACGGAGCCTATTCTTTTCAATAACTAACCTATACTATTCAATCGAATCCAGAGTCTAACGGTGAGAGAGTGAACCCATAGCTCACATGCTGAATGTAGACTTCTAGCATTATTTTTGCAGACCCACTCAGAGTCCACTGCCACAATGTACACTGAACCATCAGAAAGCAAAGATGTCACTACCTCAGCCACCCATGTGGACAATTGTAGATTTTGGAGTAATTCAGATTTCAGAATCCTGAGTAAAGGAATCTCAAAAAGTATACTTGGACTGCATCCACACTGGAGAAATAACCCAGTTTGCACCACTTTAACTCTTTCTGGATCAAGGCTATAGAATTCTGGGAGTTGGAGTTTGTTGTGGGGCCCACAGGGCAGTTAAAGTGGTGCCAAAACGGGTTATTTCTCCAGTGTGGATGCAGCCTTGCATACTTTTAAAGGACAATATACCAGGTTATTTTAGCTAACTCTTTTCAATATCTGCTTGAGAAATTCATCATACTAAATCAATTTTATGATAATAGCTTCTGGAACATCCCCCCCCTCCCTGTTTTTCTGGTGCATAGAATCTAAGCAACTTAAAACTGTTATTGTTACAACAGCACCCTCTGGAGGCTGTTTTCTCTTAAAGTGAAAAGCTGAATTGTTGCTTACAAAACTAGCAATGTGTTCATATGGGGCATTTTTGTCCATCTATATTCTCAAGAAAATGTAACATGTAGAGTAGCAGAACAGGTTTAATATGAAAAACAAACCTATATTAAATTTAGAATTCTTGGTGTCCTGGATCTGGATGAAACTCAAATCTATGTATTTTTGATCCACATATAGAATTATAGTGTATATTTCCATTTAGATGGGAAATAGACCATATAGATCTGTTCCTAAGATCTTTTTAAATTAGTATAAAAATAGAGTAAAAAATATCTTTTTAAATTAGCTGTGGCTTACTTTACAGAATGACTTTAGTTAAGACTAACTTATTCTGCATTTAACTCATAACCATTTGTTAAACTGCAAAAAGCAATAGATTTTAAGATTTTATCTATTCAAAGATAGATTTCTTCTAATAAACACACATTTTGTACAGAAATAAATGTCACTGTGTTCAGTGGAGCTTACTCCCTGATGCATGCTCAGGATTGCATCCCAATCAATATATGCTTTAAGGGTTTACAGGTCAGGCAGACCTGTTTTTTACAAATAATATTCCTCACTTATAGCAAGATATCCAAGAAGCTTTGGTTTTAAAAACATAAAGTAGTGAAGAGTTCAACATGTCTGAAAAATAATAAATTCCCTAGATGCCTGGTAAACAGATATTATGAACCAGTACAGATTAAATATACCTCATTTGGAACAAGACAAGTATTAGTAAAAAGGCAAGCTGCCTATGGTCACAGGTCTTATAGGGAAGAAGGGAAGAAAAGAAAGGAAAAGCATCTTTAATCAAACACGTTTAGAGGCTTTTTTAAAAAAGAAAATCATAACCTGCAAATTAAAAGGGCAAGTCTGATACAGCCTCCAGTATTGATTAAAAGCCCACAAGCTTTATCACCATGTAATTGCTTCATGACCTGTTTTCAACAGCACAAGAACCAAGTTTTCTGAATAAGAAATTTTAATTTCAAGGTACCTCTAATGTATTGCGCCTGTTATATTACAAAAGGGCTACGCAGTTACTCTGCAGGCGTGACATTTTTCTGCTTGGCTTCAGTTCAATTTACTCCTTAATTTCCATGTAACTGATCCTTTATTTTCTTGTATCTGTGGCATTCCCTCATGTCCGCCTTTCAAGGCTTGTTCTCAGCCCTCCTATCTTTGGGGAACAATTTTTCAAAGTTTCTGACTGAAGAGTTCATTGATCACAGGGTGAAACTCCCTGACAGGTTTGGGTGGGAGAAAAGCAGTGGGACGACACTAAGGATGTGTGAGGAATCCAATTTCAGTTTGAGGTCCAACTGGCTTATTACAGCTCCTTCTGCACAGTCTGTCCACAGGGACACTACATACTACACAGACTGGCCACTTCACAGACCATTTGCTCTCTGAATCCCACGTGTTGACAAGTGTCTGCATACAAAAAGATATATGCTTTTTTTTAAAGTGCGCAGAGGAAAATGTGCATATCCCAAAAGTGCACAAAGTGTTAGTCAACAGAGGAATGTGTTCAAAAATGTAAAGAACAAAGATGCTTACATTTGGGGGGGAAATAAGCAAAGGATGGCTCTCACCTTTTTAAATAAGAAGGTATGTTCTCAGTCTCATTCTAAGATTCTTCTGTTTGCTGTTTTTTCATTCCCAGGGGTCACTGTGCTTACTGTGTCTCTGTAAGTTAATTTTGTTGTTAATAAAAAGAAAAAAGAGAAAAAGAGAAAATAGAAACAGAAAAAGAACAAGATACAGAGATAGCAAGGAGATGACATCTACAAACAAAGAATTTATAGATGTGAACATTTCTAGAAGATACTGAGCCAGACTCTTCCACTTTCAAATTAAAGGAGAACAGAAGAAAATTACTTTTATTATTGTTGGGATGACATAAAGTTTCCCACCAGAATAGAAGCAGGCCATTCTAAAGCAAACCAAAGAACCGGGCCACTCAGCCTCTCCCATCTTTCCCTCACTATTTTCTCTTGCAGCAGCCCAAGATATTTTCCTGTCTTGGACAACAGACAAGATGGCAACACCACTCTGTAATCACATGCAGAATCAGACTGAACTGGAAGATTAATCTTACTCCCAATCCTGGCAATGAGATTGTGTCCTCAACTGCTTCAGGTAACTGTAGACTACCTGAGTTGGGTTGAAGGACAAGCCACATACAGCTGTGTCCTGCAAAAAGGGGGAAATGGCATATTAAAATAAATTGATTGACAGAATAGCTACAAAGATTATTTTGTTTGATAGGACTAGATGGCATTCATCTCACCTCTAATATCTGAAAAGCTAGTACGCTTCAGAATAGGTCCTATAAAGTCAAAGGACTCACTATCTGGCAAACCAGACCCTGAGATCCTCAGGAAAGGGCCTTCACCTTTCAGTGTCTCCTCCTTTGGAGATATCATTTATGGGTACAGGGGAAAAAAGGGGCTGCACCTTGGTTATGGATCTACCTTCCCTACACACATAAGGATGACTCCCTCCTTGTTGTCCTTCCATCAGCAAGTGAAGGCTATTTTATTCCAGCACATTTTTAGGATTGAAGGTTTTGAGGGAAATGATTTTGAATATTATTTATTTATTTAGGATGAGCTTTACAGTTATACATTAGCAGTAATACTTTCTGGTTGTACAATAGCATCTTTCATAATTATTTGTCATTCCACAAAAAATGTATTTATAATTTAGCATATATTATCTTTGGTACAACATGATTCTCATTTGCTCTATCCTGTAAATATCATTTAAATAATACCCACCTCCCTACCCAAATTTCAGTTTTGTGGGGTTTTTTATCTGGTTTTTCATTGAGCACATCCATTTAATTATTCTTATCTTGTTGTCTCATTTTATCTTCTTTAATCCATATTTCGTGTGAAATATATTTAACATTAAAAAAATCTATACCTCTCAATATATTCTACTCATTCTTTAAATTTATCTGATATTTAACTTACTGATTTGAAATTCTTTTATAAAATCCTGATTGCAAAGGGTGCATACAGTATAAGGGTGCATGTTAATGTGAACATGACATTATATAGCATTACTGCTACATTACTTTAAACTTTATAGAAAATTTGTTTGTCAACAAACCGAGTTAAATAAAATATGTGAGGAGTAATAAGAAAAAAAAATCTTGTAAATATTCAAAGTACTTTGTTATTTTATAACTGTGGATGTTCTATATACCATATCTCTAATCTCTATTCAAACCTCTCTTTTTCTTCTGTGTACACTCTGCTTTATGTTCCTTGTTTTTTACAAAGGTTTTGCAATAGTTCCCAATCCTTATTCCATCCCTCCTTCCATCTTCCTTTTATCATCGTCAGTCTATCTAGTTCTATCATGTTGAGACTTTTCTGTAACCAGTCTTCTAATGTCAGTATTTCCTTTTGTTTCCATTATCTTGCATATACTATTCTGGCGGTGGTGATCAAATACGTATAAGATAATTTTTAGATGTTTTCTTTCTTCTGTTTCTTCTATAATATTTAATGAAAAGCTTTTGGGTTTGAATTTCATTTGGATTTGTAACATTTTTTGGATTGAGTTATGTATATTCTTCCAAAATTTATTTGCTGGGGGTAGATTCACCAGATGTGGTATAATGTTCCTTCCCATTTGTCACATTTCCAACATCTATTTTTCTCTATTCATCTTTACCAATTTGTTCGGAGAATAATATCATCAATGTGGCATCTTGTAGAAATTTTCTTTTATGTCCATAGAAAGTGTACATTTTAAATCTTGACCCCGTGCTTTCTCCCACTTCTCATAGTGTATTGTATGGCCTATATTTTGAGCCCATCTGATAGCACTTTCTTTTATGATTTCTTGTTCAAGGTCCCTCTCCAGGAGCAGTTTGTATAGTTTTGAAATTTTTCTGAGTTTATTGTCTAATTCATTTTCTTCTCTAACTGCCGATCCATTTTAAATCTTTCACAGATCTGTCTGTATGGAAACCAATAGCAGATTAAACCATCTTTTTCTAATTCCTTGTTTGTTTTTAATTTTGGTTTCATTTTGTTCCATTTTACTACATCTTTATACTTTAAGGGTTTTTTCAAGGTTGTTGCTAGACCAATTTTCCATGCTTCCTGGGATGAGAACCAATTTGGTACTTGATTGTAAAATTTTACTTTGATTTTGTTCCAAATTGTTAATAGTGATTTTCTCATTATGTGATTTTTAAATTCCTTGTTGACTTCCATTCTTTTATACCACATATAACCATGCCAGCCATATATTATATTAAATTCTTCTAAATTTAACATTTTCGTATCATCCAATTTTATCCAGTTTCTAATCCAGTCTAAAGCACATGTATAGTAATATATCCTTAAATCTGGTGTTCCTAATCCTCCTCTTTCTTTTGCATCCTTTATAATTTTCCATTTAATTCTTGGTTTTTTCCCCTTCCCAAATAAACTTTGAAATTGTTTTAATACTGTTAGTAATATTAAATATTTAATATTGTTAGTAATATTGTTAGTAATTCTATTTTAATGTTGATTTTTTGCATGTTTTAATTACATTGTAATCATTTTAATTTGTCAGCTGCCTTCTACCTTGAGTCCCAATTTGGGAGAGAGGCAGGGTATACAAAAAGCTGAATAATGAATAAGGCCATTTTTATACCAGTTAACATCCAAGTTCCTACAGCAGGCTTTTTCTGGCCTCATCACCTTGGCACATCCAGAGAAGAGTAGATGGGTTGGTAGATTGGTTGGTTGGCCACCATGCAGTGTTCCATAGATTGTTGCTTTGGAGATACTTTGGTTAAAAGGCCACACATGATAACTACAGTTGATCAGGCTTTCACTCAGGAGTGTAACAGGGCATAGAAGTGGGCTGGGAATCATACCCATCATATTGCCAGTCGAAAACAAATTACAGTATTCTGTGCCATAGACCAGATTAGCCCAAGACATTTTGCTGTCTAGGCAAAGGACAAGATGGTGCCTCATTGGCAGATGACATTACAGCACTGAAATATGGGACATTTTCCTACACTACATGAGGGGGAAGCATGCTAGTTTAGGAGGGAAAGGGAAAGGCTCCATAGAATCCACTGCTCTAACCCAAGTTTTGAACTGTAACTGCACATAAGGAACAAATTGCTTTCTGTGGAAGATCTGACACAAACTTTCCAAGATAACACTACATGCTATTAACTCAATTAGTCCCGGATGCTTATTTCCTTCTTTCTAATAAGGATCCAATGCAAAATGTAGCAATGAGAACAGAAAGGTGCTTTACTGTTTTCCAGTTATACGGTTTTATTGAGCCCTGCAGCTTCACAGAATCCTTCTACCAAGCTTATTATCTTGCTAAAGCATAATCAGTTTAATGCCTTAGAAGAATGTCCTTGGTCCTGAAAGCTGTTGCTTTTAATTATGCAAGGGAACCGAACTGCAAAACATCTGGAATGTGGGTGATGAGCTACAGTTACCACCCATCTCCCATTTTGTGGGGAGGGCTCATCACTCTGTGTTCAAAACAAAATTTTGTCTAAACCAACAATAACAAAGAGTCCTGTGGCAGTGTGAAGTCTTGTGGCACCTTGAGGATTTAGCAAATTTATTACAGCATGAGATTGTGTGCCCTTCATCAGATGAATTGAACATGATCCAGAATTTAAGTACTATATATGTACAGGACATGTGGCTGGACATGGAATTGTAAGGAATGACAGACAGATGGAATAGCTGCTTATTAGAGAGAAATTAAGTGCTCTAATTTCACTGCCCAATAGTCAGCAAGATGTAGTGGTTTGAGTGATGAACTATGACTTTGGAGACCAGAGTGGATCCCTCTGCCCCAGTCCCTCCATAGGGGCTCCGTCCTACGCCATCACTTGTGACCCTTCCTTGGCCCACCTGAAGAATGCATTTGGTCCTGCTTCACCGCTTCCATGGCAATCTACTCGTGAGCAAAGGAGAAGGGGTGATTGTGCCCTTTTTGCCATGTCCCCAGAAGCCATGCATGCCATGTACTTGGTGACACCAGGGGTGACAACACCACTGCTTACCACAGTGAACCCACCAAACAACACATCCACTGGTCCATATAGGGATCACCTTGAGGCCCAACTACCCAATCTAGGGATCTTGAGAGACAAGGGGGCAAAGTGAATGACAGGAACCCAAGGGTTTGGCACTGTGGGGCCTCCCTCACTTGACATGATTGGAATAGTAGATAAGGCTCCAAGAGTTAACTTCCCCTCCTGCAAATAAGAATCAGTCATATCACTGATGCTACTGGTGGTAAGCCTGATCAGACTAGGGTGGGAATCACGTGTTTGAACTGCAAATGCTAAGGCAGCAAAACAGTTGGTGAAGAATGCTGTGAGCTGCAGTCCAGAAATACTGAAGGACCACATATTTCCCAGCGCTGTGCTATATTTTATAATCTGACCTGTGTCTGGCAACTTGGAACATAAAGTTGAGTGTCATATATAGGTAATTTTCTAATTCTCCCACACTCTTACCAGGAAGATTTGTTAGAAAGTTCTATTTTTAATTCAGATACAATAAAGAAAACTAGCCCTTTGATAGAGAAAATGGTACAGAATGAGTTTCTCTGAGTTATATTTCAAGAACAAGAAAATTCACATTGATATTCTGAATCCCTTCTCCTGTCTTTGAGTTGAGAACAGAACATGCTAGCTAATCCCTGCCAGAGAAAAATAAATAACGTTTCATTTCTAACTTTGGGAGTTGCTGGTTTGAGATGAAATCCAGATATGTGAATATGAAATAAATGTTAAATTTTACTTTAAAAAAAAGGGGGGGTGCAATATATGCATATACAAAGGTTGGAAAGAGTGTCACTCTGCTAAAGGCATTTTCTTGTGGGTAACTACATCAGAATCCAGAACAGACTTGTACCAAATTGTACCTTTCAAAATTATGTTTGTGCATGCACATGTGAGAATAGACAGAGAAACAGGCAGTCCAGAGAGATAATCTACATATACAGTCAGATAGATCATAAACATAAGTGCATGTACACCCCTCACCAGACACTGGTGAGAGTCCCTCACTCCAGCTTCCCATCTGCCACTGTTCTGGCTCCAGAAAGACAAAGGAAAAGCAGCCAGGGACAATTCTGTCATCCTTGGACTTCACTGCTGTTGAACTTAAAAAAATTTCGTCTCCTCCCTCCCCATGCATTTTCCCTTGTGTGTCCTGCCTTACTCTGGTTGTAAGCCTTAGCATGGAGACATCAAATAAATTGTAAACCACTACGAGAGCCAGGGCAGGGGGGCTAAAGGACATGATAAAAATGATTCAAATACATAAATTAGACAAAGATTCAGTCCAATTGCCTATTGCACAATCCTCTCTGCTTGCTGAACTCCAAGATCCATTCCCCAGGAGAAGTCAGTCTTTGAACTGTATGAATGTTGGGTTTTTTTTAAAAAAAAGAATAATAAAATAGCTTGCCAGGTGGTGAGTGTTAGCCAAAATGCAACAGTACTAAATTACTCCCTGGCCTTTTCCAAACATTTTGCTTCTCTTTTCTTTTTTTGCCTCACCTTGGTTTTTCACACGGATCCTGCTTCCAGCCATTCTGTTTGGATTTTTTTGTACTCAAAAATTAGTTTAGTTTCCACCTTCCTTCTATTTCCATACCTTCCAATTGTCCTGATTTGGCAGGGATAGTCTGGATTAATCCTGTCATCCCACTTTTTGAGCTGTTTTAAAAATGACCCAGTTTCTCTTTCTTCCTCCCATTTTCTCCCTTTGTCCTCAGCTTATTTCAGTTGTTTC
This sequence comes from Sceloporus undulatus, assembly GCF_019175285.1. Taxonomy (NCBI): domain Eukaryota; kingdom Metazoa; phylum Chordata; class Lepidosauria; order Squamata; family Phrynosomatidae; genus Sceloporus; species Sceloporus undulatus. Next base: position 44,113,567 of record NC_056523.1, on the reverse strand, counting down.
AAACTGGGTTCAGTTAAGTGAGCAGAAAGAAGAAGGACCAGAATATTTTCCTATAGGCTTAAGCAAAAGCAGACTGCTGCAGCCTTTCCTAGCTTGTGTGTTCTTCCTCACCAATAACTTCTGCCATCTTGTTCACATTTTTAAGTTACTTCCTTATGTTAGAGATTTTCATCTATAAAATATTAGGAGGTCTTTAGTTTGGTTGTCCAGCTAAACTAAAGACCTCCTAGTATTTTTCCTCCTTCACTCATTTTTAGGCTTATACATAGTGCCTCTAATGATTCACCATTGCATTTGCTCTTGTGAGCATCTATGATAGACAACAGCATTTCTATCTGACTATTCCACTTGGGGTATACCATAGTAAACAGTTCTAGGGCTGCAGCTGCACTACAAAGACAATCCAGTTTGACAGCACTTTAACTTCCATGGCTCAGTGCTATGAAATTCTGGGAATTATAGTTTGGTTTTGCACCAGATCTGTCTGTCAGAGAAGGCTAAATGTCTCAGAGAACAGAATTCCTTAGCACTGACCCATGGTAATTAAAGTGGTGTCAACCTGGATTATTACTGCATTGTGGATGCAGCCAAAGAAGCTTCACCTGGCAGCTGAAGTCAGAGAGTGGTTCTGAAAGGGAGCACACTGAGAAGAACAGTCTGTCATGGTCACAGTAGTGCTCTGGAGCCTATTCATGAAGATTGCATTCAACATTTTTGCATCATAAATGACAAGACTAATAAGATTATTTGAGTTTTAAGGTGGTTTTAAGACAGTTTTAAATAGAGTTGACTTTGTTCACTGCCTTGGGTTTCTTCAGGAAATAAGTGGGACACCCATTTTTAAAATAAACAAGATACACCATAATGAATCAAACACATGCTGCTTTCCACCAAAGCTAGTTTGTCTCATGACACAGGGAAAAAAAGAGGCTAGAGCTAGGTGCCACTCAAACAGAAGATGGCTTTACAGCATGAAATAGCTCATGGTGGTGGACATGCTTTGCATGCAGAAGGTCCTAGGTTGAATCACCATTGTCTCCATGTAGGACCAAGAAAGAATCCTGGTTGAAACCATGGAGAGCTATTTCCTGTTATGTTCCTATGAACTCTAGACCCAAACCAGACTTCTTGGGAGACCAAGGAAGTTCAAGGCTTCTTCCCATGGGTGACAGCTGCAGTACATTTATGCCCATGGTCAATTACAGTCCAAAACTTCAAGATGCCCTCACTCCATACAGAAAGACTGCTTGGAAAAAAAGAAAGAAAGAAAGAAAGAAAGAAAGAATGCCTGGAGTGCCTAGCACTTCAGGGAGCCATGCAAATAAAGTGGGAAAGATATTGCCTCGGTTTTAGGGCATTGTTCTTGCTTGTGATGATAAACAGCCAAATGGAGACTGATTTTTTTTTGCTGTGGCTCCTACCTTAGCACCCCACCACCACCAAAGACATGGCATGAAAACTGTATATATTAAATGATTTTGTAGTCTAGGAAACATATTGCAGGAGGCTTTGGACAAGCACGTTACATTCAAGAATGCATGCCTCCTTAGTGGGCATATGTCTCAGAATGGTCAAGGATGTAATAACTGTTATCAGTGAACTGAGCACTTGTGTTTCCGACCCAACTAAGTATGTTTCTGAATGAATGTAAAACATTCTTTGCCTGGGGAGGAAATCTTTAGAATCAATTTTCTTTGGAGCACTTCCAGGAATACAAGCATACAAAGTTACTTGTATCGCCTCAAACCAATGTGCTTGGAATGCCAAAATGCTTGCTTCAGCCAGAAAAGAGAGGCAAGCAGACAGAGAGAGACTGCATCCACACTGCAGAAATAATCCAGTTTGACATCATTTCAATTGTCATGGCTCGGTGCTATGGAGTTCTAAGAATTGTAGTTTGTTGTGACACCTGAACTCTGACAGAGAAGGCTATATGTCTCATAAAACTACAATTCCCAGAATTCCAAAGTGGTGTCAAACTGGATTATTTCTGCAGCATGGATGCAGCCAGAGTGAGAACACATACACTAACATAGAGGATTTGTGGATATTGTTTGCTTTTCATTTCAGTGGTGATATTATATATATATATATATATATATATATATATATATATATATATATGCTTAGATAGTGATGAAATTTAAAAAGAGTGTACTAAATGTACACACAAAGGGTGTGCTTCATTTCTGTAAAAAAAATTATGTTGCTCACAAGCAAAACAGTTCATTAAATTTGGAGACATCTACCATGATTTCATGATGAGTTATAACTGCCACAGACAGATAGATAGACAAACAAACAAAACTCAAAACACTCTCATTCATTATTATGCCAAAAGGGATATAGCACTCTTATACCATTTCTGTTATCCTTCAGTGCCTTAAGATATTTTTTAGGGAAACAATATACAGTAGTTCAAAAAATGTTTTAACTCATCCTAAAAGATCAACTGAAAAAACGAGTGTTCAAAATGCTGGCCACCACAAAGGTTGCACTGAATATGTGATGAGCTGCCAATAGGATAGCATTTATATCAAAACCAAAATAATTTTTAAAAAGCAGAATGGATTGCCTAAGGGCATCTCCACCTGTGGAGGCCGCATTACTCTTCTATGTTTCTTTAAAAAGTTAGACTTTCTCACATCGGAAAGAGAAAAAAAAAGACAGAAGCAACTTGGAAAAAAAAGTAAAGGATTGCAAATATGTGGGGCACCCATCATCATCACCATCATCATCCCACTTTCCCCCAAAAATTGGGGCTCAAAGCAGCTTTCAGTTTAAAAGCACAGTAAAATTAAACACTTACAAAAGTCACCATTGTAAATTAAACATGAGTGAACATTTCATTACAGTCCCATTTAAAAAATCCTTATCTAGAAGCAGTTCAAGGAAAGATCTCAGGAAGCAAATGCATAATTGCACTCCATAGTTCTATAGATGAAAGAGCAGTGGGAACAATTCATGCAACATGGATGAAGGTCTTCTCTGCTGTAGGACCATGACTGTGGAATGCCTTCTCTTTGGAGAACCAACTGTGCCACCAGTGGCTTCATTCTGGCACCAAGTTATAAACATGGCTTTTTATTAAAGCCATGTGCGTCCAGTAGTTTATCCACTTTATACAACTACATGGTCTTGAACTGTTTTAAACTGACATATTGTTTATTATGTTCTTGGTCTGTTTAAATTATCTTTCATTGTTTTAACATTTATATTGTTTTAGAATTATTTTATTGTACACTGCCCTGGAATATTTTACTATAAAGTGATACACATATTACATGTACTGTATATTAGGATTGGCAGGTATCCTTTATTATAAAGGATATCACTTATAGGGCTGGAGATGTCTCTTATTATAAAAGGTGCCCCCTGTTTGAGAGTTGGAAATCTTTTCATTTCATATAGACTGAAAAAGATGCCCAAAAAATGTCATCATGTAATCTATGAATGCAGATAATTTTACAAAGTAATGAGTGGCTAGGTTAATAGAAATCAATACTTTGATTTGGTGTTTGAACACAAACTTGTTAATAAATATTTCTTCATTGTCAGTCATGAATTTTGCCTGTCCCTTATTGCTATTTTTTAAAAACTGGCATCACTAATGTATGTACATATACATATATGTGTGTGTATATAACACACTAAATCAATGTTATAAAATCTCTGGATGATGCAGCTTTTTCTGTTATTAAATTTAGAAATAGACGTGGATGGGTTGTTTTTTAAACTAAAAAATTAAAAAGCTATTAAGAATCCAGGGTAATAATCAGCCTTTGAAAAGAAAGAGAAAATAATTAAACAAATTAATCAGAAAACAAAGACATGGTTTATCATCTCCCCAAGCAAGTAGATTCAAGTTGCCTCCTGAGTCCCGACAGAACAAAATTCAATAATAGGCAGTTGATCCGAGAGTCGCAACATGACTCCCGGGACAACGGAGATGTATGATTAGAGATGGAGAACAATAGCTACAGTGTGTACATTTGTACAAGCTTCAGAGAAAATTGGGACCTATGTCTACTGAGCACATTAGTAACTGCTTCATTTGCTGGCATTATTATCCTCCTAGGTCTTTTAGTTACAGATACTGACTTCAAATGTGGTTGTGTTTTTATAATTTATAGTGGAATGTGTTCTCCATTCTGATTCCTATTGTTAGTTTGAGTAAATCCAAGGAACCAATAACTTCCATAAGTCTTGACTTACCACATTGGCTGCATCTATTAGTGCACTTTGAGTGCTTTAATTGATACCTTTAACTGTCATGGCTCAATGTTATGGAATTCTGGGATTTGTAGTTTTGTAATGTATTCAGCCTTCTCTATCAGAGAGCTCTGGTGCCAGAACAGATCCCAGGATTGCATAGGATGGAGCAATAACAATTAAAAGATTGTCAAACTGCACTAATTATACAGTTTGGAAATTTTCCAGGTAATTTCCTGCCAGTTACTTCAAACATTTTCTGATTATTTAGAGACGTTAACAAAGAGTTAAAGCAGATTTTTACTGACCTAACTGGCCTACAAAATTTACATACTGAAGGCACCAGGAATGAAAGGGTTTATTCTCACATTACCACATGCCTAAGATCTGACACATATTTTTATTTATGTCACAAAAGAAACCCACATTTAGGTTTCGTATAGATTTCAGTGCTTTGAATTGATTTAGAAAGCTGTTTTTTTAAATTATATTTTTCTCCTTTTTTTTCCTGAAAAGGCAGCCCACAATAATATAATTCAAATTTTCAACAAAAGGATGTAATAAAATACTTTAAAACTTAAAACAAGTTAAGCCAGTACCTAACAATCTGTAAATAGTCCCAAGTGTTATATGGGACATTCCACTGATGATCAACCTTCTAGGATTAGAACCATTAAATGATTGGGACTTGTTAAGTCAAAACTCGTGTTTGTTGTTGTTATTATTGTGTGCCTTCAAGTTGTTTCTCCATTATGATGACCGTAAGGTGACTCTATTGCAAGGTTTTCTTGACAAGATTGGTTCAGAGAGGGTTTGCCTTTGGTTGAAGCTGAGAGAGAGTAAATTGTTCAAGGTCACCCAGTGGGTTTCCAGGGCCATGTGAGGATTTGAATCCTGTTCTCTAGAATCCTAGCCTAATATTCAAGCCACTACACCATGCTGGCTCTTTCATGTAAACAGAGTCCTGTTGAATTAATGGGGCTTAAAATTCGTGTTTTAAAATTCTACATTCTAAAAGAATTCCAAATTCTAAAAAATGAGGTAGAAGCTGCAATAAGAGAAAAGGTAAAAACAAGTCACCAGGAATAAATGATATTCCAATCGAACTGCTGCAATCCACATTGAAAGAGTCAACTATAGTGCTAACTAACATGTGTCAACAGATAGGGAAAACTAAACGATGACCAACAAACTGGAAACGATATTTATACAACCCTATCCACAAAAAAGAAGACACAAAAGATTGTAACAACTATAAAACCATAGCACTAATATCCCATGCAAGCAAAATTATGCTCAAAATTCTACAACATAGACTCCAATCATAAATGGAGAGAGAAATCCCAGGGGTCCAAGAGGGGTTCAGGAAAGGAAGAGGCACTAGGGACCACACTGCAAACATACAATGGAGTGCATCAGGGAGTTCCAAAAGAAAATTAGCATGTGCTTTATAGACTATAGCAAAGCCTTTGACTGCATAGCTCATGAAAGGCAATTGAATGCCTTTAAAGACATGGAAGTGCCAACACATCTGATAATCCTGATGAGGAATCTATATTCAGGACAAGAGACTACTGTCAGAACAGAACATGGAGAAATAGAATGGTTCCCAATTGGCAAAGGAGTCAGACAAGGCTGCATCTTTATTACCCCACTTCTTCAACTTATATGCAAAACATATTGTATAAAAATCAGGCTTAGACACAAAAGAAAGAGAAGTGAAAATAGGAGGATGGAATATCAACAATCTGAGATATGCAGATGGCACCATAATACTAGCAGAAAACCTCAAAGACCTCAAAGATCAAGGAAGGAAGTGCAAAAGCAGGCCTATTGTTGAACATAAAGAAAACAAAAATAACGATCACAGAGAACCTACGCAAACTTGAATTGGACAATGAAGAAATAGAAATAGTAAAAAAATTCTTATACCTGGGATCAAACATTGATAGAAATAGAGACTGAAGGAAATTAGAATGGGAAGGACTCATGAGCAGTTAACAACAATAACAAAAAAACTCATGTAAAGGTCCATAAAATATTGTTGGAGAATGTGTGTGAAAATGAGATACTACATTGGGGGGGGGGGGGGAAAAGAAGGAGGAAGGACCTTTCCCAACATCTCAGCATCCTAATCATACCAGACTGATTGTCAATGGAATGTCCCATATCATTTCTGTGAAATGTATGAATGAAACCCTCATACCAGTGGTAGAAGATCCTATAATGCGGAAGTGGCAGCAACAGCAGTAAAGGGCAATAGATAAAATTGCCAAAATCATATTTAATCAGATGTACAAATCAGATGTACAAATCAAATGCACAGATTCGGGGGGGGGGGGGGGGGGTTAAAACCTGTAAATGGTAATCCAGTGATTTGGAAAGGCGAGATTACATAAAGATGGGAAGCACAGAAAGAATGAAGGATAGGCCCTGTGACAGTGTGGAAGGAAGACTGAACTCCAAGGATGTAAGATTGAACTTTCAAGCGTTCTGGTCTGGTTGGATCTTCAAACAACGATGCAAAACTGAGTTCATATTTTGCAACCATTCTTTTCTTTTGTTATACAGGAAGAGCTAGATTTAATTAGGCATCATTAGAGCTCTTTGTTCCCATAAAGCAATTCAGAAACAACAACCTCATTAGTGGTGGGAGGAAACATAGAAAACAAAGAAAATGTAATGATGCAAAAGGGTTGGGGTAGAGAGAGATTTCAAACATGGGAAAATTAGCAGAGATCCATGGCCTTCATTAACCTGCACAAAGTACTGTGTGTGTATGTGTTGGTACAGTGGCTTTATTACCCCATTAATTAAAACATTACCAACAAGATGCATTCATTTAACAAGACTCTGCTCTTGGTTTAAATGGCAATACTAATTAACCCTATAATTGAAACATTTCTCACTTACTACAAAAGAAAGAACACACAGCTACCTTGGTGTTACTAAGGCTTACAAAAAAAGGAATAAGGGGGAAACCAGCAAAATATAATAATTCTTGGAATTGTTAGATTTATTAAACAGAACCTGTAATCACAGCTTTGCATTATCATGATTCTTTCCAATGAGCTGAATGTGTTGTGCAAAAAAAATTATGGTGAGGTTATTGCATACTCAGGAAGAGCAGTGCTGCACATTGCAATTCCTGGGCCCCATCCAATAGTGACAACTGACTCCATTTCTTTGTTGTGATAATAGCTATTATTCCACAGCTGCACAAAGAACTTCAACTGATATAGCTGTGGCTGTCGCAGGCTGCTATAAGCCTTTGCACAGCAACATTGTGATAGCTGCATCAAACAAGCCAGGTCAACCATCCTGTCCTTCAAACAATAGGTAGGTACAAGGGGTAGGATTGTGAGTTCAGGGTTCTTCCAGGCCCTGAGATTTCTTGGCCAAAACCTGAGATTGAGGGGTGCCCCCTTGTAATGTCATTAAGTGTTACATATCACAATTTGTCATTTAAGCACTCACACAGAGAAAACATATTATCCTATCCAACTTGTGCAGCCTGATGATGTGGACAGGATCCTTGGAGAGGTGAAAGCCACTACATGTGTCTTAGGTCCTTATCCTTCTTGGATGATTAAACAGGCCAGAGGGGAACTGGCTGAGTGGGTAAAGCAGGTAGTCAGTGCCTCCCTACAACAAGGCAAAGTCCCAACATGCCTAAAAGAGCCAGTTGTGAGACCTTTGTTTAAAAAAAGCCATCCCTGAATCCCATTATAATGGATAACCATCGATCATTTTCCAGCGTACCATTTTTGGGCAAGGTACTGGAACATGTGGTGGCTTCCCACTTCCAGTGGTTTCTGGATGAAACAGATTGTCTAGATCCATTTCAAGTGTTGTTAAACTGCCAACACCAGCATTCATAAAATGAGATCTGGTGCCTTTAGGGAAAGGGAACTGCTTCAGCAATCAGGTCTTCGTACTAGACATCAACCACTGTGGCCACTACTGTTACTCTAAAATTATAAGACAATGCTAGGTGCTGCAGAGTAAGAAGCAGTGGAACATTTCCCTCATCCTGGTTTCTAATTGCCAGAGTACTTAAAATCTGCATTTGACAAAGAGGAAGGAGGGGAAGGTCAGGAGTTTTTAAAAGTGTGTTGCATTGATCCAAAGTCTTCAAGGGCCCTGTCTGCATGGGCTAAAATATTCTGGGAGTATTCTGGCCCCAGAGCTGCCCCCAACATCCCCCCCATTACCTGGACACTTCTGTTGCGATGCTGGGCAGCTATTTGCAGACATCCTGCTGTGCTGCACAGCAAGTCACTTGTTCTGAGGTCAGAATGAGGCACCCAGTGTCGATCACATGGCTCAGCACCTTGTTCTGACAGTAAAGCAAGCACCTTTAGCACAACAGCTGCTGTAGCAAGCAGCACAGTGGGACACATTGTAAATAACAGTCTCACAATGGAGAGCTCTGGATTTTCTTGGAAGATCTGGAGCAAAAGGTGAGTTATTTTCATCCTTTATAAGGGTGTTGTACCCTGGATTCAGTGATGAACTGACTAGACATTGTCTGGACTGTTCCCAGCAGAACTGAAATCATTTGGTCTCTCTACAAAGACAAGGGGAAGACATTACATTTGGTTCGTGCAGAAGAGCCTCTGACAGGCAAAGGCTGAATTTAGATCATCTGAAAAATCAGAAGAAGTCATATGCCCAACTCCCCCCAATACACACACAGAAAGATTTTATCAAACCCTCCAAACTAGGATTAGAAATCAAGATCACTCAAAGCATTATTTAGAACGAATGTGGGAATCATATGGCCATCAAAGTGTTGTTAAACTGCCAACACCAGCATTCATCAGATGAGATCTAGTGCCTTTAGGGTATCTAGGCCATAATGTTCTACTTCACCTAAAAGCTGAACTAGTTATATAAAACATATTTAACCTATAAAGATATGTGGCACAAACCTAAAGCAAAAAAAAACATTATAATAGCTTTTTAACTCCTTGGGGCTTTTAATTAATAGGAACAATTTTACTGTTGTGAGCACAGATAGAAGATTACTTATGGCTTCATCTCAACCAAGATGCCAGCCACAGATGTTGGCGAAACATCAGGAAGAAACTCTTCTAGAACATGGCCACATAGCCTGAAAAACCCACAAAAAACTATGGATGCCAGCCATGAAAGCCTTTGACTTCACATTCATCTCAACCCTTTTTTTCTTCAGATCAATTCATGCAACAAACAGATAACCAGCTGGACTAGTTTTACTAGCAGCTAGTTCTAGAGTAATAAATATGCATTCAGTTAGAGAAAGCACTGGTATCAAATTACAGCTTAGGCCAGCCATGAAATTGCAGCTGTATTTTTTTTTTTAAATGACTATTATATGCTAAAAGAAAAATCCTATCTGTATTTCTTCACTGCTGGTATTGAATTTCTAAATTGCTTTGGTGGTTCAGGAAGTTCTAATACCATTTAGGTTGTGTTACTAACAAAAGATGCATAGGTAGAGAAAATCTAATAATCATGTGTCAACAGAATAGGAAAGCTGCCATTTTCTCTTTATGAATAAAACATTTTTAATACCATTTTTCTTTTTCTTTTTCCCCCCTCTTTGCTTTTTTTTTGTCCCAAAACCCAATAACATCTTGATATCTGTTTGCCTATGCTATTCCTATCTGACTTTGGCATTCTTATTTGGCATCAGTGAGATCATAGGTTGGTACAAATATAGAAACTAACATGGTTCTACCAATCAAAATCTTTTGCTAGAGATTTGAATGTCAACATAAACATAGGATACGACATGTGAAGTACTTACCCTCCAGTCCAGTATATCACAGATGAAATATGGGACACTTATCACCAGGCAACATCAGAGTGTGGTCAAGATGGCCAAAAGTATCAATGAGGAAAAATGAATGAGCTAGGAGAGTCTGCAGCTCTTGCCAGAACCATCTCTCCCACTTCTGAGTTTAATGCACACCTCTTTTGCACTGTAAAGTCAGTTTGCAGAAATTGAAGTAATTGAGCCAAGGCAGTCTAAGCAGTGTCAAACTACATTAATTCTGCAGTGCAGATGCAGCCAAAGTGATAGAGGTGTAACACCTTTATTAAAAGTGCCATCCTGGGTGTTTTTAAGTCTACAAAAATAATACAATTCTTATTAGTTCTTCCCAAACATTAGAGATTAGATTCTTCCCAAAGATTTGAATCCTAGAGTATTAATAATTCTTCCTCCCTCCAAAAAACTATTAAAGGGGGGGGCAATGTTCTTGGAAGCATGGTTTTACATTCAGATCTGAATTTACACAAATTTATCCTTACGGCTTTTATTAATGGGGTATCTCTAACAATAAAGTATCATTGTGACAAATCCTGTATTGCTATTAAGGATGAATTCTTACGGTTGTAATAAAACTGCCACCTAGTTTTTAAAAAATGACAGCAATAGTATTATCATTCAGTGTCATCCAAGAGAAGCAGGGCAGAACTCTGGAAAATTAATTATAATAGTTTTTGTAAATTGTGCATATTGTGTTCTTGTTCTTTAAACAGAAACAAGCCTCCAAAACTTTATGCCTACTTATATCTGCCAAAGATTGCATTGTATGACATTATTTTATTTAGCTGCTATAACTGACAGCTGGATTGATGGATTGTATATTATGTGAACCATGCATTACATGGATCTACAAGAACTTCACTCAATCATCCTGTTCTGTACTGTTATATTGATATATCTATATGTGGATATTGCAATATTGTAGTCATTGAAGGATACTTATGTCTTATCTTGTATCTTGGGGAATACTTCTGCCTTATGTCAGACAATGTAATTTTTTTAAATTAGGAAAATTAAGAAAATATTTAACATTCTATCCATAGCTACATATGGATCTATATTATCAGAATTTAATTACACAGAATTACAATAATATTTAAAAGAAAAGCTCTTCTCTTTGTCAGTATCCAAGCTGTACTTTAATTTAAATTTTCAAAATCAATCTTTATTGACCTTAAACCACATAAACATAATGTTTTTTTCACTGCTGCTAATTTGGCCAACTTTATTCAATAATTCCATAAGTGGGTGCACTTTTCTTTTCTTCTCTTCTCTTCTCTGTCTTTTCTTTTTTGAGCCACCAAACTTCTTAGCAATTTTCAAACTAGTGTTCTCAATGTGAAGCAAACTGTTCTAGATAGCTTAACAAGATTATCCGGGCAAATGGGATGTAGTCAATTATTCTCAGCAAGATCACATACGTCACTCTAAAACCTCTTAATCTAGAGGCAGTTCCTCTCAAGATGCTCAAAGTCAGTTTTCTACAATCTGCAGTTCCAGCATGTCTTGTCTGTAGCAATATAGATTTCACTCATCCTATAAGGAATTTTTTTATCATTGATGCAATGTTAGAACTGGGGGACACCCACATTTTCATCTAGTCCAGTCCCTTACCAATACAAGAATTCATAGCTGAAGTATCTCTGATAGGCAGCCATATACTCTCTGTTTAAATACCAACAACAGAGAAAGTCTCCCAATTTCCAAGGAAGTCTGCTTCATTTTCAAACATCTCTTACTGTCTGGAGGTTCTTTCCGAAGTTTAGTTGTATAATATTTTCTAACATTTCTTTTAATTTACTGCAAGGTGATAAAACAGACCCTGTACATCATTTCCCCCCTCTTTTATGAGAGCCAGTGTGGTTTGAGTGCTGGACGATGACACTAGGGGGAACCAGGGTTCAAATCCCCACTTGATCATGGAAACCTACTGGGTGACCTTGGGCAACTTAAATGCTCACAATCTCAAAAGGAAGAAAGGGCCAACCCCCTCTGAACAAATTCTACCAAGAAAGCCCTATAATAGGGCCACTTTAGGGTCATCATAAGTCAGAAATGACTGGAAGGCACACAGCAACAAATACCATAGCTAACCAAAAATTGGTTGTCCCGCAGATTTTTCTCATTTTTTTTAATCCACAAAGCAGGAATAGGAATCACAAGGGCCTCCAGACATTGTTGGATTGTATTTCCCAGCAGCTCAGCCCAATGGTGAGAAATGCTGGGAGTTGCAGTCCAACATCTGAAGAGTTCCATGATTCCTATTTTTGATCTAAAAGCAGTAGTAGGGCACCGAAAGAGAGGAGAGATCTTGGACACATACGAAGATTTGTACATTTGTATTTGTAATATTCCTTTTGGAGACTTTTTTGATACGCAAAAGGAGTTAAAAGTTTCAGATACTGTACAGTTGTTTCAATACAGAATACAGAAAGTTAGTTATTACCTAAACAGTTTTGATTTTTGTTCCATTAATTAGCATTTCCAGGTTTCGTAATCAGTTATGTGGTTTTGACCATCAAGCCACCTGCATCTGGTACAATCTACACAACTTCATTTCTTCTCTTTTCAAGTTGTGTGTGTGCCTTCAAGGCCCCTGTAGACTTATGTGGACCCCATAAATATCATAGGGTTTTTTTTTTAGGTAAGGAATACTCAGAGGTAATTTTTCAGTTCCTTCCTCTGAAATATAATCTACAGTACCTGATGTTCATTGGCAGTTTCCCATTCAAGTACTAACCAATTATAGTTGGGTATTATTCCAGTGATTTCATTGCCCTGTAGATGACTGTTATGGTTATGCTACTAACCAGCAAACACCTGGTCTTTTGAAACCAGGACTGAAGTTTAAAATCCTGTAAATAGCTTGTTTCTCTTTCAAGTAGTGATCTGAAATAGCTTTTTTTCACACACTGTTCATAACATTGTTGAAGCCCAATCAAGAATCTGTTCACTAAAGTAACAGAACCTCCAGTTGCGCAGAAATACAATGCAACTACTAAGTTATCAAAAAAGATCATTAAAGTTTGCAGCCTCCTGGAAGCAGAACTTTGATCTTGATAGCACTTACTATATCCCTGGATTAAATTAATAGGGCTGCCAATTGTTTTTGCTCCAACAGAGCATATTATCGCCAACGCAACAGACAGAAATCCTTCTATAGTTTTTTGTGAGTTTTTCGGGCTATGTGTCCATGTTCTAGAAGAGTTTATTCCTGACGTTTTGCTTCCATCTGTGGCTGGCATCTTCAGAGATGAAGCAATGCAGTGAAGCAAGCAAGTGGATCAAAGCAGGATGAACGATGTGCCTAAAGCACGAACAGCAATGTTTTAGCAAGAACCAGTGACAACCATTGCCAGGACAATCCAATGTCTCCTAGTATCCAGTGTCCAGAAAAAAACAATGAGAACTTTTTCTTATTTGTTGTTGTGTGTCTTTAAATCATTTTTGACCTATACTGGACTAAGGCGAACCTATCACAGAGTTTTCTGGGGCTGAGAGTGTGTGACTTGCCCAAGGTCATCATGTAGGCTTCTATGGCCAAGCAAGGAATGGAACCCTGATCTCCAGAGTCGCTGGCTCTTATGAGAATATGTGAAACCAATAAAAACAACTGAACACTGAAAACCTGAACTTACATAGTATTTTTAGGGCAAAGTGCTAACAAAACAAAAACACATAGATAGCTTGATCTGGAAATACACTTGTTGCATGTAAACCAGGGTGATAAATGTGCTTCCCTACAGCCATCGACAGGGGAAGTGTGACCCTGCTGGTGCTCTTGGACATCTCAGCGGCTTTCGATACCATAGACCATGGTATCCTTCTGGAACGCCTGAGAGAGTTAGGCATTGGGGGCACTGTGCTTCAGTGGTTCTGGTCCTACCTCTCGGGAAGATTCCAGATGGTGAGGCTGGGGGACAGCTGCTCTTGCAAAAGAGAGTTGACATCTGGCATCCCCCAAAGCACCATTCTGTCCCCCATGCCATTTAATACAGTGGTACCTCGGGATACGAAATACCCAGGTTACGAAATTTTCGGGATACGAAAAAATCCCATAGGAAAACATTGTTCCGGGTTACGAATGTTTTTTCGGGTTACGAAAAAACTTTTGGTGCTTTTTTCGGCTTTTTCGCACGGAATCGCGGCTTTTCCCCATTAGCGCCTATGGCAATTCGGCTTACGAAGGCTTTTCGGGTTACGAAAGCGGCCGCGTTACGAATTAATTTCGTAACCCGAGGCACCACTGTATTTACATGAAGCCGCTGGGACAGATCATCCGGACACATGGAGCTTGGTGTTATCAGTATGCTGATGACACCCAGATTTATCTCTCCATGTCTCCGACTGATACAGTGACTAAGGATGGTGTCTCTCCTTTGAAAGTCAGTAATGGGATGGATGAGGGAAAACAAACTCAAGCTGACTCCAGAGAAAACAGAGGTGCTCGTGATAGGTACCCCAAGCCCAGGCAGGGAAATTTGTCATCCAGTCCTGGATGGGGTCACACTTCCCCTAAAGGAGAAAGTCTGCAGTTTGGGAGTACTCCTGGACTCATCTCTGCAGTTATCATCTCAAGTGGATGTGATAGCCAGGAATGCTTGGTATCAGCTTCGGCTGATACACCAGCTGCGTCCCTGTCTGGACCGAAAGGACCTTGAAACCATAGTACATGCACTGGTAACCTCTCGTTTGGACTTCTCTAATGCGCTCTACATGGGGCTACCTTTGTACCAGGTTCGGAAGCTTCAGCTAGTTCAAAATACTGCAGCCAGATTGGTCGCTGGAACTTCCAGGTCAGACCATATAACACCGGTACTAAGATCTTTACACTGGCTGCCTATTAGCTTCCGGGCTCAATACAAAGTGTTGGTTATTACCTATAAAGCCATATATGGCTTGGGTCCGAGTTACTTGAGGGAACACCTCTCCCCATATAGTCCACCCCGCACTCTCAGAACATCAGGAAAAAAATTATTAGTACACCCTAAGGTGAGACTAGCAGCAACTCACCAGAGAGCATTTTCATCGGCTGCACCAATGTACTGGAATAAACTTCCCGAAGAGCTTCGTATGACCTCTACATTGGATGCCTTCAAAAAGGCTTTAAAGACCCACCTCTTCTGATTAGCATTTCCATCAGACTCCTTATAGAGACTGTCCCCCTGATACAAATGGTTAATTGCAATTGATAGATTCCATGTTTGTTTTTACTTGATGTTCGGTTTTTATTGGTTTTTATTGATAGATATATTGTGATGTTTGCTTTTTATGATGTGAAATTTTTAAATGATTTTGTGAACCGCTTTGATCATCTCAGAAGAGCGGTATATAAATAAAGCATATTATTATTATTATTATTATTATTATTATTATTATTAACACAATGGATTCAATAGTGTGCAATAGTGAGGAGATCCATCATATTACCAGCTTAGATAGCTTTTAAAAAGCTGTCAAGATGGATCTCTTCCAGTAGGCTTTTCCTAAGAAAACCCTGGCCATATAAATAATGGAGTTTGTCTATGTTATACCCCACTTAGCCTTCGCTCAGATTGAAATTATGTTGTGTTGTTATTATTGAATTTGTAAGATTTTAATTGTGTTCTGTCTACAACTTATTTTAACTATTACTTGTTTAATTGTCATTTTAAGCTGGGAAATGTGGGTTATACTTAAGATATTGTTGGAATTTTATGTAAGCCATTCCAATTGCTTATAGAAAAACAGGATACAAATAAAAGTTTATGTTCAGCCCCAAATCTAATCATGAGATGGGATTCCTGTGGCATGGCACAGGAAGGGAAGGGGAATATTGCCAGCTGTAGAATGCAACTCTTTAGCTGGGTATATTCATATTTGCTCTCTGCTTGATAGTTTTCAAGTAATTCTAGTCTGGGGTATCATTTGTAATCCTGCATATATGGCCACCATTTATTGCTTCAGAGGATCTCACTTGCTGCATTTGGTTTTCTTGGGCTTTTCCTTTGCATTTGGTGATGTCATTGTTAGCCGTCCATACTTAGTCCTATGGGAATAATTTTAAATTTCTCATGGCTATGCAATACTGGAGGAAGAAGTCTTTCTAGGCTCTTGTAGAGTGCAGTAGCCTGTCGATGAAAAAGCAGGAGACGGAAGATACAGCATATTTACATGAATGTAAAAAGGTCATACCAAAATATTGAAGTATATATCCCATTCCACTTACACCATCTGAGAACAGCTGTATGATTCTAACATTTTAAAAACTTCTATTTCCTTCTCCCCTACCGCTGTTTTTAAAGATCTTTGCCTTATGAAGAAACTTTGATTTCAAAAGCTTGTACAAGGACACATGTGTCCAAACAGTGCCAGAGTGGGGTCAAGCTATGAATGAGGAATAACAAACAAGCCAGGAGAGGCTGCAGCAGTTGGCTTTTGCCTGAGCCTACTGGGAAGGACAAGATCCCCCACCCCTTCTCCTTCTTGCTGAGTTAACTGAGTGCAAACTACTTTTCCTTAGCTTATGACAACTGAAATATGTTGAAGACAAAAGGTGAAAGTGGGAGAAGGAGAGAGAAACTGAGGCATTTTAAAGGGAGCTGAGAAGGTGGAACAACCAAGAATCGTGACTGTCCCTGCCAAATTGGCAGTTAGTATATAGCTGTGAAATCCATATGTAGGTGTAAGTGTAACCCAGTTTTAAAAATAACTACAGTATTCAAAAATAGAGCAAGTCAGTAATTATCAAAATGGGGCTTCCATCTGAAATGACGTTCATTGGGTTGTTATATTAATTAGCCATTCCCAGAAAAAGAGCAATGTCTTAATACAAATTTGTTGTTCCAGAATGGAAAGGCTTGTAGAAAAGAGCTAAAGACTTCATGACCAGCCTGTGAGCTTCATGAAAGCATAAGGCTGGACACTGAAGCAGAATATAGGGGACCAGAAAAGCCTCTCATTTTTTGCTTTGATCGAGCATTACAGGTTATAGTTCTTTTTATTTTACATTTCAGGCAATCACAAGCCATTTTAGCAAAATGTGACAAATGCATGATGCCGAATTGCAGCCGAACATGGATACTTTCGGGGGGGAGGGGACTGATCCCTGGTGTAACATATTCAAGAACTATAATTGTTAAGATTATTGAATGAAGCAATAATGTTTTAGGGTTGTTGGGTTTTTTGGTTTTTTTAATTTAATGGTGTTCACTTTTCCATTACTGTAGCCCTCCAGCCCAGATATGGAAAATGAGAAGTTAATTGTAATTCTTCAACCAATTAGTTTTTTATTTGTCGGCCCAGGCATTTTCCTCATTGCTAACTTAGCCCTTTACCATTAGTGATTTAAATGAAACGTGTGACAGGGTTACTGCTATTTTCTTGTTTTATTACTTGATCTTATTGTATTTTGTGTTTTGTTTTAACACCATATTAATGTAAGTTTCTTTGGATATTTGAAAAGAAAAGTGGTACAGAAACATTTAATAAACAACCCAATTTTTAATATAGAAATCTTTCAGGGTATTATCGACAGATCAAAACAGAAACGTGTAATGTAAACTATGTATGTTGTCCATTTCTAAGTGCCTCTGCATTCAATCGCATCTGTTACCCACTTACACACAAAATTGCTCAATGCCTATAAGCCTGAAAAAGTGGAACTGTCTCCTTCAAAAGTACCTTTTGGAGAGTTTAAGTTGCCTCTCCCAGCTTGGCACTTTCCAGATGTGTACAGATCCCCGGGTTAGATGGGTTACTGGGAATAGTAGCATTTTTAAGCTAAAACAACTGGAAACTACAAGGTTCGGAAAGGCTGTCTTTAAAGCAGAATCCAGCAACCTATAGTTATGTTTTGCAATTTATCTCCTCTTTTACTTTCCACCCTCAGCTACGTGTATGCAGTTCACTCATCCTTGTTTAAGACAGAATGGTATACACTTGAAAAATTCCTGTCAAATGGCCTCTTAAAATGCCCTTGAAAAAGTTATGTTTAAAATAACTAGAATGCATTACTTCTTGTGGTAATCACCACTTGCAGAATTAGTTTGGGAATGTAACTTTGCTCTGCCCCTGTTACACAAAAGAC
Organism: Sceloporus undulatus; assembly: GCF_019175285.1. Classification (NCBI taxonomy): domain Eukaryota; kingdom Metazoa; phylum Chordata; class Lepidosauria; order Squamata; family Phrynosomatidae; genus Sceloporus; species Sceloporus undulatus. The sequence goes on along the minus strand of NC_056523.1, from coordinate 44,095,469 downwards.
ACACACACAAAGGTAACTTGTTGGAGGTAAACACCTTCCTGTGATATGTTACTTCTCATCTCTGATTTGAATATTCAGGAGGTTGAAATATTATAGTTTGAGAACAGTGAAATTGATTTTGACTTATGGCAACCCCACGAATGAGGCCAACTCTATCTATCCATAGAAAGAGAGATGTATGAAAAAATAATGCTGAATTCCAGTCAAAGTTTAAATCTAAAAGGATTGAAGAATGCTACAATATGGATAGGAACCTGAGTTCCAACAGAGAATCTATTGTTATTGCTAGAACATCTGAATATCCACATTTAATGGTGCCCTGCAATCTTCAAGAAACTTCTAGTAAACCTGGTTGCTGTATTATCCTTAGAGAGAGATGATCCATAGGGCAAGGTGAACAAGAAACAACAACAAGCCCAGGTAGATTGTATAACATATCCTTCTCTCTAGCCTAACTGCTCAGGAACTGAATGTCTTTATCCATAACATACCACAAGCCTGCATCTGATAAAAGTGTATTTTAGCCCATTAAATTTATGCTGTACTTAACTGGCTCATACTTAAAATGCTACAAAATTATTTGCTATGTCCCACTGTAATGAATGGAAGGCAAAAGTGCATATATATATATATATATATATATATATATATATATATATATATATATATATATATATAAGCATTCCATTTAGATATTTGTATTTAAGACAATCTTCTTGTCCAATTTCACCTAGCTTTGACTCTCTCTATGTATGTGTGTTGTGCTTTCAAGTGATTTCCAACATATAGCAATCCTAAGGTGAACCTATTACAGAGTTTTCTTGTTGAGTTTCTTCAGAGGTTTGCCATTGCCATCCTCTGAGGCTGAGAAAGTGTGGTTCACCTAAGATCACCCCATGAGTTTTCATGGCCAAGCGAGGATTTGAACACTGCTTTCCAGAGTCAGAGTCCAGCGCTCAAACCACTACAGTACACCACCACAAATCACCTTTTGGTGACAAGTTAGTTTCCATTCCTCTCTTTGAACTCCCATGTGGTGTCTCAAGGGATGCACAGGAGAAATCTGCATATGAGGAGAATCACTTGTTTGTTAGCAAGGCTTTAAGCAGTAACCAGGAATAATTCTTTCAAAATTAGTAGCAAAAATTATTTCCCTTTTCTGTGTTAAAATCTACCACTGTTTTGGCTAACCTGAACATTCAAGAAAGTGTGTGACAGAAAGGAAGTGAAACATTATAGGCAATAATAAAAATGTCCAGGTGATCCAACTAGCTACAGGCAGAGATAAAATTCCTTGAACTGAAACATAACAATTCATCAGACTGACAGGAATATTGCATGTTACCTCTTGAAGTAGTATGCTTCTGAGCTAAGATTCTTAATCTGACTTTCCTTTGCTGCCTGTCAGGCAACCAGATCTGTCAATCATGTGGTTACTCGCCATAAATAGAGTGAAGCTATGCACATCTCCATCTTCAAAGCAGATCTGTATTTTTCAGTGGTCAAAATTCTATTGTCACAAAATGACTTGTTTTTCAGTTCCACCCCCCCTCTCTCTCACACACACAACAACAACAACAACAATCAATGGGATGAGAACTAAGATACCATTTAACAAGAATACTACCAATGGCATATGTTGATCCTCTCTACATGTAGAGTAGCTGCCACCCTCTAGTTTTCTGTGCATAAATGCAAACATATATTGGACTGCTTTTAAAGACATGAAAAACTGCAAATAGGCTGAAATGCAGCTTCCTAGATACTGATAAAAGCAAACTGACCAATGCACGTTTCGGCAGTTCTATACGAACTTATATTTGTTATTATTCATTTCCAGTTCATACTCAAAAGTATTGGCATTGACTTTAACTGTTTACAACCAGGTAATCTCTTGAGTTTGAGCTGGAAGATAAGCAACAGCCTTCATTAATTAAAATCAGATGGCATAGATAGCTAAGGTCTTCACAACAACAGTGCCGTAAGTGTAGCATTCTTCCTGAGAAAATCTACTATGTCTTCTCTTTTCCATCTTTCAACTAGGCTTTGAAAAAACATTTATTCTGTCTGGCTTAATTCATTTTATGCTGGCTCTTATACTGGTTTGTTTTTAGATGTTTGATATTGGTTATCATTCTGCTTTTTTGTGTTACCTTATATTTTTAAGTTACCTTAAAATTGTCAATATGTTAGGCGAACAAAGTATGTTAAGACATGACATCATGTTTAGGAACAGACTGATTTTGTGGCACCTGAAGACAGTACTGAACAAAACGTTGCCCTCTAGATGTTGCTGGATTGCACCTCCCTACATTCCTCAGCAGGCACCCCTTTCTTCTTTTCATTGCCTCTTGTATAGCAGGGTCATGTACACTGTTTTCATTCGGTTCACCACCTTATTAGAACATCCAGTCCTATGTGGCCCCTGAGCATCCTTAAATGCCTTGTGTGCTGCAGCTTCTTCAGGAATATCGTTAAAACATAATTTCTGGGTATGGATTTTTGCTCAGTTAACACCATTGTTCAGTCCAGTGTTCTGTAACCAATAGTTACTTTTCTCCGCTGCTTAAGACCAAGTGGAGTGGGGCATTCATTCTACATTCCTAAATAGTTAACACTGAGCAATGTATTAACTTCTCTCTTATACCACGAGAAACTTCTAGAGTGAAAGCTAATTTCATACCAATTCTTACAAGCTTTTAATTCAATAAGCTCTTTGCAATTGACATCACTTAATAGAATTACAATTGTTAGATTCCTTGGAGAACACTTTTTATAGACTCAGGAGTAGATAATACACTATATCCTAATTATTATCCTATAAACACCTTTACCAACTTTAGAACACTAAACACAGCTAAGAGCTCCACTGCCAGCATGTTCAGCCAGAAGAGGATCTAGTATCTATATCCTGTTGGTTACTACAAATAAACTACATTGATGGTGAGGATAGGAAAAAGCAGTATGCTATAATTTCTTATCTATATGCTGTAAGGAAAGGATTTTTTTCTTGACTGTTGCTACCACATAAATTGAGCAGCAAAGGATGAAAACACCAGTGAGCATACATGTACAGAATCATGCTGCCTATTTAAGAGATCAGTATGAAAACACTCCAAGAGTCAGAAAGCTTATTTCCCATGAAGTGAGTGCAGTCCATGTATTATGACCTTTATGTCAATAGAAGTTTGTCTAGTTATACATTGAGAGATCAGAATAGTAGGCTCTCTCTTGGTTCCAGTTCCATCACAGCACATTTAGCAGAGTCACTGGAGAGGACCTTCTTGGTGGATGCTCCCAAGCTATGGAATCTCCTCCCATGGGAGATTTGGTTGGTTCCCTCTTACCTTAATTCTGCCAGCAGGAAAAAAACTTTTTAATTCAAGTAGGCCTTTGCATGATGCATTATAATTGAGGTGGATAGGGTTTTAATGAAATTGTGCTGTTTTGTTTTATATGGCTTTAATGCTGTGGTTTTAACCAAGCTGTTGTTTAATTGTTTTGTAACTTTACAAATAATTTTTAGCTGTACCTAGTTTTAAATTGCTTGTAAGCAGTTTTGAATCCAGTATAAAGAGAAAGAAGGTACAAATTAAAGATTAAAACCAAAATTTTAGCATAGACATTTTGAATTTAATTCATCCACTTTCCAACATTCTACATATGTTCCTAACCAAACTATATCAGAAGAAAGGCCTTTGTAAAATCAAGATGTTATTTGCATAACATCTTGATTTCTAATCAAGTGTTAGAAAATATAATTATGCATTGCTGCCCCTTCAATATAGACCAAAAAAGAAACAACTGTACCTACAGTGCCCTCTTGTGGGAAGAAATCACAAAATAAAACAAGCTGATAGAACAAAAGCCAGAAGCTTGTGCAACAATCACTTCACATACATACAATGAATATACAGTATCCCCACCCCCACCCCCATATCCATATACTAACCATCCGCCAACTCCAGCATCCACGGAGGGTATACCCACATGGGGAGGGGGGTTGCAGAGGAGGAAGAGGCAGTAGCGGGGATGAGAAGGAAGGAAAGGGAGGAAGTGAGAAGAGGAAGATGAGGAGGATGTAAGAGGAGGGAGGAGGTGGTGGCGGTGGCAAGGGGAGGAGAGGGAGGAGGAGGAGGGAGGAGGAAGTGGCAATGATGGCAGCAGAGGAAGAGGGAGGAAGAAGTGGCAATGATGACAGCAGAGGCGGAGGAAGGAGGAAGCAACGGCCGTAGCAGAGAGGAAGAGAAGGAAAACCCCTACCGCCCGCCACAATGAGTGTGGCAAGGTGGGCTTCAGAGGGCTGGGGTAGCAAAGTGCCATAGTTCCCAATGGTGAAACAGCCATATGGAGGCACCACCACCAAGAACAATGGGACTTGAGGATCTGCAGATTTTGATACCTGCAGGGGGATCTGGAACAGCTGTACAGTACATCTAACTTAGATAGACTTCTGCTAATACAATTGTACTTTCTTTCCTTTCCCCCCTTGCAATCTGCTCTTGATGGTCCCTTCAATCTCTGATACAGAAGGGCTGCAAGGCATGGGCAAACTTTTCCATTAACTGGTATTATTTTCAGAGACACAGCCATGTTAGTTTGGAATTATCAGTATGCAAAGGGATCTTGCAGTCCATTTGAGACTGTGCAAAAGAAGTTGTAGCATGAGCTTTTGTATACGTGGTCTTTTACCCCCTCTCAGCTCACGCTGAAAGCAGTGTGTATGCACACAAGCAAGAAATCCAGAGCAAGCACTGCTTGGTGCCTTTTCCCTCCGCCTTGGTATTTCTGCGATTGTAGACAGTGCTCCTTCAGTCTATGCTCAGTCCATGGTGATTCTGAGATTCTGTATTACTGTGCAAGATATTCAAGGTAAGCTTTTGTTAATTTCACTTTATATGTATGTCTACGTGCACATGCACATATATAGTTTGTTACAACATTGCACACATTCAAAAGTGTTATTTACATTTTCCAGCATCCCAAAAGCATTTGCAAGCTAAAAAAATATGAATTGCATTTTTCAATCGATTCCACTTTTTGACAATGCTCCAGTCCTGTACCTGTAAGAAACGTGGGGGCTTCTTGTATCTTGCTGTAGCAACTATATTTTGGTTTTCCTATTGCCACAGTAAGAGACAGTCTTTCCCAACCTGGCACTCCCCATATGTTTAGACTAGTGATGGCAAACATTTTAGAGACTGAGTGCCCAAACTGCAACCCAAAACCCACTTATTTATCACAAAGTGTCATGTCCCTCTAACTTCCTAGTAACAAACTCTGGTGAATTCTGTGCTGAGGTGATCCTGTGTGTGCAGTGAGGGCTTTGACTGCCACTTCTGGCACTTGTGCCATAGGTTCGCCACCACTGGTTTAGACTATGTTAACATGCCCAGTAGGGAAGGGCCTCTGGAACTAAAAAGGCAAAACATCTGATGAACAGACTGAAGAAGGCTGACCCATGTTACCTGACCTGAGCAACACACCTTTAATGGTGGTGGTGACAGCAAACCTCAATGAAACAAAGCCGAACAAATTCATGCGGTTCTGCCATTATTAGATACCTTCATGAGGACCACTTGTAGAGCAATGCTTATTTTCCAAAGCGCCACGGACCAGCACTAAAATTTTGTCCCTTGGGTATGCTGAGGGTTTTTTTCCTTTCCTGTAAATGTACTAAGAAGTGGCAGCCAATTGCTCAGAGACCAGTCCCAGTCCAGAGACAACCACTTTGAGTAGCACTGATGTAGAGGATAAAATTTAAGTTACTAAATTACTCATAATTTGAACTATCCTTGAAAGGTTATCCAGACACTCATCACTTTTTTTAAGAGTTCAGAGAAGCCAGACACAAGAAAGTTAAGAAATAGTGCTTTAATACAAATTATATGTAAAATCTATTCATTTTTTAAATCTTTACATTGCTCAGAACACTGCATTCTTTATAAACCTTAATACAATTACCCCATTAAATATGATTTGTAACAACGCCATGTTAGGCTTGGAAAATACATATTGCACATTATGATGAGAATTTAATCTGCTTATATGAGTATTGGCAAGTATCCAAGCAATGTTTTAGACTTAACACTAATTTTGCAAGAAAAGAAAAATTAGTCCCTTTTCATAAACTGAAAGGGATATTTTACAGGATACTATTGATAAAAAAGTTCAATGTAAGCGAAACTGGAAATGTCAAATTGAAAATTTGATCTAGTTCACTCATAAAACCACACATAGTGCAATCCAATTCAATATCGAGTGATCACAGCACATATTAGCACCCGCGGGTGGCCTTGCACACCAGTCTCAGGAAAATACAATCTCCTCAATTTCTGTTTCCATCTGCACCAAAACAGAATTAAAATGATGGGTAAGTTACATGTAAAGGGCTATGATACTTCTACTGGAAGTACACTTGTTATTGAAGTGCAAAGAAAATTCAGAATTTAGAACCCAGGTACCCTGATTAAACAAAAGTTATTTTATCTGTTTTGAAAATCAACATCTCACACGTACTACTTGGCAAAATGAGCTGACTGTAAATAACCATTTGGCCACTCAACATTTTGGTAGGCACAAACTTGCTACGCAGCAAGACATGCAATTTGCAATGGAAAAATGTTGTCAGAAGTGCTGATATGTTATGCTGAGGAATTTAAACATCCAGCAGAACCCATTATGTACACACACATTGCAAAAGCATGCCTCATTTGACAACATGATTACAGCAATGGTGAACTCAACAGTTTTGGATTAAATTTATCTTTACAGTGAAAGTTTAGTGTGGCCATGGCCTAGAGAACTATGAAAGGAATTCATCAGACCCATACAAGCATTAAGACCTTACTCACATATAAATTACAAACTGTACATGAATTTTTTCTATTTCAAAATAAATTAGCAATAATGAGGTGGCCATGGTGAAGAATAAAAAAATCCACTAGGCTATTCAAGCACTTCACATGTACCTTAACAGCTCTATGGATCACAGCCGAAGTTTTCCACCAAAACACTCATCCAAAGTTGTTCTGGAGTGTTCAGTTCTTTTGCTTTACAACTTTTCCTCCCGAAGATTTAGCCATGGAGTTATGGCTTTCAGCAGACATGCTTATCCAGAAGTGCTCATCCTTAGCCCAACAGTTTTAATTACCAGCATTGGCCTAACAACATTGGGACATGCAACTCCACAAATTTTGATCACCTTCCAAATTAGTAATTATTTTCAACATTTTAGAGGGCAGTACAGGAAAAGAGAATTAAGACCTGGCCTACAATACAGAGAAACAATGAGGTTGTTTTGTTTGAATAGAATTTTATATTCTGGGAATTCTGTTCTGCTAGCTTTCTAAGCAATAAAAACAGTATGGAAATAGAAAAGGTGAAAGGTGAAACACAAAATCTGTTAGGCAAACAGAAGCCTACTTTGAGATCCCTGAGATATTTTTGTTTGCCAAAGAGATTAAGCAAGCCCTAATTATTTCTTTGATAAATATTGTGTAGTTAACTTAAATGTGCTTTTATGAAACCAGTATTATGAACAATGAGACTGGATTATGGAGTAATAAAATGGATATTTACACACTGTAGTTCAAGACGTGAACTACAATGTACCTTACTTTTTCTGAAGTAGAATTGTTTTAGTGAAAATAATATACTACTGGAAAGCCAATCCTTTGTGATCCATAAATAAGGCAGGCAGATGCTACTTTGTATTCTCCTCACTACTGAGAGGAATTGGGGGGAAATGAGAAGAAAAGAGGCTTTATACAGCCCTTTGGATTGTTTTGTCCGAGGGCTTCAACATAATGCACTCAAATATACATGCGAGATATATGAACATTCTTGTCAGAATATCTTTGAAAAGCAGCTCCTGTCCAACTATGCTATAAAAATACTTGTCCACAGGAGTGGTTTCTGTCACAAGAATTCCCAATTCACAATAGTGTGAAAGAGTGTATAACCCTCAAATACTATTTGGGATGTGAATTGTTTATAATGCTTCTACATAAAAGTTAATTTAAAAGACTGTGCCTTTAGAAATGAAAGAGCTGGAACTCTTGATTCTATTCCGGGTAACAAAAATATGAAGGCACTAGCTCCAAAAGTTTGCATATTAGAACTACAAGGAATGTAAATACTTAGTTCAGGTAGATCCCTTAGAGAGGCACCAAAAGAAGACAAATATAACAGAAAAATGTGGTGAATGTCTTTGAAATCAGCAATGCAAAGTTATGAGGTGAGAGATATGAGTGGATTTGTGCATTTTCACCTACAAGAAGGCACCTTTTTAAAAAATTACTGGTTACAGAAACTAGTAAACTCCATACACACTTGAATGTGCAGTTCAAATTAAGAACACTGTTTCTAACATCTGCCCAGATGCTAGTCCTGAAAACAGCAATGCAACACCTTTGCTGGCATTACAAGCACTTCAATTATGACATTTTCAGCAAGACATTTTAAGTAAACCATAACCTATGGATATTTTCCTACCTGAGCAATAATTTGTACTTTTTATTGCTAGTGAAACAGAAAATTGAGCTTAGTGAGAGACATTGCACATTCCGTTTTCCTTCCCCATATCATTTTTAAAGAAATATAATTAAACTTGAAGGTCCTCTCCAAAATTCTCATTTACAATACAAGAAGTGGAAGCAAAGCAGGATTCCTAGAACAAGCCACTTGTTGTCGCTTTTTAAAAGCAATTTTAGACTATCAAGTCTTCATCAGCAATAAAGGACTTGGAAGTTTCACACATGAGAATTTGGCTCATATGATGCAAAATGTGCCACTTTACACTGCATTTCAGTTATGGTAACTGCAGTCTAGAATAGGGTCCCCTTCTTCTCAGCATGAGATTAAATCTTCCATCATAGTAAGTGGCTACTTAATTCTAGCACCTGCTATAAGCTAGGTAAGCTCAAGAGGACTGTTGTCACCAGAGCAAGTAGTTGCCATGCATTTTAAGGATTACTCCACATGAAAAGTTGTTCAGATCAAGCCCACCATTTGATCAATCTGTCTCATATAAACACTCTTCAAAGGCAGTAAGTATCTCCTCTCATCCGGTACTCTGTTGCACTGTAAGCAGAAGATAACATTATTTAGAGGTTGGAATTCTGATTAGCTAATGCAAGCATGAACAAAATGAAAGGCTGCAACTCTCAACACTTTGCACCACTAGCTCTGTAGGCTAGATACACTCCAACAAAATTTTAGGGGAGGGGGGCACACTCTGCTCATCTCTGAAATAAGAAGTCAGTATTTAAATCATTTTAAAAGACATGAATTCATTGTGTCAAGCAGCATCTGCCAACAGCAGAACTGACTTCTGTATAGCCCTTCAGCTGTGGATTGTTTCAGAGATTGCAAGAGTAAGACTCTTATGGACTATTGCAATATTCCACTCTACTACTAGCAGTTCAAAGAAAATGCAAAATGTTGGACTGTAGATAAAGCAAATGAGCCAGGGTGTGTAGAAGACAAATCTAAAAAGAGGAAAGGCTGTATGAATTTCAGTGTGGAGAATACACAACTTTAACACTGAAGGTGTTTGACATAAGGAGGAATCATCCTTTCTGCTACTAAGCAGAAAATCAATAGGCTAAGAATTCAGAAAATGAGGCTATAATAATAATAATAATAATTTGTTTTATTTAATTTGTTTTATTTATATACCGCTATTCCAAAGATCATAGCGGTGAACAGCAAGTAAGCTAATTAGCAAGTAAGCTAATTTGCCCCCAACAGTCTGGGTACTCATTTTAACAACCTCGGAAGGATGCAAGCCTGAGTCGAGCTTGGGCCCTTTTGCTGGTCTTGAACTCACAACCTTGTGATTTTGAGTGAATGGCTGCAGTACAGGCATTTAACCACTGCGCCACCAGGGCTCCTATACATGGAGAAAATCCTAAAATCACAAATTAGCTACTGTAATAATCCTTGCTGTTAGTAAAAATCTGCTGACAATGCTTCATACAGTGATATATCATTAGGAAAAGAATTAAACTGAATGACCGAGCATCACAGCCTCATTTCTATGGTTATTCAATGCATCAGTTATCAAGCTTATTGTTAAAATGTTATAATATTAAAAGAGTCTGCTTTCTCCCTCAGCTTTTTGTTTTTCATCTACTTACATATCTTGAACCTCAACCCAAAAGACAATCATCAGTTTGTTCTAACATTTTCGCATCTGAAATACATTTTCAATACTCTACTGCTAGCACCTAGAATTTTGAAACTTTCTTCCAAAATTTTACCACTAGGAAATAGTCAAATAAATTGTGACATGTCTTGTACAAAACTGCAGAAATTTTGACAGGGTCTGTCAAACACCAAAACTCTACAACTATTACCCATGATTGCATTACTTGAATAATACCATCATTTCACTTTATACCCTAAAATATTTGAGGGAAGCCAGAGATTTCCAAAAAAATCAGAAATCTTCTACTTAAGCCAGCATACTTGATTGATAATTTACAAAATATGTTATTACTTAGTAAAATTGTCATTCTTCAGTTACTTACTTCTCGTTTTGTGAAGAGAATAATTAGACACACTTGTAATACGGCACTTATATTACACGTTATTTATACTTACATTAGAGGTGGAGTTGACTGCTCTTAGTTCATTAGGCTTTAGTTTTTCCATTTTCTTCTCTTCAGGGAAGTTATCTTCCCACAGGGAAACACGAAGACGCTTATCCAGAGACACTATGTGGCCCTCTGTAGTAAACATGTATCTATTGCCTGATTTGTGCACGGGGTTTTCTTCATCAAATAGCTGAAATAGAAAAGTTTATATTCATCCTTAATGCTCCATATCTGTCACATGAGAGCAACACTGTATCAACACAGTTGTCCAGTTAAAACAGAGCAAGTGGCAAACAGCACTGCAGTAAAGAACCATAAAGATATTTTCATTATATAACGGTGCTATGGCATGCCGATTTGTCAGTATCTTGTAACTATGACATTACAAATTATCGCTAAAAATGCATCACAAATCATTTTTGAGACTGCCATTTGTGGTTAATTATAGTTCTAGCAAACAAACTTTTTTTTAAAGGCAGGGAAGCAGTTCCAGAGGATACACACCAAATACAAGTATTTACAAGTTTCACTTAGAAAAAAGCTTTCCATCCGATCTTCTTTGGACTTCTCTATGACATGGTGAAGAGTAGCATAACCACATCTGAAAGACATGTTTGAACACATTTATTGTCCATACCTCTAGCCTCATACACTATGTTTTTTGCTACTAAACCCAAGAAATTAAGTTAGTCATTGTGAGGAGTTTTCATAAAATGTGCTGCTGTCTGAATATTATGGCTTTTCTATAGTTACACATGAAGATACAGTTCTGTGTCAATGGAAAACCAAAAGCAACAAACTGAGGTCTAATATCGCCTAGAAATAGTTTTCCAGAACACTATTCAGGCATTCACCTGAATGCATGAAGATTTAAATGGCTGGCAAGATGTTGGCATGCATGCCACATGCCAAACATCCTCTCATACAAACCAGCATCCAAGACATTTGTGTGTTGGCATAAGTTTTGCAGATGGTTTTGTAACCGCATTTGGCCGAAAATGGTTACAGAGCTGCTATGTTTGAGATCCTTCCTTATCAGGTGCATGAAAACCCTACCTGCACACCCACCTTCTCACCATTAGCATTCCACATGTTGAGACAAATGCCAGAAAAGAACTTAGATGTTAGTAGGCCAAAAGTGCTACAAGTGTTGCACTCCTTGTTTGTTCCTCTCACAAAGCTGGGATGTGGGTCTGTGCATATGTAATTACCATCAGTTAGATGGGAGGAAAGTGTGGGCCCACAGCATAATTTACTAAGGATTTAGATTTGACAATAAGCACCAACAAGAAACATTATTGCAGAAATGACAGTTCTAGACTTTGAGAAGACTGCAACACTGGACTTCTGATGACAGAAGAGATCCCAGCAGGGGAAAGGGTAATGCTTCAACACTAGTACAATATTTAATTTAGGCGTACCCCTTACATACAAAGGTAATGGGGAAAACAGTTCATGAAATTTTCTCCTATTTAAATATGAGAGAATGGAGTTTGGGGTGATTCAATATATAGCTTAGACTTATTTCCCCTTTGGATACACTACACCCAGAGTGGGCAAAAAACAGCTTGTGGTCAGCATGCAGTCTTGAGTTTTACTTTTGCAGCCTCAAGTTCCCACCAGAGGCCGTCATTTAAAGAAAAAAAATCTCTTTGTGTTATTTTCTATCCCCAAACTGAACAAAAAGAAACCATTTCACTAGAAATCAGTGATAACATCAATTTGAATTTGAAAACTAACTTTGCTTTTGTATATTTCTCCAGACTCTGAAGAATATCCATTCCCACATGAAGATAAAAAGGATTCTTTGTAGCCTGAATAAAGAAAAGAAATGAATATAATGAAACAGAGCAATATTTCATGTAAATACAGGTCAGAACCTCAATCTATGAAATAGTGAACAGTGACTACCAGTTACTTGTTTTCAGTTAGAGAACAAGCAATGATTTGAAACTACATTGATCCTTGTTCTCACTAAATAGATTCGAGAAAGACATAGATCCTCAGGTTGGGATAGTAAATCACTCTGCTACATCATATATTTTAAAAGCACTTTAAGTTTAAGTGATTTATCTTGTAACATGAGAGGTGAAGGGATACTGCCAAGTTGTTTTGGATGCAACAGGTCATAACCAGAAAGATACAACTCAGAATCTAGAGTAATAAAATGTCAGTTTAATTAAACAGACTGTGTTAATAAGTTTAAAAGCCTATCGTGTTAATCCTGGAGGCTTCACTTAAGGATTTGTCAAAATAGATTTCTGGATAATCAGTAAAAATAACAGAAACATCTATTTGGAAAGAACAGCACAAAGCTTATGGATTATAATGATGGAAGCTGGGAAGATGGAAGAATGGACCAATGCCTCCCAAAGCCACCATAACGTTAAGGTTAGATAGCACTCCAGGGCACAGGTTCTTGAGCAGACAAGCACTTCTCCTTGTCCCAATAGGAAGCTACAGAAAGGATAGCCTATCACTGATTTTTTAATGTTTGTCTTTCTAATTTTTATAAGTTGACAAAAGTTGCCAGAAAAAGAGAGGGAGAAAAGTCTAATTCCCAAAGAACATAAACAATCCTATCTCAGGAACTGAACTGATCTCAAAACACAAATCCAACTGACTTTGAGGTATAGATTCACACTGTAATCTATGCACACCATTCAACATCATGCCTGCACAAGGGAGTTACAGAGTGACTATCTTATCCCTTGTTTCCTCTGCCAAGAGTGCCTGAAGATGTACCGACAAGTCCCTAGAAAATTGGACAGAGCCATCTTCTGTGATGTCTGCATCTGGTGCCTCCATCTCACTTTCACAGATTCCCCCCCTTCAGAAGCAAAATAATATATTTCTCAAGGGTTTTTTTTAAAAGTAAAATACCTGATAAAGAAGATACGTAGATTCTATTAACTCTGGCCGTAGAGGATAAAAGAGGACATCTGGTGCCTGTAACTGCCAGTTGTACCTCTCTGGAAGAGCTCCATATCGTTTCCATATTGCATAATAAAATGCATGGAGGCAAATAGCATCTTCTACATCACCTATTAAAACCTGAAGAGATGAAACAGCCGTAAAATTGAATATAGAAAAGAATAACTCACTGGTGATAAAAACAAAAAAGAAAAATAGGGTTGGTAGGAAGAAGGAATCTAGTACAGGTTGAGTCTCTCATATCCAAAATGTTTGGGACCAGAAGTGTTTTTGTATTTGGGATTTTATTAGATTTTGGAATACCTGTATTTGCATATACAGTCGGCCCTTCTTATACACGGATTTTTAATACACAGATTCAAGCATACACGGTTTGAAAATGTTCAAAAAAAGTATAAATTTCAGATTTTCCATTTTTTATAAGGGACACCATTTTGCTATGTCATTATATTTAATAGGACTTGAGCATACACGGATTTTGTTATAAACGGATCTTGGAACCAAACCCCAGTGTATAACAAAGGTCCACTGTACATATATAATTGTGGGGATGGGATCCAAGTCTAAACACAAAATTCATTTATGCTTCATATACACCATGAACACAATTTTATATATTGTTTAATGCATTTGTGCATTAAACAAAATTTGTGTGCACTGAACTATTATAAAGCAAAAGTGTCACTAGCTCAGCCACCCATGAAAAAAGTTTTGTTTTTTTAATAATCTGGATTTCAGTATTCTGGATAAGGGAGACTCAATATGTAGTATTTTTGAGACTGATTTAATTAAGCATGAACTTTTGTGAATAATATTAATATGAATATTCAGAACATGTGATGTGCTGATCACATTAGCATCATTTGTTACAAGTCCTTAGGCCAAGAGCAAGATGCACAAAATTCAAGTAAATATTACATTAGTTCTCAGTAAAACCACACTAAATACAGGCGTCCTTTGATTTAAAAACACTATGCAAGTGATAAAACATAAAACTAACCTGGAAAGATTATATTAAGATTTTTACAACTCTTGTAAAAATATGTTCACACAGTTTATGCCACTCAGTGTAATATTCTGTAAGGACAGACGAGACCTTAAAAATTTTAATGGAAGGGTCAATGGCCAAGGAACATCCAACTATCCCTTCCATGTGTAGGATTAGTCTCCTTCTACCCAACAGAAATTGCAAAAAGTGCTGTGCCGCTGCATAGTAGCTTAATATTTTAGTATACTTCAATTTCCCTTTTTGCATGAAATGAAAACTGTATGATATTAAGAATAGTGTGTACACTATTACCAGTATACAAAATGGAAAGATGTCTTTCGGAATCCCAGAATACACCTTTTATCTATACTTTTCAGGGCCTTATCTGGGTTATTGCCTGTATTTATTGTTGTTTTGGTGTACAGTTTGTTGTCATGTTTTGTTTTAGAATGTATTAATAAAATTTTAATTAAAAAAAGAATAGAACATCTAGTGGTAGCTCATTCAATAAATGGAAGAGTTGTATGAAGCAGGATTCTCTTTTATTTGTCCTGAATCTCATGTCAGTCTACTTCAATGAATGTCCCCAAGAAGTGGTAGCTGTAGATATTCATTCTGGTCTCCTCCCCCATGTTTTAGTTCCAGTCTCTCATGAATGGTCATTCCAGTAACTGCTCTGATTTGGTGGCTGGGCAGGTAAAACAACAGGATTGAGGGGGGAAATGGGATGAGGAGAATCTTCACCTGCCTTTTCTCTTCTTATGTGAGGGGATTTTAAACCACATGAATGTTCTACAGATTATAGCCTGGTAATCACTTCTCTATTCTGGCAGTGTTATGTCACAGCAGTTCTTCTGACTTCAATATGTCTGTGTACAACATGAAAATGATGCCCCTTAGATATCTAATCTTACTCACATTTTTGTTTGCTATTCTCAGAATACTTGTTTTTATTCCCCTCCATTTTCTATTTTGAATGAGCAATAACAGCCAATAAATTGGAAGCCATTGTAGGATTTGACTTGAAGGTGGCATAACAGAAGTAAAACTGAACCTTATCTTGAGTGCATTGTTGTTAAGCTTTTATCACCCACTTATTGTGTTATTGAATCTATTTATGGCCTTGCTTTCCATCTTTCCTTCCTTTGTTGCTTTGTGCCTCTTACTGTGTATGTGTGGAGAATCTTCTGTATACTGTTGCCAGGAGAAGATAAATAAAAAAAAAAATACAAATGCATATGAATGGTGATATAACCTGCAGGTTTAACCTGACCTGCATGCAGGATTCAGCTGAAACCAAGAATAAGGTCTGTGGAACCTTTTAGATATTAGCATTCCAATAAGGAACATAGCCTTATTTGTGAAATAGAGAATTTCTACGATATATAAGTATTTCAAGTTTTTTTAATATTCTTTCTACCACAGTGAAAATACCTGAAGTCCTGGAAAAAATGCTTGAAGAGAATCAATCCAGGTATTCATTAACTGCCCACTGAACATATTTACATTAACATAGAGTGGTGGGTCCCCTTCACCTTCATTGCAAGCTTCTCTCCTAAAAGGAGTAAGAAATATTAGATTTAGAATCTTTTTAATGTTTTGCCATACATCTGTAAGTCTGTTATATGGTATCTTTAGTATACATCTGTAAGTCTCTGTTACATAAAAGTCAGACTATTCTATCTTATACTGAGCCTAAGTGTGTCATGCCACTTTAAAAACAGCACTTCAAAGTGACCTACCCTCGCCTTAAGTAGTTCTGAATACTCCAATAAGCATCATTGAACATCTCTAGATCTTCTTTTTCTCCAAAGAGGATGTAAGATTTCAAAAGATATTCATAGAAGGAGTCTAATCCAGCTCCCAGACCACTCTGCTTTCCAACCCAGTGGCCAGTTTGAATATTTACAACATTGCCTATGATAAAAGCATAAACAGAGTCAAAGATCATGCAAGGATAGTTAAATATATTGTCACATTTATAGCTTTCAATTAACAATGTTCAACAGATTTTCCCAAAACAAAGTTAAGTACAATAAAAATAATCCATATATTTACCCCAAAAATCACATAAGGCACTGATATAAAAATCAAGTTATTATCACACCTAATACAAAATTAATTTAAGGCAGCAAGATTTCTCTTGGAAAAATCTAAAGCCTTTTTCAGTGTCTTCTAGAAAGAAAAAATAAGTGGTTTGGGCAAAAACAAGTCAGCAAGTTGGACAGTGAAAGGAACTTTGAGCAGGGCATTCCCAGAAATATCTCGAATTATTATTAGATAATATAAAACTGTTTAAGTACATGAAACATAAAAATACACAGCACAGAATTCAGAATTAGGGGAGAAAGTACAATGGAGTTGTAGGATATTTTAACATCATGTAATTGCTACACTTTGCACTAGCTGAAGGGGAATCCCAGAGATCAAGTTTTTCACAAATCAATATGCATTTGAGAGCTTTCTGGAACACTATAGCAGTGCATCCACCAAATTTTTAGTAAACATCATGATGATCTAATGTGAGCCATTTTTTCAGGAATTATTTACTTTAATGTGCCATTCTGAAAGTGACACTGTTCTAACAAGCTTCTATCAGCATTAATTTTAATGTTTGGTTACATATATATCTTTTAAAAGGTCCTACAGAGATAAGAGAATATCAATATAATTAGTGAACAAAGGCATAACTGTTTTCACATTATATTTTCTGTCTTTCTTCTCCAAAAATAAGTTGTCAAATTGTGTCTGCTCCATTGACAGAAGACTTTTTATGCTTAGTCAGAACTTCCATGAGTTCATGAGGATCATTTACACAAATTCCAACTTTCTCTTCCATACCACCTTCCCACATTACTTTAAAGTGTTCCACCAGTAGTTTTGAGGGAGGCTCAAAATATTGCAGATGGCAACAGAAATCAACAGCAACAACAAAAATCTGCCCCCATTTCTGTTCACAGGACCCTCTACTTCATCAGAGCCTTCCACTGACTAAGGGGGGAGAAACAGAAACAAGCCATCACCCACAGCAGAGTTTGCAAAAAATCCAAGATATGCACAAAAATACATGCAATCTTCTGCATATCTTTATATATTTTAACACAACATACAGCATAGAAAAAATTCAGTTTGTTAACACAGTTGTTTTCACGTAAAAACTATTTTTTTTAAAGAAAGGGAAGGGGAGAGATCCCTCTTCAAACTGCATGTGGAAAAATCTTGCCAAGAAAACCCCATGGTAAATTTACCTTAGGGTCACCAAAGCTCTGAAATTACTTGAAGGTACACAACAGCAATAAATAGTGATCAATATAAAACTGAAGGTTCCTAGGCAATTGAGTACAAAGCTCACAGTGGAAACATGCAAAGCCTCTGATGCACTAGTTACTTCAGTGGCAAAAGTCATGATTCCTGTAAGCCTGAGGGCAGGGAAATGTCTAATTAATGAACTGTAAGCTACTCTGATAGTCTTTTGGCTGAAGAGCGGGGTATTAATAATAATAATAATAATAATAATAATAATAATAATAATAAGAAGAAGAAGAAGAAGAAGAAGTTAACAAGACCAGGCTACAATAAATTCATACACTCTATTCTTACTTACACAAAGCATTCAAAAACAAGTGCCTACCTAATAACCCAGTGTCATTGCTCCTTAAACCCCAGAGTGCTTTTACAGCTCGGCGGGCAACCCACTCAAAAGTTGAATCACCAAGAAGCCGGCTCAGAATTCCAAATTCCACCAGCAAGGAACCAGCTCCTGCAGTACAAGTCTCATTATTGCTGCCAGAAGGAACTCCGGTTCTTAGGTTTACCTGAAAAAGATAAGAAAGTTTACATGCCAACTTCATGAAAAATAAAAAGCTGTCATATTCCTAACTTTTATAGTATTCAGAGTTTCTACTCACTTTATAACAACAAATGAAAGCAAATGGATCCAGTGTTTCATCAGTGTTCTGTCATGATGTTGCATCATATTCTACAGGGAAACTGCCTTACAAGGGTATTTTAATTAGGTGTGTAAACATCCTGCTACTAGAAAACCAAACTGGACACTGCAACATGCCCTCCCCCCAGGTCAGTTTCATAAACACAGCCATCCGGACTAGTTGCCATTTAACCGTATCTTTTACAGAAGCATTTTTTTTTTCAGGTAGATTCAATCAAAGGCATGTTCAGCTTGCACACAGTACCATAAAGATGCAGGGCCTGTAAACACTGGTATGCCAAAGCAGGCACTACTTCCTTCACAGCCTGCTATTTAAAGAGGATTTTTTCCAAACATGTACTCTAATAATTAAATACAGATGGCCCTTTGTATCCATGAGGGTCCCATTCCAGACCCCTGTCCCCATGGATGCCAAAAACCACAGGACTATGTACACTCGCCACCACTGGGGAGAAGGGGGCTATCCACTGATGCTCCAATCCGTGTATGTTATGGGTCACCTGTATTTAATAGTTAAGACAAATCTAAAGGTGAATATTGTGATGTTATAGAAAGGAAGAACATACTATATGTACTTGAATATAAGTCGATCTCATGTGTATGTCGAGGGCAGGTTTGGGGGCCAAAATTATGGATTTTGATATGACCCATGGGTAAGTCAAGAGTAAAACTTAGGGACATGTAACAAAGGATTTAAAAAATGAAGCAAAGGAAAATGATGCCAAAGAACTAACAAAATTCTAACAGGCATAAATGTTTGTGCTCATCTTAAAGGATGGATGGATGGGAGAGTGGCCGGGAAAGGGAGGGGTCAGTGTTTCCAGGACAGATTACACTTTTGACTTTCATCAGGGATCATTCCATTTTTGATAAGAGTTGCAGTAAAGTACTTACACTGAATAGTGGATAAATCGATTCAGGTATTTTGGGTCAATTTTCTTACTAAATTTTCTAGACTTATACATCAGTATATACAGTAACTTGCTTGAAAATGTGCTATTATTTTTTACATACCCGAGGATAAGGAATCCCAGTTTTGGTGTTCTCAAAAGCAGGTAGCAGCCTTACTGCCAGGTCACGAGCCATATGTAAGAGTTCATTATCATAGCCCTTAATACTCATATCACCAAAGGGCTGCCGGGCATCTGTAATTATTATGTGAGCTGAAAGCAAGCTTCCCAAAACCCTGCAAGAGAAGCAGTACGATGGTTTTAAAGACAGAACACTAATTTTGTTATACAAACTCTTAAGTTTAAGAACAAGAATAATTTCACTGTATGTTTCAGAAAATCTTAAGGTATGCACAGAGCCATTTTAAAACTTTTTTTCCTGAAGTCATTTCCCATCAGCTTTATCAATGTAGTTGGACACAGTGCTTACCTCCCAATTAGACTACTGTTACGCACTCTATATGGGGCTGTCCTTAAAAAGTGTTGAAAAGCTGGCACTAACACAAGTTCAGCAGACAGACTGGAGTCTAGTACGCATTTTGAAGACCATATAACACCAGTCTTACAAGAACTGCATTGGCTTCCAACTTGCTTCTGAGCTTAATTCAAGATGCTGATATTGACCTATAAAGCCTTAAACAGCCTCCCCCTCTATGAACTTAGAGAACTTAGGGACTGTGCAGACAGCTGTGGTGCCGGTCTGGCTTTTGCAGGGTGCAATAGAAGTGGCACTGCAGCTTTGCATAGCTTCTTCGGCACTGCATTGTGTGGACACAGCACCAGAAGAGCGCCGTGATGCCATACACAGTGACACGCCACTCTGGTGGCAGAGCCTGGGAATGTGTCACATGGACGCAACGCTCCAACTCTGCCTCCAAGCTGGCCTTTAAGGCCAGCCTGCACAGGGCCTTAGAAGAGGTCAAGCTACATGACTCTACACTCATCAAGTTATCTTGGTGGGTACATGTAACAGGGCTTTTTCTGTAGCAATGCCTTAACTGTTTAACTCCCTATCCCATTTCTTTTGAGCTTCTGGCAGGTAGCCAAAAGAGTGCTATTTTACATGGCACGGCAATGTTTGAAATTGCTGTTTAACTATTTTGAAATGGGATTCTAGAATTGCTTTTAGACTGCTTTTACGAGTTTTTAAAGTACATTTGAATGTGTAATAAAAATGATTTTATCTCTGTGCTAGTTTAATTAGTTTTTATTCATTTGTTCATCATCTTGGGAGCCCTCGAGAACTGAGAGGCAAACAGAAATACTTTAAATAAATAAGTTTCCAATAGCCTCTAACTTAAATAATTCAGCCAAGTAAATTAACTTGTTGTACACATTTTCACTGTTAATAAATTGACAAGTAAAAATCGCTTCTTGGCCTTTTGGCTAAGATCAAGTGTAATAAATTAGCAAGTAATTGATCTACAGTTTGACTAGTCTGTCTTATAATAGATTACACACCAACCTAAAATACAGGTAGATCAAAAGTCAATATACACACACACGTTTTCATCCATGTGTGTCTGAATACAACTGAAAGAATGTTTTTAGAATTTTTCTATACATAAGGTAAACTCAGCAATCCATTTAAGAAAAAGCCAAATCTACATTGATCATTTCATATTACCAGGAAATAACAGTGAAGGTTTCAATACAGGACTCTGCTGAATTCTGAATCTTTCAATCCAGAAAATGAGACAGGAGCAGATAGTGCAATGAGTTGATATACTGTCCTCTAACCTCCAGTGAACAGTAGCAGCCTTTTTGTTTCCCCATTAATCAAAAGCTCTTATGTTAAACTTCTCACTAGAAGCAAGCATAAACTCTGGATGTTGCAAAGAAGCCCATGCCACAATGCTGACAACTAGCTTAAACACAAGAAGAAAAATAGACATAACATAATCAGAGATATTTATAACTAAAAATGTGTAAATTCAAGGCAAACAAAAACAAAATAATTTTGCTGCTTCTTAAAGACACTTGAATATTAAGTAATTATCTAGCACATGGAACACATTCCCAGCACTTCTGCATATAGCATACTAGACTTCCCCCAGATGGTTGAGATTTCAACTCTCATTATCTCTAACTATAATCAATACTGTTGGAGCTAATTGGATCTGTAGTGGAAAACATCTGGAGACTATCATGCTGGGTAAGATCACAGTAGCAAAAATGTTAATATGACCCACCCACCAAGAGTCTAGTGTCCATTAAAGTGAAAACCACATGCTTCCCATGTCCATACCCTCTTCCAACAGCTATCCCTCAAGTTGTACCAAAAGTCACTCAAAGCTAGAATATCTTTTAGGAATGGAAACGTAGACGGGGATACTATAAGGAAGGTAGACAGAGTTGTAATAATAATAATAATAATAATAATAATAATATTGTTTATTTCTAGCCCGCTTTTCCAGAGATCAAAGCGGGTTACAACATATGTGTAGAAATACAATATACAATATAAAAACATACCAAGTTAAAACATCATAGAACACATCCCGATAAAACACATACAATTCCAAAAAATAAAACCAACAACCAACTAGCTGAATAGCAACTGAGTAATAGGGGAGAGGACACTTAGGGAAGATTACACTTAGACTGCTGACAAATTTAGTAGCTATATGCAGCAGACATTTTGCAGCTGCAGTGACTGTCTACAATCTCCTCCTATGAATATGCCATGTGCATCTTCACTTTGGTTATAGAGGAAAGACAAAAAACATTATTTTGACAAACAAAAACCTACTTCTGTAACCTAATTCCCTTGTGCATCCTTCCCATTGTACTATAACTCCCTTTAAACTCTTACATTACTCTGTAGAGCTAATTTTCCACTTTTTTCAAATGGCTCGATTTAGACATTGCTAGAAACAAAATTCTTTCACCAAATTTTAGCAACAACCTACCTAATTGTTGCCTCAAAGACCTGGACTGTAGAATCTGTGTCAAATGATACCGTGTCTATCACTAGCTTCACTGCTTTCTGGAATTCTGAAGAATTTCCCATTACCTTTAAAAAAAACAGAAAATTTGTAACACATCAAATAATCAAGGTTGATATTATGATTAACTATATAATGAATTAAAGGCTATAATTGTCAGCAAACCATATTTTAGAAATTTATTGATATTGTCAAATTTTGAAGCCCAACAGTATTTTAGCTCCTCAGTTCAACCATTTCAAAAATACTGAATTACTAGACTGCAACAGAACACCTGATGTTTTTAAGTGCAAAGTTTATGAAAAGTAACTAGCAATTACAGTAAAATGATGTATTATAAAAGCTTGTAAAGCATAAGGAAGTAACTTTCAGGATTAAGTATGTAACTGGCTATAAAGCTTTCATTTAGAGGGTATATAGCATTTTGTCCAAGTTAGAAAGAGATTGATTCTTCTCAACAAGGATACAAAATGGAGGGGGGGGGGTAAAATAATCAGTGTTCAGTGCTATCAGGAAAATGGGTTAACAGTCTGCAAGAATTACTGTGCAATAAAAAGCATGAGGTCCAGAGTTAAGCTTCATCGTTAGAATAATCTTACTTAAAAAAAAACCTTCCTGAATAATACGCAAGACTTTCAAAATACAGCGCAGTATAATTGTTCACGGCTGGCACTGTCCTCACCCTTCCTCGAATCTTCTATCATGCAGAGTAGAATCTCTCTACTTACCTGTGACTATTTCCAAAGCCAGGTGTCAAATGAAATTATGGGCTGAAACAGACCGATAGTAAGCGCCAGCTTGGGGGCAGCGTGAGGGTGTGGTGTTCAGATGACGCATGCCCTGATGGCACCTCCAAGCCAGAGTCATGCTGCCTGCCCAACCAGATGGCAGACAGCATTGTGACACTCTGGCGGCACTGCATTCAGACGCCGCATGCCACAAGAGCACAGAAGAGTGGCCACCATGGCAGAAAGGGCAGCTTTTTCCACTCCAAAAAAGAGCGGCATATTGCCACTTCTTTTGGGGCTGGAAAAATGCTGGATCGGAGCTGGGGCGTGCACCCGATCCAGCGCTCAAAGGGGCAACGTCAAGCTACCCCTTTCAGGCTGTCTATCTCTGTAGCTAGAGAGCAGTTTTGTACCGCATACCATTTTTTTACAATTGTACTCTGTAATTTGTACAAAACTGCGGAAGAGAAAAACACCTGCATTGTGTTCAGTATCCAAGGTGAAAACAAACATCAGAATGACGTTTATGGTGTTCACATCTTGCCCAGGAAAAACATCTTTGTTAGCTAAAACAAGATGTGAACACAAGAATGCACAGTTCCCTCTTACATAACATAAGATTTAGAGACTTGAGGATGTTCTTTTTAACTAAGATTTGCATAATAATTTGTCTTTCACTTGAAATCTACTTTCAATAATAGCTTTGGGAGTTGTTTTCTTCCAGTAATTAAAAAACTTTTTAACTCACTGCTAAGGTATCCAATGCATCAATCAGAGTAAGCGAGTAGTTTCCCAGGACATCATTGATATTCAGATTTGAACTGAAATAAATTTGGTTAGACATTAGTTCTATGAATTTTTGTAAATAATCTTATTTCAGTTTGAAAAAAGCTTATTAGATGAAGACCATGTAACCTCTATTCTGTGCTTATTATCTGGAAGAAAGTCTCTAAGACTTTAACTGGATATACTCCTTAGTTATGTACTGTATACAGGATTGCACTCTTGGTGATACAACGTAAACCCCATACAGTATTAATACTCTCACAGCCAGGCTATTCCACAGTTGCACTTTTAATCCACCCGCAATTTATTTCTTACCAAGGCAGAGATCCCACATATACCTACATACAATCCTCTACAAATGTATTAAAACAGGATGTAAATCAATGAAGGCAGAGTGAAAAAATTTACTCTAAGCTAGACAAATCTGAAATTTCTAATTTGAAATAAGTATCTCAAAGCTGTAGTGTAGTCAATATATCCTGATGAACAAGCTACTGGACTTTAAGCTGGTAAGAGCCATATTCAAATTCCTTCTGAGCTATGGGCAGATTGGAAAACCTTCAGGAAAATGTTAATCCCCTTTGTTTTGTAGCAACAGGGTAAAATTAAAGGAACTTCTTAATAGCAAAGTAAGGCAGCTGTGGTACGTTTACCTACAGGCCATTCTAATGTTATCACACACTACAGGCTAGACAACTTGTACGTATGGTCAATAAAAAAAAACTGTTCCCCATCTCGTCACAAAACCAATAATCACCTTTGGCACAAGAAGCAGAATTCTCTCTTTTCAAAGTAGGCATAGCATGGACATTTGAAAAGGCACACAATTTAGCTTCACTTTCAAGGAATGATAATTCCAACAAAAAGAGCAAGCCAAGCTTTCTAGATATGCAGCTCTTTCTCACTGATCCTTATACTTTCTTCAAGTTCAGGTTTTGACTCTTAGCACTCTTACAGTGTAAAACAGATTTACACAATTTATTAAAAGTAATTTGATTAAAGCACTCACAGAGTTGCTCAAGTCCAATCTTTCAACACAAACATAGTGTCAGTCTACGCACAAAAGCATAAAGAGAACTGTGAAGTGCATAAGGCTTTCACGGCCGGCATCCATAGTTTTTTGTGGGCTTTTTGGGCTAACGTCAGGAAAAAAACTCTTCTAGAACATGGCCTGATAGCCCAAAAAAACCCACAAAAAACTATAAAAAGAACTGATGGCAAGGAATACAAAAACTGTTTTGCTGTAAAATAGGTTTCTAGGGGGAGATATGTTTTTCTCCCAAACATCACAGGTGAAAATGAGAAAGGTAGAGGACAAAACAATTTAGTTTTCTATCTGAAAAAAGGTTAACTATTTGCTTTGATGGCTCACTATCCTGACAAGATAACCCTACAAGCAATTTCCTAAGCATAAAATCAGAATGTCTTAATTATTTGTTTAATTGATATCCTCCATGGCTGGGATGCAAAGCAGTCACCAGTGTGATTTAAAAGTTTCCAATAAAAGCAATAATTACACACATTCAAATGCAAAAATGAACCAATTAAACTATTAAAACACCAATCAGAACAATTTTAAAATGTCACACTAATAATAAACAGGTGGTAAAAAAATTAAAAGCCCAGTACATCCACTGAAAAACCTTTTCATAACAGAGGTTATAGTCCACCTGTTTGGAAGTAGTCATCCTGACAATTATAAAAACTTAAGGCAAGGTGAAGGTAAAATATTTCAAAATAAGGAGAGTATTTTCCATTTTAAAAACTTTTGGCAAAGGAGATATCAAAATATCTTGAGCAGGCATGTAGTAGCAGATCAGTTTCTCTTATACCAGGAATGAGGACAAACTCCTGAAGCGCAAGCCAACATGGTTACAGCAAGGATTACTGCTTGGCACTCAAAGGTTTGAGATCCCCAAAAGATCTCAAGGGGACTGGTGCCTTTTAACTTCTTAATAAATGGTCTAGAGTTAAGAGATCGGTAGTGAAGGGACCGGATTTGCTGACACCAAATTATATTGGAACAAGAATGCAAGTGGAAAACAATGCATATTTGGACAAAAAAGCAATCCATCTGAAGAGATCTGAGATGAAGGCGACTAATAAGCCCACATTGTTGAGGAGAGCTTGATGAACATGTTGAAGCACTGTCTGCTGCTTGTAAAACAGATGAATTCCATGTTCAGAATCAAAATAGGGCTAGCAATATTATAACGTCCTTAGACAACTGAGTACTGTACTGTATACAGTCCTATTCACATCTTGAGATGGATATCATACAAATGGATATGGTGCAGAAAAGGGCAACAAAAATGATTAGGTATCTAGAGCATCTTCCCTACAAAGAAAGTTATTTGGGTTTATATTTATTGTTATTATTAAAACAAATGGCTATTATGTGACAGGTTTAAGTGAGCAAAGAAGGCTTTTCCCTCCCCATACTAGAATCTAGGATCATACTGTACCAGGATTATTTGGTAATGATGGGACACGCGACACTAAAGGACGTTATTCTTCATGCAATGTATGGTTAGTGTACTGCAAAAGGAAGTAGGAATGACTTCCAACTTAAACTATTTATAAAAGGAGTTGGAAAAAGCCATGGCAGCTAAGGCTATTAGTCATAACAGCTACCTCCAGGATCTGAAGCAGAGACAATATGCCTCTGAATAGCAACTACTGTGGTAAAGTTAGGAGAGAGTAAAGTTTGCCCTTTTTGTGCTTCCCAGAGATATCTATAGCATCCCAACTGAACAGGATGCTGGGCTGGAGAGGCCTTGTCTGCTCCAGCAATATTCCTTATGCTGTGCATCAGCTAAATACTTTTGTTGTCTTACTTCAAAGTGACCTAGTACTTGCTTGATCTCATCTGGCAGCACTTATGTTGTGTATGGACTAAATACATTTGTATGGATGTTTTCAGTGTCGTAATACTCACTCGTCATCTAAGGTCAGTCAGAACCTCAAAGATTTATCAGTCAACATGTCATGTTTATGCTACACATATCCAGAAGCTGCCACTGCATATAATAACATAACCTCTGTTCATTCACCATCAAAGAGAGAAGTATGACAGAAAGCAAATGGGATAGTAATGGGCATAAAGAAGCAGGAAGCAGAGCCACAAGGAGCACCTATTAGTAACTCTCAAAGCAGCAACTAAGGCCTTTGCACCAGAGAAAGATCCTCCCCAGAAGCGACTGCAGCCAGTCCTGGGAGGAATGAAGCAATGCTTACGCAATGCTCAAAACACCCGAGAACTTGTTTGCAGTGCAAGCAACACGAAAGAGGGCATCCCTGGGGATGATAAATCTGAATCCACACCTGTGATCTTTAAAATGTAACAGCAAAGTGACCAAAGCAGCAGTCCAGGTATTTGTTCAACACAACTGAACTGAAAGAGTGTTCAGCTTGTCACTAGTCATATTTGTACTAGCAACTTTATTTTCCCTAAGCCAGTACTCAGCTCTTCTGGTTTTAAATCAAGCTCTCCGTTTCCACCTAAATCCTGCTTTGTTAGACAGGTGCAGTGGACCCTTGCCTTACGCGGGGGATCCGTTCCGGACACCTTGGAGTAAGGCGAATTCTGCGTAGGCTTGAGCCCATTCACTCGAATGGGGCTTGTGCATGTGGTGGTGCAATGGGGCTGTGCCATGCGCCCCATTCATCTGAATGGATGTGCTGCCCCACGCAGCTTGAGCAGATACACTCAAAGCCGCGCGTAACACGGGCGCACTGTACCTTCTCACTAGCTTTTGTTGTCTTTCAGACAAGCATCTGGCGTTAAAACTAAAGAGAGTAGCAATACTCCTACTAGAGGCAGCTCAAACAGCATATGGGAGCAATGGCAAGTACACTTCTATACCGCTTACTGATGTACTAAGCAGTTTACAAAGTGTGCCCTAACTGCCCCCAAGACGCTGGGGCCTCATCGTGGTGACCCTGGAAGGCTGCCAGGCTGACTTGACCCAGAGCCCTGCCTGGGATGGATCTCACCCCCGTCTGGTTTGCGAATGGCTCTGCTCTGGGCCCACAGGAACACACTCCCACTCCCAGAATCCCACAGCCTTGACCCGGAAATAGATTTAAAGCGGCTCCAAACCGGGTTAACCCTCCAGTGCGGACGCTGCTTAAGTCATGCACTCACGGGTCTTCCCTGTCGGGGCCCCTTCCTCTGCAGTCGATGGGGTTGAGCTCGTCCTGGGGGAAGGCGTGGGCCATGTAGTTGTCGTAGCCGAAGGAGAACATGCCTCGGGCGGCGTCGCGGAGCTGGGCGCGGAGCTGGGCCGGGAAGGCGCCGCTGTAGCGCTGCTCGTACTCGTCCCCGTCCCCTTCCTCCTCCTCCTCCTTCTCCCCGGGAGGGCTGCTGCTGCCGCCGCCGCCGCTACCGTCCCCCCAGGCCCTGCCCAGGAAGGCGGCCCAGTGCGGAGCCACCCTCAGGCAGCGCGGGGGCGACGGCGCGGCTCCGTCCCTGGCGGCCCCGGCTCCTCCGCAGCCGGAGAAGCGCTGTTGGTAGAAGCCCAAGCTGGGCCCGGCCAGCCACAGCAGCGCTTGCCCGGCCAGCCTCAGAGCCAGCAGCGCCAGGACCAACGATCGCCATTGCATGGTCCGAGGAAGAACCGGAGCCTCCGCCGCCGCCTCGCGACCCTTCCTCGCGCATGCTTCCCCGAGGAAGCTCCTCGCGCCGCTGAAATGGCGGCCCTCTCGCTTTCGCTTCCTCCTCCTCCTCCTCCTCCTCCCTCTCCCTGGATGGAAAAACAAGGAGGAGGCGTCCCCTTTAAGAGCGACGGAGGCAAAAGGGAGGGGGAGGAGGAAATATTGTGACCGTTGAAGGAAATGCTCGCTCCTGGTTGGCTGTTGCCGGCCATGTCGTCATCAAAGCGCGTCGGACTAAGTGCCCCTCCTCCTCCCTCTTGAAAGGTGGAGCGGAAGGAGAAGGAAGGAGGCGGTGTTTCGGAGTGGGAGGGGCAACATGGGGGAAAGGGATGACGTGTCGCGAGGCGATTTTTCAGGGCTGGGTTGGCCCCGCCTCCTCGCCTTGGCTGTCACTCAAGGAAGGCTTTTTTAAAGGGCCTCACGAACAGCTGAGAGAGAGGCACTGCAGCAACAACTACTAATACTATCATTGTTATCACTATTATGTCATTGTTTTTCTTTCCCACATAATATTAAGAAATAATGATGACAATATTATTATTATCATCATCATTATTATATTATTATTTCTTTCCCGCATAATAATAGTAATAATAATAATAATATTCTCATTATTTCCCACATAATAATATTTTGACCTCGTTATTTTCCTTTCCCACATAAGAATAAGAATAATAATGTCATTATCATTATTTCTTTCCCAAATAATAATAATGATAATAATTTTGACATCATTATTTCTTTCCCAAATAATTATAATAATAACATCATTATCATTTCTTTCCCACATAATAATAACAGTAATAATTTTATCATTACCATTATTATTTCTTTCCCACATAATAATAACAACAACAACAATACTATTTCTTTCCTCCCTCAGCTCAAGGTGGGATCATACAGCAAATTAAAACACAAATTAAAGTTCATAAACCCACAGTTAAAATACAATAATATAAAACCATTAAAACCCACTCATAGGAGTTCATATCCTGATTAAAAGTGCATTTTAAATATAGTACATTGAGAAGGCAACAATGATGGCCACCGATGATTTGTTTCTTGTTGGGTGCCTCCAAGTCATTTTTTACTTATGGCAACCCTAAGTTGAATCTATCACAAGATTTCCTGCGCAAGTTTCCTCTGGGAGGGTTTGCCATTGCCTTCCCCTGAGGCTGAGAGAGTGTGACTTTGCCCACAGTCACCCAGTGGGTTTTTAAGCCTCAAATGGGGAACCCAACCCTGATCTCCAAAGCCACAGCCCAACACTCGCTGTACTATGCCATGACTCTCACAGACGGTTTCCATAGATTTAAAGTAGATGGCGAAGACATAGAAATAGTCCAAGGGTTTCACTCAGTCATTAATCACAGTGGAGATTGTGCTCAAAGACTTTGATTGGAAAGGGCAGCTAGGAAGGAACTAGACAAGATTCTCAAATGTAAAGATACATCATTGAATACTACTAAAAAGTTAGGATTCGTTTGAGGTTGACTCAAGGGCCGTTAACAACAGAATTTGTTGAGGATACCATGGACTGCTAAAAAGAGAAATGTCTTCTCGTGACGCAACGCAGCCAAAGCAGGACAGGCTCAGCTCAGCCATCTTGGCTTCTAGGGAGAGATCAGGCTTGGTTTCCTCTAGGACCCATTTATTTGTCTCTTGATTTAATGTGTAATCAGTTCTCCCCTGGAAGAATCTTCCCATTTCTTGTTCGGCCTCTGTATCTGGAGCATAGACTTGGATTACATTACATTGATCAGTTTTCCCTGAGGTATTGATATTATTTGGTCAGACTTTGCATTATATCCTCTGACTGCTTTTACTTCATCTCTCCTCATTTATATATATAGATTACTGTAGAGAGGTCTTGTAGCCCCTTTGAGACTAACTAAAGAAAGAGCTTTCGTAGGCTTCAGTCTACGGTAAATTTTATATGTCACCTCACGTCTTCTTAGATTTTCATTTCCTAAGTAAAACACTGTGTAATTATCTGACTCATGATGCCACTGCCATTGTCTCTTGAGATCTTGTGACAGTTTCTCACATAACACAGACACACACACTATTGCTGTTGTCCAGTAGCTGTTTAGCCCATTTAGTCTGGCTCCTCAGCTAAAGCCTGACTGAGATTCGAGATTGTACAGGCAGCACTTCTGCCATCAGCATCACCTCTTGCTTCACTGGGAAGGCAGTGCATTGGTGGTCAAATGAATATATCTATTCTTTTTAAAAACATGTTGTGGGAAGGTTGAAAGGCAAGCTAATCTGCTTTCTCTTTTTCTATGTTTGCTGCTCACACATGCTCAGGAATTCTGAAGGCAACTGCTGTTTATTTTGCCTGTTTTAGGCAAGATAGACCCAGCTACAGTAAGCTTCCAGCTAGACAGAGAATAACGAAGAAAGGAAGCAGACTTTGTAAAATGCAGCTTTTTTCCCCCTCAAGGGCTTTGTTCACTGAGGTATGCCTGTACTCTGAAGTAGACAGATTTCTGTTATAAACCTACATTAAAATAGATGTTACCGTTCAAACCGGACTATAGCAAAGCCTTTGACTGCACAGATCATGAAAAGCTATGGAACACCCTTAAAGACATGGGAGAGCCAAGAATATGATAGTCTTGATGAGGAATCTGTACTCAGGACAAGAGGCAACTGTCAGAACAAAACATGAAGAAACAGAATGGTTCCCAGTTGGCAAAGGAGTCACACAAGGCTGCATCGTATCATCCTACGTCTTCAACTTATAAGCAAAACATATTGTAAGAAAAGCATGCCTGGACGCAGAAGGAGGAGGAGTGAAATAGGAGGAAGGAACGTCAACACTCTGAGATATGCAGATGGCACCATAATACTAGCAGAAAACCTCAAAGACCTCAAAGATCAAGGAAGAAAGTGCAAAGGCAGGCCAATTGTTGAACATAAAGAAAACAAAAATAATGACCACAGAGAACCTACGCAAACTTGAATTACATAATAAAGAAATAGAAATAGTAAAAGGATTCTCATACTTGGGATCAAATGTTGATAGAAATGGAGACTGCAGCCAGGCAATCAGAAGAAAATTAAGAATCGAAAGGACTATGAAAGAACTGGAGAAGATCTTAAAATGCAAGGATTTACAACTGAGCACAAAAGTTATAATCATACAAGCCATTGTATTCCCTGTTGCCCTGTATGCATCTGAGAGCTGGACAGTTGAGAAGGAGGATAGGAGGGAAATCAGCTCATTTGAAATGGGGCACAGGAGAAAAGGGCTAGGGATTCCATGGACAGCCAAAAAGACCAACAAATGGTCCTGGAGCAGATCGAGCCAGAAATCTCCTTAGAAGCCAAGATGACAAAACTCAGGTTGTCATACTTTGGATATATCATGAGCAGGCATGAATCATTGGGGGAAAAACAGTAACTCTAGGAAAGATAGAAGGAAGTAGAGAGAGGAAGGCTGCATGCAAGATGCACGGACTCTATTAAAGAGATCACGAGTATGAATTTGTAGGAGCTGAGCAAAGCAGTGGGGGACTGAGGGTCTTGGAGATGTCTCATCAGCAGGGTTGCCATGGGTCGAGATCAACTCAAGGGCAGCTAACAGCAACAACAAAATCTGGGGGGGAGGTTTTTAATATGGTACTAGCTTTTCTTATGGTCTCGTGATCAGATCATCCCAGTAAACATGTACTGCTTTGTAAAATGTAACTCTGAATCTTGCCTCTTCCCCAACAGAGATGGATTTTTTATTCAGCTTGTGAGCCAACAACTCGGAGAAAAACAAAAACTACAAAAAGGCACAAGGATAGAGAATATTTCACTTACCTTGTCAATTTAGCTTGGTCCTTCTTTGGTATTTTTATTTTAAAGGTCAGTGCTGGAAGTGTGCAGCAGGGTTAATGCGTCAGACCCACTGACAGACACACAGGGACATTGGACCACCTGCAGCAAACTGACCTTGTCTTCAGGTCACACTTGTTCTTGCCGAGAGTGATTTTTCAGCATTAGTCTCACACCAACCCTGAGCTGGTTCTTTTTTTCTTGCTCATACAGTCTTTATTTAGGCTTGTGCTGGTTTGTATTCAAGCTAAAACTTGTGCAGAAATATTTGTTAATTCTGTTAACAGAGTGCAAAAGGCTAAAGCAATGTAAGCTTTTTGGTAAAAATAGGACTAAGTTAAACAGAAAAACTCAATTTTTCCCCTCAGGAAATCCATCCAAGGATAGGAAAGGGGGAAAAGGCAAGCTATACTTGGTCCCAAGAGCCACTTGAAGATGGCTCCCATACATGAAGATGTCTAGCAAACATTACTGGAGTCGAAAACTTACACACCTGTCCCCTTCTCAAAAAGACTTTTTTTTATTTTTCTTTCGTTTTTTGTTTGTTTGTTTGTTTTATAAAAGTGGGAATGACTTCAACAGGAAAGAAGGAAGCAAAAAAGACTGAACTATGCAGATCTAAATAAAAAAAAACAAGCCAAAACACTATCCAATGTCATTCTTACTGAATTGGGGCCAGGGTCACCAGGTGAAGAACAAGATACCACTCCTGTACTTTTAATGGTTGTAGAGAGGAAGGAACATGGGCTTGTTGCAATCCTAGTTGGTGCATTGTGTATTTTCAGTAGCTTGCATTATGCTGATCAAACATGAGATTGATGTTTGTTTGTTTTTTGCAATATAATTTTAAAATATATTTATCATATAATGTGAATGCTGGCAGAGGAAATCTGGAAACCCTAGACTATTTGCTCACAGACTCCCTCAATACCACATTTCTTTGCTAATAGGAATCATTCATTTAGACAGTGGGTTTACTTTAGCTACTTGTATCCTCTTTCCACTTGTATCTTCGCAGCTTAATAGCAGTCTTAATACAGATTCTATGATTCAGCTAGTAGGATATGAAACCATAGCTCTGTTTATTCCCCATCCTCAACTTAAGTGGGCCTCAGCCATTTCAAGTTTTTGTTTGTATAACATAGAAGGAAGTGAAAAGGCATACAAACATGCTAAACTGAATACATCAAATTAAAATTACGATGGGTTTGAAAAGAGTCAAGTCTTTAAAAAAAGAAAACTATTGCAATGCTACCCATTTCCTGTATTTATGCTTTCTTTAGCTTATCTGATCTGCAAAGCATGTCATAATTATATAGCAAAAAGCCATGAATCTTTTGGTTTACATAGAATTATGTAGAAATAAATAGGCTTGATTGCATTAATAGATAACTTGGATATAATGGTGCAAATGTGAACATCCGGGTTCTGCTAGACCTCTTGGTGACATTTGACACATCATTCTTCCTGTCTGGTCTAGACTTCAGAGGAACCATATTGATGTAGTTCAAATCCTTTCTTGACCATCAGTGCTAAATGTCAACTGGGTGATTCCTCTCCTACCATATGGCCTTTGTGGGCTTCATTTTCTTCTCTTTAATCTTCAGTATCAGCAGGGATAAATCAAACAGAAGTTTGGGCTTCAGCATCACCAACATACAGATGACCTACTTCTTTTTTCCACCCAAGTGGGAAACAATGGAACAAATATCTGCTGTCCTAGATACAGGCTGAACCTTGTCCTGGGAAAGACAGAATTCTGTTCTTTGGAATGTCTGCCAAAATGGATAGCTGTGTAAAATGAGTTCTGAGCGTGGTCGCACTTCCCCTTGAATCATGTGCAGACTTGGAGATATGGCCAGACTAGTCATTTCTAGTGACTCAGAGGCACTTGTGAGCAGTAATGCTCACTCCAGCTTGTATGCTAACTGTAGTCCTATCTGGAGCAAT
Source organism: Sceloporus undulatus (assembly GCF_019175285.1). NCBI lineage: Eukaryota > Metazoa > Chordata > Lepidosauria > Squamata > Phrynosomatidae > Sceloporus > Sceloporus undulatus. The sequence goes on along the minus strand of NC_056523.1, from coordinate 44,061,151 downwards.
CAGATCTGGCCTTGGTTACTGAGGCACTGGTTATTTCCAGAATAGGTTTCTGTGATGGGCTTACCATAGAGCAGCCTCTACAGACAGCCTATAGGCCACAATTGTTATAAGATGTACTTGCCTGGATGGTGGTGGTGACCAGAAAGTCTGATAGTAACTTGGATGTTGTTCAAACTCTATCAACTGCCAGTAAACCCCAAATTCCAATTCAAAGGGTTGTTCTTATCTCTGAAACCCTTGACTGGTTTGGATTCAGGTTATTTGCCCTCATCTATATTATCATGCTCATATTCTGAAACAGCATAGGCCTAAACCCAATTGTTAGTCATTACTACAATAGTCAATGGGAAATTGAGAAATGTAGATTCATATTAGTTGGTGGGGGTCCTAATAATTACCCCTGAGCATGGCAGGGGGCTGGATTAGATGGTCCCTGTGGTCTTTTCCTGATCTATCCTTCAATGATAATTAAATTCAGGCTCTAGTGCCTTACAGGTATTTTACTACAAATCCCAATACCCTAACCAGCATGGTCAATAGTCAGGGGTTATCTGAGTTTTAGTCCAGAATATCTGCAGGGCTATGGGTTGACTACCCCTGCTGTAGGACCTGCTTTGGTGATCCTTCTTGCATGCTGCTAAAATGGCTTAGCACAGTATGCTCAAGACTTTCTGTGATTACATTTTTAGATTGTAAGCCCGAGGGCAGGGAACCGTCTAACTAAAAAGATTGTATGTACAGTGCTGTGTAAATTTACAGTGCTTCATAAATAAAGGTTAATGATGATAATAATAATAATAGAAATGTGTCTAAAGATGCTTAGATGATGATTTTGTTTTAAAAATACACATTTTTCTAACAAAACACCATCTTTTGAGCTTTTTGAAACATGTCTCCACTTTCTTTTATTGATTTTATTGGATACTGCCCCATTTCTACTTCATCTTCCTTTGTGACAGGCATATAAGCTTAGCCAAATCGTTCTTCGTTTCTCAGATTTCATATGCAAACTGCTTGTATCAACTTAGCACACCCTGAAGATCTGTCACTAGTTTCTACTGCTCCACCACCTTCACAACAATTATCTGTGCCCATCTTTGATACAGCTCTCTCTATCAGTGCTACTGAAAGTGGTGATCTGTACACTACAGCTGGTCCATTCAGGAAACACAAGAACTGGGATAATCAGCTGGCAGAAATATGGTATTGGTCCCTGGCACATGTTGGGAGGGGGCTGTTGGTTCCTCACATGAGCCTGAGAAACACTGGTCTAGATCAAGCACAGGCAGCATATTGTTTTCCATGTTTGCTGGCACAATGTAATATTTCATAGAGAGAAATAGGCCTTTATTGTTTATTGTTCAGGTGAGCACAACTACTGGAGAAATACACATCTTGGCTCTTAGAAAGTCTTATAGTTGTTCCAGCTTGCATAGTGATCTATATAGAAAAAGGGTTTGATACAGGGTGAGGAAACCTGTTGATAGATGCACACCCTCAGGTGTAATCTTCTTGGGGGCTACATGCCAGCAGTGGGTACTACCCATGCTAAAGTATCAATTCCTCCTTTCTCCTTGCCCACTAAGAGGGAAAGTGATAAGGCCTCTCTTGAGTTGAAGGCCACTGCAGGGAGGCTTAGAAATGTGTCAACATGGTTCCCATGGTCTCTGGACAGTGTAGTGAGGCCCTTTTAAAGAATTAAAAACATTTTTAAAAAAAAGTTGGGGCACATGGCATGAGGTTAATGCAACCTACAACCTCTCCCCCCCCCCCCACTTCATAACTGTGCTCTCCTGATTTAAAGGAATTGTTATGGTAATACTTTATAAACCCAATTTAGATTTCACTGAGGACAGAATAGTCTCCATTAGTTTGTGAGGGCTCCATATACACAGTAAATGAGGGCTTCAGAAAAATGCTTGGATGAGGCTTGTATTCTTACCTCATTAAAGTCACACACCAGACCTTGAAAAGTCAAACTACATATTAATGTCAAGATGACCCTGAAAACTTAAGTTTATTGGATAAGCCAACCAGCAGTAAACCAACAAAATGCAATCCACCTAAATAAAAAAATTCACATATTTACAAAGTTTGGTAAACGTTTAAGTTTTTCACATGCCAAGATTAATGCACAGATTAAAAAGTTGGTAGTGGTTTTTGGATGTCAAAATGCCGAAAGCAGTGAAGTATACACACACACACACAAAAAAAAAACCCTTAAGTACACTGAATTAAGCAATAGGCCAGTCACCTAAACAGTAATTTGGTTCCCACAGGAAAAAGTGAACACATTCTTGTTCAGCTTCCTTAACTTTCTTATTAAGCACAAGCAGAGATGCTCTAGTTAAGAAGTATAGCTGTCCATACTGAACTACCACTACAACAGCTAGTTACTGAACCTTCCCTATAGCACCAACAATACAGGATTTATTGAAGCATCTTTAAGTTAAAATTGCAAGCTCAATTTTTAGATGGAGGCAAAAGTGCAGTGATTTATATGGGAACCATAAGGCCATGGCAGTATAAATCAATTGGCTGTCCTGGGGCACATTTGTTGACTTGGTCCAATAGCTCAATGTGTAAGTACCATGAATTATACCTGCAATGTTTTAAAACTCATCTGGGCAAGACCTGTAGATGCTGCATGATCCTGTTTTGCCTTTTGCACAGAGAACCGGGCCAATGTTTTACAAAATACTCTTATGTGCTACTACATAAAGGCATGACTGGGGCCTATTTTTTTCAGAGAACCCACATCAGAACACCTGCATCTAAACTTCAGAAATAATGTAGTTTGGCACTGCTTCAACTGCCATGGCTCAATGCTAAGGAATTTTGGGATTTGTAGTTTCATGAGACACTTAGCCTTCTCTATCAAAGCTCTGGTGCTACCACCAACTACAAATCCCAGGATTCCACAGGATGGAACCATGGCACTTAAAGCGGTGTTAAACTGCATTAATTCTGCAGTGTGGCAGCACCCTAGAAGAATTTTGTAATGGATGGAGGATAGAGAATGAGAATTATACTGTTGTTATTAGCAGTGTTTAGTCTAGTGCAGGAATGAGACTTGGGCAGCCCTCCAAATCTCATTCATCTGCAGTTCCCAGCAGCCTTTAGCAAACATAATAAGGGTGAGGAGTTCTATGATATGCAATCCAGCTACATCTGCAGGGCTGCATGATGTCCACCCCGGTTCTGGTATGAGATGCTCATATTCTAGAGATAATTTCATACTGGATTGTACATAAACAAACAAACCCCCAAATGTGCCAAATATGTGTAAAACTAAGACTCAAAAATGTAGCATCCAAGAACATGCAGGTGGTTCACTTAAAAACAACAACACAGTAAGGGGCAACGTAAGCAGGTATACCATATATTTGTTTGCTTATAATGAGCAACATTAACATTACTTGTATGAACAAAACCAGCCTTAACAAGTCTGTCCCTTTAAAATGTTGACACTGCCAAGAAGGTAAAGCTTTAGAAGTAGTGTTACAGGGTTGGTTTTTTTATACTTCACACACCTCTATGCTGTAAAAGCTGACCAAGAAACACAATCAGTTCATTGATTTTCTTGTGCTTCAAAACACCGTTTAACATTTCAGTCTGTGAATTTTCTACATGATTACACACTGAGAAAGCAGGCAAACCTAGAGTTGTCACAACAGCCTAGGCATTTTCTAGCACCAAATGCAACTGTGCACAACTATTCCATTAGCAGAAGGACAAGCCAGACAGTGATACTTTTTTGGGGCTGAAAGTCAGTGTGACACTAAGTGTCATGCAGCTGTACAGACTTTGCAAAGAGTTTCAAGGAGCAAGATGAGATTGTTTGTCCAGCCTCAGGTTGTTTAACTTTTACCTGCTTGCATATTCAAACTCTTGAAAGCAATATTTTGAAGTACTCTGTTCTCTACCTCCCCTTAAGAATGCTAGCATTTATAAAGTTATCAGCAACAGCCTGCACAGATACAAAAAAAAGTTGACAACCTGACATTTTCTAATTCACTGGGATGAATACAACTTGAGAAATCAGAATAATTTAGTGATTTAATATCTATAGTGCCTGGTACTTTCCATTGCAAACCATTTTTTTTACAATACACATCACATGCATCTGAGAGAAAAGTTAGTATCCCATTTAAACAGTGTCTGAAGAGCTTTATAAGTACAATATGTGGTGCCAAAATCCTCATGCTGTCCAGTGTCAGTCTCTTCTACTGAGCCACTAAATGTAAGAATTAAATAAGATTTCTGAAAATCAAATATAAAAACTTGGCTCAGGAAGATCAGAGCAGACACACTCTTTGACTTAATGGTAGCTTCTGAGGAGAGGGGGCACCCGCTGCCACTGTTTAAGATGAACTTAATAAAAACATTTGCACAACTTATGACGCTAGCCAACTTTTTGACAGAAGTAGGAATATAAGTCATTCAGCAGTGCACATGGAGGCATGAACTGTGAAAAAAGGCAATTCCTTGGATACAGGAGAACTATCCTAGATAATATTTCATCATGGAGGGAGTAGACAATTGAGAATATGGCCAACTGGGAAATTATCTGTAAGATTTCAGCTCCTTCTAGATTTTGAATGCTGAATAAGCCACTGAAGTGTGATATCTAGGAAAAAGAGAGAAACTGATCATTCATCTTCAAGATATTCTACTTCCTACAGTTAAGCATCATATATAAAAATAAGTAAGTGAAGCATGATTTTGTCTGTATGCAATGTCTAGTTGTTTAAACTCAAGCCAAAGCAGCTAAATTCCCACAGGCAGATAGATGTTCCTTGTTCAGAAAATGCCCTTTGAAACCTCCCAAAGCCTCAGCATATCAGCAGACATTATCTGGATAGGTTGTATGTATTTTAGCTCACACAGTATATATTTCTTCCCTAACTGCTACTACTTATACAAGAAGGTGGGCTAAAAATAAAACTATAAATCTAAACTCAGACAGGCTAACAGGGCTAGGCAAGTTCCAATTCATATTGCCCAGACAAGTAGATGTTACCCTGCTACACTGGTGCCTTGAGAAATTAGAATAATTTAGTGCACTGGCGTTGCTGTAGCAAGCTCCTTCACCTATTTGCACTCCTATAGTAAAGAACAACAGAAGTATCTTGAACTATCTAAGACACTTGATCACAAGCTGTGTCTGCAACAAAAGCTGCTGACAATAAAGAAAAATGCAAGCAGCCTGTGTGGGTGGTTGCATCTTTCTATGTATTTATCTGTATTCAGGCTGCGCTGATTTCATTGGTATTTGTTTCCCAAAATAAATACTTCCATCTTTCACTGCAATCCAGTGGTATCACAAGTAGCTTACCCATCTTTCAAGGTTAAAGCTGCCTTGAGTCCTGCCAAGTGACTCAAACCTAAAGTGATGGCTTCTTTGTTTAATTCTACTGCAGCTTGTCTTATATTGTAACTAAAATGTTTCTAGTTAACACATCTCTTGCCTAACTAGATCACAGGCCCAAAAAGTGTGACCATTGGTCAACAATGTCTCTCATGACTGCTGGGGGAGCAATCTGTATGTTTACAGCCTTCATGGACTATTTTAGGTCTAGGAGAGGCTTTGCTTTCCAACCAGGATGTAAATGTCCAGTTTGCTTCCTGGCTGGAAAATGATTTTTTGGGGGGAGGGGGTTGATACTGTTCGACAGTGAGACATGCTGCCTTGGAGTGTAGTATAGTCTCCTTCTTTGGAGGTCTTAAAACAGAAGCTGGATGGCCATCTGTTGAGGGTGCTCTGATTGTGAGTTCCTGCATGGGACAGGGTTGGACTGGATGGCCCTTGAGGTTTCTTCCAATTCTAAGAAACACCCATTGCAAAAGCCAGGGTTTGCCATCCACGGAGGCTCAAATCTGCAGATGGCAAGCCTGCGCTTGGTGCAGGTGCACTGTACCCCACTATAACCTATGGGTGACATGAGGGCTTTCCTTGATTTAAAAAGCTAAACAAAATTCAAGGCAGGGAGTGGGAAGAGGTGCAGCCCTTTAAGGTACATGAAAGGTCAATGTAGCCCTCCCAGTACTTGGCAATCCCTGATCTAAATGCTTATGTATTTTGCACTGGTAAAAGGAAAAATGCAGGAGATTCCACAAATCAGTTAAACTATTGTAGGCTGAGCAGGTAGCAAAAAGTTCCAGTAAATTGCATCTCACTTATAGAGATTAATCTAAGTTACGAATTCCACCCATTGCTGCTTGGGTAGACCTCTATTAATGCATTCTTCTCTCTCCCTCCCTCCAGCACTTTCACCCAAACCATCTACTATGAAGGTTCTCTCAAAACAAATGGGAGGAATCTGCTCTGCCAATGGTCTTCATTTCACTAGTAGCTAAACACTGCAGGGTAAAATACATATTTATGGTATTTTAGATCAGAAACATTCTATGACAAATGTATGAAACCTAGTTGCACAAACAATGTTCCAAATCTGGAACAAGTTCTGAATGAAACTACTATTAGATACATACTAGCAAAATCATGCTGAATGTCTGAAAGCAATCAGAGGTGATTGGAAACAGAACCTTAGGAATTTAATGTCATGCTATTTAGTATCAGCTGGCTTTTCTAAATTGTAATTACCTATATTGTCCTTTTCCTTGCAGGAAATGGAGTAGCAACAGATTTCTCTGTCTTGAATAGCAGCCAGGTTCCTGGAATAGAAAAAGAAATATAGAAGAGAGGTTGGTGACAATCCCTGGCAGCACCCTGCTTGATTTGAAAACATTCCAATCCTTATTATAATTAGCCAGAGTAATTATTTCTAATCTATGGGAACTCTCAACTCTTTCTTCCAAGAAAGTCATGACCATGTGAAAATGACCTCTGCAACATGTTTATGAAGTAGCAAAATTAAATTTTGAATAGGAAGCATCAGCACAGAGCATCTTCATACATCTTAATACACTTACATTTTTTCAATAAGTTGCTTCTCATCCAAAGCATTAGGAAGGTCTCTTTTGTTTCCAAGAACTAAAACCTGAAAAAGAGATAATACATTTAGCTTGCCTTCTCTTAGGAAACCAACAGCTGATATACCTGTAACACAAAGCATAAACCAGTGACACTGTAAAGAATAATCAAAGCAGTCATAGGAAAGAACTGAAAATTAATTATGTCATGTTTATATTAGAGATGGTGAGCCCATGTAGAGTAGTGGTTTGAAAGCTGGAGTATGACTCTGGAGACCAGGATTCAATACTCTGTTCAGCCATAAACCCACTGGGTCAACTTAGGCTAGTCACATGCTCTCAGTCTCAGGGGAAGGCAATGGCAAAACTTCTCTGAACATATCTTGCCAAAAAATCCCATGATATGCTCACCTTAGAGTTGTTATGAAGGCACACAACAACAACAAATTGGAGATGTGGAAACAGGAATGCAGTCCCATCCCTGCCCCCCAGCCAAGTGAAAATGGGCCAACATTGCCCGTCATACCCATTGTAGTTGCCCATCCTGGATGAAATCATTAGCTTAAAACGGTGATCAAGCTTTCACAAAAAGTGCACCAATAACAAACAAAAAAATCTGAGTATACCATTCTAGGCTGCACTAAATTTACAAGCAACTCACATGCCCACACTATCATTTGCCTCTTTGTATGCTTCCATCTTTAGTAGAACAAGACAGGCTTAGACTGCAGATATAACTCTGTTGTGATCACCACATACTATTGTACCACCAGCAATTAATCCACATCTCACATTACCAGGCTGTACTTTAACATACAGTTACAACATCATGTCCTCAGCTTATTCAATGTATTGTTTTGAAAGCTTGAAGAAAAAGCCTTTATCTGGCTTTCAAGACTGCTGGTTTTATTGTGCGTTAAATTACATTGGTGGGCTAGCCATCCGTAGACTGGAGCATCTGCGGATGGCCCTGCCCTATTATTATCAACGGTGGCGCATACAAGTGACCGCACTAATGTGGTCACGCACATGCCTTGTATTCAATTTATAATAATGGGACCTGAGGTCCTGTGATTTTTGGTATGGGGGGAGCAGAATGTAGCCGATCTATATTATACCATTTGATACTGTTTTTAAGGTGACTTCAATGGTTGTGATAGGACAGGCTAGAAATAGTGAAATAATTAAAGACAGGTTTTGCTTTAAAAACTAGGAAGATTTAATGTAAGTATAAGACAAACTGCTCCATCAAAGGCAAGCTTATCAATGTGGAATAGACAGAGCCAAAAGAAATGGAAAACCAATGTGGGTCCAACTACTATTAACACAAGTTCAACTTTCTTTCAAGGATATTTCTTCCCACTTTCCCCCATCCTAACTGTATGTAGGATCAGAGGTTTACTACTCACAGGAATTCCTTGTAATTGTGGTTTGTCTAGTAGATTGTGAAGCTCATTTCGAGAAGCTTCAATTTTTTCACGATCTGCAGCATCTACCATATACCTGTTAAGTGGAATTGATTTTAGTGACAAATCAGGTTTAGAGATATACATTTTTCATAGAACAGAGTCTTGTTGAAAACACAGGAACCCGAGCAAAATAAACCCTCTCTCCAGTTACTACAGGTTCTGAAGTGGCTAGCAGGTAAAGCAATGAAGCTGAACAATATGAGAAAATTACAAGCCATGTAAACCTCACCAGTAGTGATTACAGTCATCCCACAGAGGCGGGTAAGATTCCAAACCTAATGGTGTTGCATGAACTATAACCTATCAGAATATGTTTTAACACTCAAACAGTTGTATATTGCCAAAATCTTGAGTAACTCTGTACAAGAAAATCCATGTGGAATCATGAGGTCCTACAGATTAGACTGCTATTTCCAGCATTCCTCAACATTGGCTATGTTGTCTAGAGTTGTTGGTATATGCCAGTGATGGCAAACCTTTTTGGTTCGCCGTGCACGGGGGAGCTTCCACCCTCCGGGGGCAGAGCTGCATGCCGGGGGCAGAGCTTCCACCCTCCGGGCGCGGGGCTTTCCCTGCTCCCTTTCCCGACCTCCAGCTGTCTGAGAGACAGCTAGAAGTGGGGAGGGGGATTGAGAGAGGGGGTGACAGGCACATGCCTGCTCCTCCTGCCCTTCCTTGGCCCCCAGCTGTCTCTCAGAGACAGCTGGGGACCAGTAAGGGCCCGTGAGGGGCAGGAGCAACAGGCGCGCAGCGCCTGCTCCTTTCTTTGGGGCTTCGCCAGGCCTGAGGTGTCCTCCGAAGGACACTTCAGGTCTGCCGAAGCCCCGCGGGGAGGAGGAGGACGAGGCTGGCGGCCCCGCTCCTCTCTGAAGGGCTTTGCCAGGCCTGAGGTGTCCTCCGAAGGACACCTCAGGTATGCCGAAGCCCCACGGGGAGGAGGAGGATGAGGCTGGCAGCCCCTGCTCCTTTCCTCGGGGGTTCGCCAGGCCTGAGGTGTCCTCCAAATGACACCTCAGGTCTGCCGAAGCCCCGCAGGGAGGAGGAGGTGTGTGCCTGCCCTCTCCTCCTCAGTCCCTTCCTTTGGCCAAAAGGGCTCCGAGGGGAGTTTTTGTTTGGGAGTTTTTTTAACACCCCTATGGGGTTTGTTCAGATGCACATGAACCAAAATTTAGTATAATCAGGAATAGAAGCAATAGGTCTTGGGTTCATGAGATTTGCTCTCTCCTACTTCCTCTTCCTCCCATGTGGACATGAGGGGTTAGGAGGAGTTTGCTTTACTGTGGTTTGTTCTTTTGTCCAAACCAGCAAACCATGGCTAACTTTGACTGGCAAACTTTGACTATGCTTTGTTCCAAACAAGCCAACTTGCAATTGGAGAGAACTGACTGCAGCATATTCTTGGCTCACAAGTGTGAGTTACATTATAGTGTTTCGGAGTTTCAAATTTGTACTGAACAAACCCCAACATGAAGTAAATGTTACTTGGCAGTGTTTTATGGCCTGTCAAGATTAACACTGCTGTCATTTAAAGGAAAAGAAGCTAGGGCTGTACCCATACTGCAGAAATTATCCAGTTTGACACATCTTTAACTGCCATGGTTCAATGCTATGGAATTCTGGGAACTGTAGTTTGTTGTGGCACCACAGCTCTCTGACAGAGAAAGCTAAATATCTCACAAAACTACAATTCCCAGAATTTCATAGCACTGAGCCATGGCAGTTAAAGTGGGGTCAAACGGGATTATTCCTGTAGTGTGGATGCAGTCCAAATCTGCACAATTTGCACTGTAAATCCTACCACTCAACAGTTAGATTAAAGAATACAGAACAGTACTATACCTAAAGCATTAGATACAACAAACAATGAAACCAGCCAATTCAAAGTATCTTCAAGATGTCTATACTTACACAATAGCATTAACTCCTCTGCAATAGCGCTCCCACATACTTCGGAATCGTGGCTGGCCTCCTATATCCCAGATCTTCAGACAGAAAGAGAGAAATTTTCTGAAGGCTCAATGTTTAAAAGTCATAAAGAAAACTCCACAGACCTGGAAACTGAACTGCAACATGAAAAGTCCTGTCCAAAGATGCCCATAACTGTTGGCCTCTGAATGATTTGGGCAATACAAATAGCACAGAAAAATTCAAAGTGTTGGCTTTGACCTATAAAACTCTATATGGCTTAGATCCAGACTATTTGAAAGCCAAGTGTGGAGGAGTCATACTATCTTTGGAGGAGTGCTTTCTCTCCATCCCACCACTCTCTCAGGCTCATATGATGGGGACACAGGTGAAGAGCCTTCTTAAGGGGTGCTACTAGGCTTTGGAACACCCTCCCAAGGGACATATGATCTGACCCCTCTCTGTTGTCTTTTTGCCAGCAATCACAGGCCTTCTTGTTTAAACAGGCCCTTCCGCCTTGGCTGACCAAGGGGAAGTGCTGTGTAACTGGGTGTGCTGTTTTAATATACACTGTATATTTTAAGTGTATTAATTGTTTTAAAATTTAATGTTTTAATGTTAGCATTTTACTTTGTACAATTTAATGCTTGTTATCTTTTGTACTTCATATTGTCTTAAGTGTGCTGTTTTAATTTATGTTATAAGCTGCTTTGAAACCCATTTGGGAGAAAACTGGAATAAAATGAATAAAAATAAATAAATAACAGAATCCTGTAGCCACAGTCTTCATTGCTCCTATCCAGCAGAAATGGAATGATCCAATTTCAACTAATCTACTCTTTGCTGGCTACTTTTTGTAGGGAGGTGGACAGTAACACTAAACACTCGGCTCCACTGCTGCTTCCCACATATAAGACCTACCTCCGTGTTGAACAGATTCTTCCCAGTGAAGCACTACAGAACACTCCCCAAAGAACTGGACTGAAATACTGAATGCCCTAACTATTTCAGGGAATGCCTAGGATCCATTTTCTGCACTCATGGACCCATGATCGGCTGCATCAGTGGAAGAGAAAACTGATTTGGGGGCTAAAATGGGGGGTACAAGGGAGGGGTTGTTTCTGCTGAGTTTAGGGCTCTGGGGCAAACAAATGGCTTTGTTGGGCCACGTGCAGGCTGTAAGTTGCACAAAGCCCGCTCCTCATCTGTCAAGGACCCAATGATATCATATATTTCATTACCACGCATAAATGTCCATTAGAGCAGATCATGAGGCAGGATCCCTGTTAAACACACTGAAATATGCAACACTATGGCCCATTATAGATGGGCCTAAAAGTGTGCGCTCCGCGCGTGCTAGGGTTAGGAAGCGGCGGCACTTCCGCACACCCCTAATCCTAGCACGCGCAGAGGGTGCACAAAATGGCAGTGGCTGTTCCACACAGCCGCCGCCATGATTACGTCATGACCGCGCTGCCTCTAAAGGGGGGCGGCGCGGTTGTGATGTAGTGGGGCCAAGCGAGGGCGCCTAGTGCGCCCTTTCCACGGGCTCGGAAGGAGCTCCGTTTCGAAGCTCCTTCCAGGTTTGCGTCGCTGGGCGCAGCCTTTACATGGCTGCGCCCAGCGACGCAGAGGAGAAAGGGGCCAAGTGGCCCCTTTCCCCTCCTCCCCGCCGCCATCAGGTATCCTCGGGGCTTGAAGCCCCGAGGACACCCCTTTTCAGGCCGCGAGGAAGCGGCCTTTTGCAGCTTCCTCGTAGCCTGGAAAGCGGCGGATTGGGGCCTCAGAGGCTGCCGTTGTGGCAGCTGAGGCCCCGATACACCGGGGAAAGCAGCGCCTACAGGCCGCCCCAAAGGAGCCATCTGTAACGCGCCTGTATAACCAAATTACAATTATCTTAAAATAGCAGGGCTTTGTGATATAATCATGATAACAGCAACTCAAAAAGTTTCATCTCCTTACATTAGGTGTAAGTACAACAGCATGGGGTGGGCACAGCAGTTTTCAAGTACAGTGAAACCTTGGTATCCATGGGGGATCTGTTCCATACATCACCATCCTGCGGATACCAAAAATCTGTTGTCCCATTGTCCCCAATGGTGGCGCGTGCACATGGCCATACCACAATTAGGGACAACGGGATTTCAGGTAAGACCCTGTTGCCCCCAATGGGGACAGTTTCTAGCGGTGGCGCAGCTGCATGCATATACCACCATTAGGGACAATGGGGGTTTCCAATCCACGGATGCTTAAAAACATGGATGACAAGCCAGTAGATAACTAGGCACCACTATATCAGAGGCTTGCTGCTAAAGGGGATTTTGTTTTAAAAAATATTAATTCTTTATAGACCAGATAAAATACTGTTTTGTCTCCTGCATGTTCTGCATGCAGTGGTTTTACAAGTGGTTAAAGACTAGCAGATTATACAAAATGAAGAACAGTCCACTGAGAAATTAAGTACAATGGAAGAGACTAATTCTTTCTGAGCTTGGTGGGAGCTCCTTTCATTTGTTCTTTCATAGATTGTTGTAGTTTAGTGCACAAAAAGAAAAATACATACCTTTATTGTGACGTTACCCTTGGTAACCTTCCGCATGTTGAAGCCCACTGTAGGAATCATATCTTCACTGAACTGACCTGACTGAAAAGTGGAGAACACCACAGTCATTAGCAGGACAATGGAGGATCTCTTAACTTAATTAGCCTTTAAACAAAGCTGCATGTATTCTTTTTCTTTCAATGTAAGGAATCATGCCTGGAAATGCAAGAGAACATTTAAGATGTACTCAGCTAAACCAAGATTTCATACTACTTCCTACAGTCCTTTTCAGGAGGACAAAGCATACAGTTCTGTTTATCCAGTGAGCAAGTATCACATGTAAAACCATGAAAATCATAAAATGGAGGCAGGCAGAAGAGAGAAGGGAAGACACACTTGGAAAATAATGAATCATATGCAATGGCTCAGAAACATCTTGTTTTAATGACAATAGCATGGGAAGAGTTCAAGCTTTACTCTGGAAATATGACCCGCCTAAAAATAATTCCCATTAGCCAACTGAGGTTACCATCTCATCTTTTGGAAACTGGTTATCAACTCAAAAAGTACACCTAAATCCCTGGGGCAACAGGATAACATCTGGAAGAACCGGTAGAGCTTATGCACTTTATGGGAAGTTACACTGGTAGCAAATTGCATAATTTCCAGATATTGAACTGGAAAGCCTACTTTGAGATGTGTACAAACCTGAAATATCAAAAGAGTTTTAAAATAAACATAATACTGCAGCAGGAGATGTTGTGTACCATGGTACTTCAATACAAAAGGAAGCAATGGCTTCTGAGGCCAAAGGGTGCAGTTTTATTCACTCCTTCCCACCACATACACAGTACCAATGTCCAAGAGAACCCTTAGATGTAGTCCTTTATACACTATTGTCCTTGCAAATCAGGACATCTACCTGTTGAAATTACAGAAAACAGAGCACAATCACTATTCTTTGGATACAATTCTAGTAAAGCTATAGGGGAAAATCATGTAGTTTTTAATTCTATCAGACCTGATCCCTGGAATCTGCCTGGTTAATTTCTACCTCGTCTTAGAGCAGTGGTTCCCAACCTGTGGGTCAGGACCCCTTTGGGGGTCGAATGACCTTTTCATGGGGGTCGCCTAAGACCATTAGAAAACACCTATTTAATTACAGTTATGAAGTAGCAACAAAAATTTCATGGGTTTGGGTCACCACAACATGAGGAACTGTATTAAAGGGTCGCGGCATTAGGAAGGTTGGGAACCACTGTCTTAGAGGGTGAGGTTCTGACTGTCTGCAGCTACCTCTGCTGAAAGAGGGGTGGGGATGGGGGGTGGAGGAAAAGGAAAATTGAAGGACACACATGTTTTAAAAACATTTTTCCACACAGTCTTTTAAGCAGAAAAATGGGGGAAAGACCTGAAAAAAATGGATTATGGAATATTTTTTGTTAAGGATGAATAAAATGTTTCAGACAAAGTGTTCACATATTTTCTGCCCCCAAATATTTTAAAACCTATGTAAGAGGAAGGCATTTATGCAAGTCTGCACAGTCTCAGATCATAACAATTCCTGGTTTCCTTTATTCAAAAATAGAAATAAGTGTGTTACTAGTGGAACTAGTGGAGATTTAATATTGTCTGTTTTACTAATGTTATTGTTGTTTGGGCTGTTTGTTTAGTTTTTTTTTAGGGGTGTTTTTATTTTATTTATTTTTTTTATTATTTTTTGGCCTGTTCTTTACACTTGCAAAACCAAATCAGTTTCTCATAATTCAGGTGTTCCTTAAAGCTCAAGTGCTTGTAACTCCACCTGTAGCAAAAAGTAAAATTTTAAGAGTTCTGCCTAGATGTTGATTGGCTTCGGGGTGCTCTGGCAATGCAGCGTTACACGCCACAGGAGCGCCATAAGGCCATGGCTGGGTGAGAAAGCCAGCTTTTTGCCAGTGCAAAAAGGAGTGAAAGTTTGCCATTTCTTTTGGGGGCAGCAAAAAGGCAGATTGGGGCCGCTTCAAGCTTTCTCGGGGTGGCCCTTTCCATCCCTAACTTAATCTAGGTGGAAAAATGAGCATTAGTGCCACTGTATTCTGCTTTGGTCAGGCCCCACCTGGAATACTGTGTCTAGTTCTGGGCACCACAATTCAAAAAGGATGTTGAGAAACTGGAGCGTGTCCAAAGGAGGGCAACTAAGATGGTGAAGGATCTGGAAACTATGCCCTATGAGAAACGACTTAGGGAGCTGGGGATGTTTAGCCTGGAGAAGAGAAGGTTAAGAGGTGATATGATAGACCTGTTTAAATACTTGGAGGAATGTCATATTGAGGAGAAAACAAACTTGTTTTCTGCTGCTCCAGAGAACAGAACCCAGAACAGTGGACGCAAACTGAAGGAAAACAGATTCCATGTCAACATTAGGAGGAACTTCCTGACACTAAGGGCTGTTCAACAGTGGAACATACTCCCTTGGAATGTGGTGGAGTCTCCCTCCTTGGAGGTCTTTAAGCAGAGGCTGGATGGCCATCTGTCGGGGATGATTTGACTGAGAGTTCCTGCACGGCAGGGGGTTGGACTGGATGGCCCTTGCGGTCTCTTCCAACTATATGATTCTATGATAACTGCAAAATATACAAGATTTTAGCCTTGAAACTGGAATTAGATGATCAGCTGCAAAGAGAACATTGGATGATCATTCCAAGATATATGAGATAGTAAGATATAGGAGATGAATTATCCACAAAATTAACACAATACAATAATATATGATTATTTAACACATCATGTTATTAATAATTATGACACACATTTTGTCACAAACCTAAATATCATCTTAGGTCATGACAAACTACTGTACTATTCTAAATAAGTTTCACAATGGAACAACAAGTGCGATGGACCAGAAATTCTTCAATCAAGTAAGTTGAACCAGTATGGTGCAGCGATTTGAGTGTTGGACTATGACTCTGGAGAGAAGGGTTCAATTCTCCTCTTGATCATGGAAACCCACTGGGTGACCTTGGACAAGTCACACACTCTCTGCCCCAGAAAACCACATGATAGTCTCGCCTTTGGGTCACCATAAGTCCAAAACAATTTGAAGGCCCAACACCAGCAGCTGAACTACTGAATTGATACCAAGAATAAAACTACCTTGAGAGCTATCAGTACAAATTGTGTGAGCATGCCATGAACATGAAAAAACAAATTCAAAGAGAGTAAAAAGAAAATATACAATCGCTTTGCTTAGAAGTAGCAGTCAGCTAAGAATGTGACTTGTTTTTAATAACCTGTGACATACATGGGATACAGCTGCTCTGATCAGTAAAGCAGTGACTTGGATTCAGAGGTTCGATGAGCAGAATTCAGCACACAAGACCCTTTTCTATAAAAAGGGGGGGCTATATAGGACGTTCATGAATTCTCCTTCGTTTGACATCTCTTGAGAAGATGCTCAGAAGGGTTGGGCGAACCCTCAGGAACAGACTGATTATAGGGGAAAGTTGTAAAAATGGTTTGCCCTCACTTTTTTCAGCAACAGACTTGGCCTGGATTTCAGGAGAATGGAATAGAAGAAACTGTGACTAGAATTGACTAGAAGGAGAATAGAAAAGAAGGAACAAGCAACCAGGTCAGAGCAAAGGGTGTAGATTGCTCACAGATTTTTCAAAAGCTTTTGAAATGCCATTGAAATCCACAAACAGCTGGATAATTTCAACTGGAAAGAAGAAACCCTTAAAGTGAACAAAATTTGGCTGCCAGTCCTGAAGAATAGCAAAATAAGGACTCAGCAAATGCAAATGGGAAACCATTCAGAGTCAGGGGCTTTCCCAGCAGATAATGATTACCAACTGGCAGACATTGGCACGTTACAGACTACCCGTTTGGGGCGGCCTGTAAGCGGCCCTTTCCCTGCTGTATCGGGGCCTCAGCTGCCACAACGGCAGCCTCCGAGGCCCCGATCCACCGCTTTCCAGGCCGCGGGGAAGCGGCAAAAGGCTCATTTGGAGGCAGCGCGTTCGTGACATCATAATGGTGGCCCCCATGTGGAACGGGCGCCACCATTTTGTACGGCCTGGGTCCGTACTAGGGTTAGGGGTGTCAAGAAGTGACGCCCCTTTCTAACCCTAGTACGTCCCCAGGACGTACTTTTATGCCCGTTTGTAATGGGCCATTAATCCTCTTTTGCATTAGCCTCCCAGCCTAAGGCCTGCCATCAGCAACAGAACAATACACATGCAAATCACTCCTGCATTCCCAGGCTCATACAGTGTGTGTGTGTGTGTGTGCGCGCGCGCACACACACACACAATATTTTTTCCAGGCAAGCATTCTCTGAAGATGCCAGCCAGAGATGCTGGCGAAACGTCAGGAAGAAACTCTTCTAGAACATGGCCACATAGCCTGGAAAAACTCACAAAAAACAATACTAAACTTGATGAAAAGCAGAGGAGAGGCTGGTAATAGAGGAAGACATTTCTACAGCCTCAGACATGAATGAATGAAAATAATACTGCACAGTAGGAGAAGAAACATTGATGAACTGCATCACCTCAAAACACCTTATTTTAAATTACTAGCTTTATAATAGTATGAAAAAACCAACTCTTTGTCTGAAATCAGGAAACAAGGCCAAAGAAATAAGGGCAAGAAGTATGTCTTCTAGATTGCCAAAAAGAAAGTATGCTGTCTCATATATAACCAACCATACATAGTGCAATATCTCCATCTGGTTTCCTTCTGAATCTGGCAGAATACTGCTGCCTGATATACTTCACTAAATGACCAAGATAAAGATCACCAGTTTGAGAACTTAAGCCTACTGACACAAGTTCAGACAATTCCATGATGGATGTAGGTAAGGATAGAAGAATAACTCTGTTTGCAAACCACAACTGTAAAATCCTATAGTATCACATAGAACCTTATTGGCCTTCCTGCAGGATAATCATAGTGGCATACATGGTGGTTTCCTGTGAGGTAAGAGGTTAAACAAAGAAAAGACAGCTTTGTCCAAGAATGTAGCTGAGTAAAGGATTTTAACCTCCTTGTCTTCTGTATACATCATTCCTACATAGAAGCTCATTAAAACTTACTAATGTATAATCAACTAGCCATCATTGTTCAAAACATGGTGCTTCACATGTTAAAACTGTTTGCTGTGCTCACAATGAAGTTAGGTGGTGCATGTATTTTGGCTAGGGTAGATCGCAGTGCTAGCTCAGGATATTTTGTTATTCAGGTAACTACTCAATCCCTAAACAAGCCTTAAAATACGTATATCCAAATGGAGTCAATATTGCTGCAAGGAGTTCCACTGAAAATCATCAGCTGATGGTTATAACTAGTGTAAAGAAGTTAATGTTAAAATGGACACAGAATACAGAACACATGATTGAACTAGAAAAAATGGGAGAAATCATGGGGAAAGGCCAATACATTTACAATTTGTCAAGGTCTGAAGGAAAACTATTTCAAAATGTTAAACAGATGGACTGTCACCCCCAACAAATTGACAAAATGTATAAAACAGGCAAAAACAAATGCTGGAAGTATTCAGAGAATGTGGAATCCTTATATCATATCCAGCGAACATGCCCAGTGGGGAGAAAATATTGGAAAGAAATCCACAGTTTGATTACCAAGATTATTGGCAAAGAAATTCTGTTACAACCAGAACTCTCATTACTGAACACGACAGATAGCATAGAAACAAATCTGGAAAAAAGAATAATTCTTTACAGGATTACAACTGCAAGAATCTTGTATGCCCAAAAATAGAAATCCCAAGATCTGCCTCTAACTGAAAATAGTTAATTAAATTAGCAGATATGATGGAAATATTTCTTTCATATTGGCTTAAAGACAAATCTATAGAGAAGGTAGACAAAGAATGGAAATCAGTTTTACTACTATGGAAGGAAAAATGGACAAGTTTAAGAAACATCGTTTAAAGAAAGATGAATAGGTAGACTGATGAAAGTGAGAGAGAAACCAGAGATATAATTGGAAAGTGAAATTAATAAAAAATAACAACAATCAAAAGGGAGAAATATTTGGAAGAACACAATGACAAAGAAATACTGACAAGATTAGATGGGAAGTTATTATAAGCAACATTTAACAGATATAAAAGGTAAGATACACTGAATGTTTCTTTGACTTAATATAATGTATGTTTGTTCATTTTAGATATGCATTTTGTTATGTGGACAGAATGTTTGTGTTGTGTTAATAAAAATTATTTTTAAAAAATAGCTAGGGTAAAGAGGTAACAATTCTCTCTCAAGAATTCTAGAATCATACACCTAAAGCTTTTAATTATATCCTGGAATGCTTCAAATTTCTCACAGTAAGAATCATTACAGTGTCAGAACAGGCAGTATTATTTTTGAAGCACTGTTAGGCAATCATTAGTGTTTAAACTCTTGCAACAGATACTTATTTCATCGGCTGGAGTAACAATGCAAGACTGGGACATTCTGACCTTAACAGTCACTTTGAGAATTTATTTGGTGCTTCACAAGAATCAAGATCCAGCCAGTCCCTTATTTTTTATAAACTCAAAAGAAGCTAGACAATACCTAAGTAATTTAATGAGAACAATTTTCTAGCACAAGCTAAAGAAAAAGCAAAAAGGCCATAATTTCATGTAAAAGCCATGAGAATGCTGTGTATTTAGTCATACCTAAATTCTGTTGAGAATAGCTCTTGAAGTTAACAGACCAACAAACTAGTATACCCAAGTAGGAGGAAGCAGAACAATGTAGGTGTGCCCACTGAAGTATACAAGTCCCATTATAATTAAAGAGTATCATTCATTCATCATCAGAACATGTACAGAGAACAAAACATGATAATGGGTTGATTCCTTGAATTAATTTCCTTTATTGGACCTATGATCGTATATCCTTCCTCAACAAGGAGCTCAAGAAAGTATACATGTCCCCCCCCCCCATGGCAACCTTTTATGGCATATTGAAGATGACTGATTGTTGTTCTTACAACCTATCTAGAAGATAGCTTGAAGGATAGTGGCTGCTTCAAGACAACTTAGGAAGCCTAATCACAAAATTCACACGTCTTCCCTCAAATCAAGACTGAAAGGAGTTCTGAGAGCTGAAGTCCAAAATATTGGGAGGATCAAGGTTTGAGGAGCACAGGTCTGCTCATTATTGGATCAAAAGCCTATCTGGACCAATGTTTAGTTAAAAGCTATAACCACTGCTAACACAGTCACCATTTCCTTTGCTTTGCCTTCACCTCCTTTTCGACATGTGCATGTTTTCTGACTAGTTACCTCCCCTGAGCATCACAAAGCCACCATTTACCATCGTTCCCTCCTCACACCTATAGTATAGGGTGAGCACAGTTAAGCTGCTGGAATTTTCTAAGTTCATTGGCATTGTTTTCCTTTACATCCTTTGTTACATGCCTCACCTTCAATTTATCCACATGTCATATCAAAATGCATAATTTTGGCCACAAATTCTGCCCTGGACCTATACATGAGGTCGACTTATACACAAGTATATACAATAATTTTAGAGACCACTGTCATGTCTCTCCTTACTCACCTTATTCAAAGCTAAACAGCCCCAACATTTAAATTGTTCTAGTTCACCACATCAGATCATTTGCACAAACCATCATGGCGTGATCCTCTGTATTTCCTTAATCACTGCATACTGACTTTCATCACTCCAGGCTATCTGAAGTGCCCTAGCAACAGAAATTGGACTGATGTAGGCCAAACTACCTGGCAATGAACATCCATGCTCAGTGTCATTTCACTTCTACGGCTCCTCAGAAGTGGTTCTCTGAAACCAACATTTTCAACTTTAAGTGGGCAAGTGTCAATACTCCTACAATTAGTACAGCCACAGATCACAGTGATAAAACAGGTCAGTGGTGTCCTTCTAGCTCTCTGTTTGCCAGTCAGTGTGGCCATGCTCTCTTTCACAGATTTCAAATTAATCAGGTATAAAAGGCATGGCTGCTGATCAGCACATGCTGCTCAAGGAATCACAGTGACACTGATGAACCATGTCAGCTGACTGACAGAGGCATAAACACACCAGCATTGGCTTTCAGCACTAGTGAAACCTACACCATATAAACATCTTGCACTTCATAGTACAGAGACATCGCTCCTCATCCAGTCATTCCTCTAACAAGTTGTGTGATCTTTCATTATGGCCCTGCCATTCTGAAAAACCTGAATTTTTACTTGCTTTTGACTTCACCTGAACAATGAGACACAAAGCAAATCATTACAGTGGATAAAAACATTGCAGAAAAATAGAGTGGGAAATTATGAGACTGGATCCACAAACATATTATGCACTGAGGTACTAATCAGAAGTGTACCATGCAGGGTTCGCGGATGTAGGCTGGCCACTTCCCCATTCCAATCCTTTCAAATATTCCCCAGTACAAACTGCAAGTACAAAACTGGCAAGCTATTGAAGATTCATAAAGTGTCACCACAATTTGAAATAAGGAATTGCAACTGTACTGGGGAAACAACTAACATCATTTTATTACTGAGCAGTATTTCTCATGATTTTGCATTTTCCCTTTTGTTGCTGTTGTTAACTGCCATCAAGTTAGCTACAACTTATTAGTACCCTATGAATTAGAGACCTCCAAGACACTGTTATGACCAGCCCTTTCAAGATCTTCCAAACTTGATGGTCTCCTTGAATGAGTCTATGTACTTATAAAGTAATGTTCCTCTTTTCGTACTGACTTCCACTTCACCAGACATTACCATCTTTTCTATTGAATCATGAATCCTTTTTAATATTTGTATGCCTCTCTTATTTACAGTTTCAAAATTTCTGGGATTATTATTATTATTACAGTTCTTCTGATTTTACTTAAACATTTCCTGATATCAGAAATTATCCATGTTTGTCATTTGGTGGCAGCCAAGATTTCCATCTTCACTGAAAAGCTTACAAATTAATGTTTAAAAACTCAGCAATATATTTACAGCGATGAATATGATGTTGTATTTTTTTATTTAGCTTAAGGAAAAGATATCTGTGAATATATCCATTCAAAATTCATAAAGTCATCCATTAACTACCATCACCATGATTTATTTTGACAATTTTTATGAAGTTTACTTAGTTTTTATGGTACAAGATATCATTGCACTGGAGGTGGAGGCAAGGAGTTTCAGGAGACAAAATCTAATAATCTTCTAAGCGTCATGGTCATCACTTTTTCAAACTAGCTCTACAACCAAGAAGATTTTAAAAATAATGTAAAAATGAAAGCTACTTTATTAGCTAGTAAGACTTATCAAGTGCTGCATGTTGTCTATACATGTTCCATAAAAAAGACCCTATCAAAACCAGATTACCTAGAAATTTTCAAAATGAAGAAGTGAAGAAATGATTTTTTTAAAAGGTTGAAACAATTTCAAGTTTTCACCAGATCAGTGAAACACTAAAGCTGAACAAGTATCTTGAAAATCTCAGTTCAAATTTTAATATAAAGTATTCTTATATTGTTTCTTATACCTCTCCCGCAATTGTCCTTGGCTTCAAGTTATGTACAGGGGAGCCTTAGGATAGATACAGAATCATGGTTGCAGTTTAGAGGATAATACTGAAATGCTTATTTGTCATGGAGGCAAGAAAGGAACATTCCTCTTACTGGTATAAGGTGCAAAAACACCAACAAAGGAAGGGGCAGAGGGTGACAGCAAATGTTTCTGGTCTCTGTAGAAATCTGTACAATGAACGACAGGCAAGTGGCAGGGAAAGAGCAAGTAGCCCACAATACTTATGCTGGATGAGAGGGGGCATCCCTTCTATATCATTGGTAAGCCACTGCGCACACTCCTCCCCATCCACCTGGTTCACTGCCTCAACAGACGTCATCTTCAGATGCGGAGCAAGAAGCCAGTTGCAAGATGGTTTTTCAATATTATCCTCAGGACTTGCTGAAGCTTCAAGAGCAACTAGTTATTAAGACACAATATCTGAAATTTATGAGACATAATTGGAAACAAGAGGTTTTTATAGTGCGGATGTTTCTCATTGTAATTAATATTAAATTAATAATTTCCTTTAAAAAAAAACCAACAACGAAGGACTAAAACTTTTTCTCCACAGAATTCGAAGAAAATACTGCATTGTCCCTGAAGAAACCTAAGATCCAAAATCATTCAGAAGATGCAGTGCTCAAGAAAGATGCCTTTAATTCATGTCTTGAGGGATTTCTACCATGACCTTCAAAATTCCCATGGTGGCCTACAAAATGTAAGTTGGCCTCAATAGAGAAATAAATGGTGTTAGCTATTCTGACAGCAAACTCTATTAAAACTTTAGCCTGAGATTTTTTCTGTGCTCAGTTCACACTTTGCTTTTGCCACACCTGAAGGAAGTATGGTCATTTTAGTTGCAATACAGTGCTGTGTGTATAACAACAGAACTTGCTCCAGGACCTTTAGCCTAGAGTCAGCAGTTCAATAAAATTGCCTCAATGGAAAAGCTGTCTGGCAGAAAAAGAACTGCATGGTCCAGGCAACTCAAACACAGTATCTTTCTAGATATACAGAACAACCAGAGCACTTCTTACCATAAATATAAAAGTGACTCAGGTAGGAATGACTTATTGAGTAATGGATACAAGATCAGGGTATCTCCTGATTGGAAAAATTCCTTCATCTGGTTGTATGTATGCACCCATGTAAACAGGCAACAAATAGTCTTTTTCCCACTGAGACAAAGCTCTCACAATGCTTATTACAGATGCTTACTTTAGATATACATAAATATTAATTTTATAAAGCGAGAATTTTATTTATTTTACCAAAAAAATGTTATATATTTATGTATTATGTGTGTATATATATCTAATTAACAATTTGTAAGCCACTCCAATAGCCTTTTGGCTGAAAAGCGGGGTATAAATAAATAGATATTATTACTTTTTGGAGAGTATAAAAAGCAGTCATTCTGCTCCTACAATACCCACACCATTATTTCCTTCCCCAGATCCATTTCAACCACAACTGTTCCATTTTATGTGTCCATCACAAGCTGTTCAGAGACTCTAGGGTCCAAAACACATGGCAGAAATAATCGTTTCAGACTGCTTTAATTGCCCTGGCTAATGCTAGGGAATTCTGGGAACTGTAGTTTTGTGAGACATTTCACCTTCTCTCGCAGAGAGCTCTAGTACCACAATAAATAACAGTGCCCAGGATTCCCTAGCACTGAGCCAGGGCAGTTACAGCAGTCTCAAACTGGATTATTTCTGCAGTGTGTTTTGGACCTAAAATAGAAAAGGGTTACACAGTAACCAAGTACAGTAGTCCACAGTTATTGTAACCCTTTACACATCCCTGGTTCTCAATCTGGGTCCTGAATGTTTGCACAAGTCCAAATTACTGCACATTTGCAAAGAGTGAAGAAGCATCTGGAGAGTCGTTGTGGTGTACTGGTTTCAGTGTTGGACTATGACTCTGGAGACCAGGGCTAAAATCCCTGCTCAGCCATGGAAACCCACTGGGTGATCTTGGGACAAATCACACTCTCTCAGCCTCTGAGGAAGGAAAAGGCAAAGCCCTCTGAACAAATCTTGCCAAGAAAATACCTGGATATGTTTGCGTTTAGGTTGCTGAAGTGACATGAAGACAAAACAACATCAACAAAGTAGAATCCATGGCAAATCAATTACTGCCAATGATACATAATTAGATTTGCCATACAGTCTTTGGCTGTATTTTGTTTTAAATTAAAATGTTTGATGGATTGACATGTGGGTACATTTTCAGAAATACAAGTATGACCTATTAATTTCTTAAATCCAAGTTTTTTGCTTATCAACAAAATATGATTCAGCAGTCTTAAATATCCCAGGTTCAGATGAACCGAACAACATCTGGCAATAAATCCAAACTTGAGTTTCATTAGATCATCTTTTGTGAGTCATACTATTATTACATCTGTCTGGAAAACAAGGCATGATCTGATTTGACTGATAATTGGATAACTGCCTACACTGTGCAATAAGACTTTCTCCCTGACTGAAAGGCTTAGGAACCCAGTGCAAAGCACTTAGTCTCATCATGCCTACATTTAAACCAGCTTTGCTCTATTGATACCAATCAAACAAGCACTTGGTATGATTAGGCCTATGTGGAACTACAATGATACTTGGGGAAAGTTAGTTTAGCCTTGTAAATAAATACAGACACATTACAAGTCCACATACAGCTTTCATAGTACAGTCCTCAGTGTCAGGGATGCAAGATGAGGGTCTCACCTTAGGTGTAGATCGGTGGGAACAGTAGATCACACTGCTGGGAGATCCACTTGCTGAACTCCATCAGCCAGGTCTACTAGTGATCCCTCTGATCAAATGCAGCAGTAGCATATTTGCCTGGATGATAATACATCCAAGCAAAAGGTCCACAGAACCTGCAAGGCCAAAATGCCTAGGTTTGATGGGGTCTTTCCCAAAAGCAAGGCATTATGGGTGAGGCAGCCCTAAGGGGCACAGGTGTCCCATGCCATTGGTAGCAATCCTATATTTGTCCACTCAGAAATACTGGATTGACCTGGATACATTCTTTGAAGACTCTACGTATGACTGCAGTCGGTGTCATTTCTGGGCTAAATTAAAAGAATCAACATCTCCAGAGGTTAAGTGGTTATTTATATGTGAGTGCTACTTCGAGTCTGAATCAACACCTATAACACAAAAAGATTAATGATGGAAATGCTAGTGCCAAGTAAAGACATGAAGGGAAAAGCCAGAAAAAACCAGAACACACAGATTTTTCTGTTTTTCCCCAAAAGACATTTCTTCCCTGGAAATGTGAACAATGCGGAGTGGGAGAACTTTCTTTTAGAGGAATTAATAAAATATTCAACAGAAGGTGTTCTCATATTTACCTCTTCCATATTATTTCTAAAACTATGCAGCAGTTATTCTTTTACATAATAAGGCTATGTACAGTATCTCAATCAATTCTATTCATTATCTTGGTTTCCTTTTCTCAACTCTTTTTCTGAGAATGAGTGTTTTATGTCTTCTTAACACAATGAAAGACGAAAGGAGACAAAATAGTTTATTTTACTTGATTAATTAATATGGATGATTTCTTCTTTTTTATTGAGGCTTTTTTCCTACTTCTAAACTGGGAAAACCAAAGAAGTAACTTATAGTACAGGTGTTCTTTACAGTTGGGACCCCTTATTTACACATCACCAAAAAATGAAATATAGAAAAACAATTTATTATTTTCTGGACAAACTATATTTAATATATCAAACATGCCAAACCAAGTTATATATAATGCATTTTATGTTTCTAAAAAAACAAATTGGCATTCAAACTGAAAAGGGTCCTAACATTGCATTTTCTTTCAAATTTTCTAAAAATTTCCATTTTTCCAAGCCAAAAAAAAATATTTTTTCTTTCCATGGATTCAAAATTTCTGGACGTTTTATCTCTCTAGTGCTAGATAAATTGTTCAAGAAAGAGTAGAATCAGCATGATTTTTCTATTAACAGATGCTTTAAAGATTAAGAAAGGATTAGAAATATACCCATGTGTTATAAATGTTTTCACACTGCAAGATTGTAGCTCCCAGGAATTTATGCTTGTCTTGGAAGGGTGATGTACATTTTTCCTGCTGACAGAACAAGGTAATAGTAAACACTATATTTTTACAACACCTAAGCTGATTGATCAGTAGCAACTACTGCATGATAAACCATCATTTCATCACCAATATGCAGTCCAAGTGTCAGCAGCACAGACAAGCCACTGAAGTGTAACTATTCCACTATATATGAGTGGTATAATTATATGGACAAGGGTACTACAAGCTATTCTTTCATGCATTGGTAAAAATCTCTCACTAAAACAAGAACCAAAAGATACTATCCGCTTCTCTCCTTGTTACATGCATTCTATTGTAAAGTACTTATACACATATAGCACATGAGAGATGGGGTATACAACCATTTTTTACTTTTCATACAGGAATTAATTAACCATCATTTGAAGATGTCCAGTGCTTTAAGTACATGCATAGCCAATCTATGTTTTTTAGGAATCTGTTTACTGTATATTTGTATGAAAACACAATTAATGACTTTCAGTGCACCTCATTTTAATGCACTTCATTCTGTTTTGTTATACCAGCTCAGACTGTAATATGACAATACTTCTTTGATGGGAGAGAGGATGCATTTTTTTCTACATGATGTTGAAATAATTTCATCAACTGGAGCTTAGTTTCCAGAAAGAGGAACAACAAAAAATTTCCATAGAGGCAGATGATTTTAATTTCAACTAGGTTCTTCCCCAATTATTTTCACTGTCAGTAAGAACAAAATGGTTCTATTTAAAACAGTATCATCTTCCAATGGTAGCTCATTTGTTATGTAAAGTCAACACCATAAAACAAGGTAAAAGTAAAATACCAATTCACCTGAAGAATCAGAAGAAACTCTGTTATAGTATGTAGATATAGGTAAAATTGTGATTTGAAAGGTGTTTGTGGGTTAAGGTCCAGGAAACCTTCTGGAGCAGGTTTCTGAAGAGGCAGAGGGTTGCAGAGCAGACAAAAAAGAGAAACCTGCATCCAAAATACCAAACGTATTAAATAGCTGTACCACACTCTCCACTGGCCATATTTTGTGAATGTTTATATTTTTAAAGATCTCTTTGGGCCATTGCCCCCATGATAACACTCAATATAGCCCTACACATCAACTAAACCACCATCTATTCACACAAACAGTTCATATACCTTTGGCTTTATTTATTCCTGTCTTCAGCAAGACAAGGGATGAGTTAATTTCAGCCTAGTTGGGCTGAACACACCACTATTGCTCTACATGATTCAGATTTACAAAGCAAGAGTGCAGTCTCAGGATTTCTTAAGAATGCATTCCTGCCTCATGCTAAACATCTTGATGGACACTCTTGTTTGAAATGTTATCTTTCTAGATCAGACCAAGGCTCACTATTCTTTGCAAGAATCCCATCAGGAGCTGACAGGGCAGCTTTCTATTCCTCTCCACCACTACAAAACACCACTCCAAAAAAGCGCCCTAAGCCAGTGTATCAGTCTTATGCTAGCGTAAATTCCTAAAAAGATCAAACTAGTATAATTAAATCACCAAATTTTAAACTGATGGCTTATTTTTTTAGCTTTAGTTATTCATCTTATCTAAAATGTTCTCCATAGCATGTTTGCTTATTTAATTGGCCATGAATTGCACAGAGACAGCAAAAAAAAAAAAAAAATCTAATCATTCATATTTAAATCATTTAAGTTGCTTGCAAATATTTACAAATGCAATCTTATCAAGGGTTAAGTAAGACTAACATCTTAATCAAGTAACTTTTGCTTACCCTGTGCCATAAACACTGCTGATACAGAGCCAGTGAAATCCCAACAGCTTTAGAATATATTCACACACACAAAAACCTTCCTCAAAAGTTTCATATCCTTGTTGCAAGCAACATCCAAGTAGGAAGGAAATATTAACCGGCCTGTCAAGCCAGCACAGCCCAAGAAATAGTTCACATCTTTGCAAGGACCTAGTCCTGTTATTACAGCAAAGAAGCATGTTACAGACATGTATCCAGCAAAGTATCACACTAAAAGTTACAGCGCTAACTAAAAGATAGCACTAACTTATCATAGCATTAGGCGTACGGAGTGGGTGGGACTATTGTTGTATAAGAGGAGGCTGGTTTACCCAATCATCAGTACATTTTAGCTGTAATCTAGATAACACTCCTATGTCACACAGAACAGATACACCTTAGATCTTAGACGCTAGGAAAACATTGCATCTTCTGTTTGTTATAGGGATGCAATTGATCTTTTTAAAAGATGCCAACAAACCGTTTTATTAGCCAACTTCAGAATGGATAAGCAAGTTAATGGCCTGAGAGGGGCATTCTGCAGCTGCAACCCAGTATGGAGGAATTTCTTATCCCATTCCAAATAAATTTCTACTGACGACTCAACCACACCCTCCTATTGTTGCTGCATTGAGTAAAAGGCTGCACTCACCTACTAGAAGAGTAAGCTGGAAACAACTCACCCTGCTTTGATCTGTTTAATGGGAACTGGCACCATTAAGAATCTTTATTCTCAATGAAGAGTCTTATTAGAACTGAGCCCTAATTCACCAAAAACTAAGATAAATTTGAATCACTGTTGTATCTACAGATACACAACAAAGCAAATAAAATTTATGTTTTAAAACTAGACAGCATACATGAAAAGCCTATGGAAAGACAGCACATCCCATACATGCATATTCAAAACAATATCACAAAAGTGGGTTACCTCCGTCATGCTTTAATCAACATTCATATTTCTAAACCATTCTTAAAATATCTAATGATCTGTAATTACTCATGCATAACACAGGCTTTACTCACAGCCTGAAAAAGTTACTTTTTGGATTATAACTTCCAGGCTCCACCAGTTAACTTGGGGCATTCTGGAAGATGTAGTCCAAAAATATCACTTTTCTAAGCTCTGGTTCTGTCTATACATGACTGGTGGTAACCTATATTAGTGATGAACAAATGTAATGGTATTGGTGGGTTTTCCATATTATGGATACAACTTAGATGAATTTGCTTGAAAGTAAACTCCCAGGAGCTGGGAGCTGCCCATGAGAAAGGGGCTCCGATTGCAGAACTAAATGACTGCCATTGTCTCTAAGGGAGAATAGTATCAAGGCATAATAGCACTGACTCTGCTATGGACAGTGAAGTAAATAGACAACTAATATCCCATTAAATGTTCTGTAAATTCATGCAGATGAGAGGAGGAAAGTAGTGATCCTAAATGTAACCAATCAGTGACCTATTGATAAATAGCCTCTGCATTTTACATTTCTTAGAAACATTCAGGCCTATATAGGTACATGGATAGCCTCTGCCTATTGGCTGGGAGCATTTCGAGATCATTTTCTGATGGTACAGTGATCTTGCATTATACAGCACTGTAATCTTGACCAATAGATCCTAATCTTGGTCATCTTGACCAACAGCCTAATCTATATGCAGCATCTTGAGACCATTTTCTGATGGTACAGTGATCTTGCACTGGTAATCTTGACCAACATACCCAATCCTAAGTTCTTTCAAAGAGGACAAGATCAGAAACTCATTGGGCAATCAAGGGAGAGTTGGGTAGAGCAAAGCAAGGACTTAAAATCCACCCATCCTGAACTACTTAGACTCACTGGGCAAAGGGAGAAAGAAGTTCCCAAGGCCACACCCACAAAGTCAGGATCAGGAAAGTTGCAAAATTGGGAAGGAATTGAGAGCTCCTGAACCCTAAGTTATGCTCCTTATGCAAAGAACATGAGATCTGCCCAAGATAGAGGGAGAGGCATCAACCTATCCGTTTGCAAAGCTGCTTAATCCACAATTGTGATATCATGGTGCAATGTATTATGTATAGAGGCACTCTTCCTTGGGTTCAGCCCCACCCAGGCCCCAGTCGCTTCATTGATCCTCAGAGACTTGAATTAAAGAACACATCTTCTATTGCAGTGTCTACACTCCAGTCATCCCAATTTGATGGCACGTTTTAGCCCTCACGGCTCCTTTTCACAGAATTCTGGGTTGTGTGGTTTGGTGAGACACTAACAATTCTCTGTTGGAGAGCTCTAGGGAACTGCAGTACTGGAGCTCTTTGGTAAAGAATTGCAAAGAACTCATGAAACTACAAATCCCAGGGTTCCACAAAAATAGTGCCACAGCAGTTAAACCAATATGAAACTGTCTTGGTTGTGTAGATACAGCTCCCAAACTCTTAAAAGATGTGACAATCACATGTCTCAGCATTGCCCCATCAAAAGAAAAAAACAAACAAACAAACCATGCTGCCATGCATGAAAAATACACAACCTAACCTGGAAAAAAAAAGGGGGGGGGGGTATTTCAACCATCTTCCCTACCATCCATGTCCTTTTCCTGTCTTTGTGCACTAATGACCATAGTTAAAACTAGACCTGCAACTTCATTTCCATTCACAAAGGATTTGTAATTTGAACTGACATTCTCACATACCAATGGCATATGTATGTATATATGACTGTACTTGGCTTCCACTCCACCAACTGCATCTGAGGAGGTAGAGTGAAGTCTACGAAGGCTCATGCTGCCAATTTCTTTCTTTCTGTCAGTCAGTCTCAAAGATGCTACAAGATCTCTCTACGTACTAATTCTACAGACTAACACAGCTATATCTTTTAATTCTACCACCAAATGAAGTCACTCTTCTCCTCCTCCATTCTGCCTTAGGCCTGAGGCTCTGGGTGCATCTACACTGTAGAAATAATGCAGTCAGATACCACTTTAAGTGCAAAAGCTCTTTCCTATGGAATCCTGGGGCCTGTAGTTTTACAAGGTTTTTAGCCAGAGGGCTGATGCCCCACAAAACTAGAATCCCAATATTCTGTGGGACATGCCATGGTACTTAAAGTGATGTCAAACTGCATTATTCCTACAGTGTAGATACACCCTGAATTTGGTTACGCTCTGTGTTTAGCTTCCAAAAAGACTGCCCAGTTTCCATTGCCGACTACTCAGCGGGTGGCTGACATCAATTCCCCATTCAGGAAGCTTGGGCTAGGAAGTCAAAAGGAGTGCATTGAAAAAGAAGGATATAAACAAGAAGTTCTGTAGTCAATGCTTTTGAAGATTAATGGAATTTGCTAGTGAAGAGAAACACAAGATTTCAAGTTAAGTTTAAAATGCTCACCACAAGAAAACTTCAATATGTATGTCTCATATCCCGCTCTTACATTACATCTGTTGAAATTTAGCAGCTGAAATTTGACTGACAGGGCTGTTAGCCTTCTCTGCCAAAGAGAAACACGACAAACAACAGCAGCTGGAACTTCTTCAGCAAAGGGTGCACCCTTTAAGCCAGCCTGGTGCAGTGGTTTGAGTGTTGGACTGTGACTCTGGAGACCAGGCCTGGCCATAGAAATCCACTGGGTGACTTTGGGCAAGTCACTCTCTCTTAGCCTCCTCAAGGGAAGACAAGGGCAAACCTTGCCAGAATAAATCTTACCAAGAAGAACGTGTGAAAGAGTTGCCTTAGGGTCCCCATAAATGCCTAGACATCCTTCTTTTCCAGGACATGTCTTCCATTTCAGCCTTCAATCTAGGAGGGATTCTAAGAGGCCCTCCATTTTGAGCACGACTGTGGAGAATGATTTTACATTTCTATGAGTGTTTCTAGCCTTTATTTTGTGCAATGTGCTCCGTTTTCCTGGAACGTCCTAGATTTTGCGGTGCCTTTCTTTGTGATTACCTTTCTTTGTGATTACGAGGACGTCTGGTCGCCCTGACTTGAAGGTCCACCAGCACACACCCCTGAAATCCCTCCCTTGCCAGAGTGAAAAGTGGAGAGGGCTCCTAGACACTTAATGATGCTTGGGAGGCAAATGAGAGACAGAGTGGCGTAGCATTCAAAGATATAGCTGTGTTAGTACACTCATCCCTCCATATTTGCTGCTTTGATATTTGTGGATTTGATTAGAGATGGATTTAATATGTTCTCTCTAGGAATATCTGGGTCCTCCAGTGCAACTCTATAGTCAACTTTAACTAAAAGTTGCACTGAAAGACCTAGTGATTCCTAGAGAGAACAGTCTTCTAGGCCTTTGTAGCTCCTCTGGTGCAGTTCTATGGTCAGTGTCTGTCGGATGTTGACCACAGAGTTGCCCTGGAGGACCTAGAAGAGATTCCTGGAGAGGTGTCCTCTCAAGTTAAGAAAAACATGGTGCTTTTGTTCTTTGTGGCTTTTCCATATTCACGGGGGCCCTGTGCCCCTGACCCCAGCGCATGCGGAGGGACAAGTGTATGCAGAATCGGGACACAGAGAGGTCTTCTAGCACCTCTGAGACTCACTGAAAGGAAGAGGGTGGCAGCATGTAGCAGTTTCAGCGTTGGACCATGACTCTGGGAGGCCAGGGTTTGAATCCCGGTTCGGCCACATAAACACACCGGTGGGTGTCACACTCTCTCAGCCTCCGCAGGGGAAGGCAGTGGCAAAAACAAAACCAACCCTGTGAAACAAATCTTGTGAAGAAAACCCCATTATAGGGGTCCCTATGTCTGATAAAAACAATACAGCTTTGGCACCCTTTTAAAGCACTGGAGGACCCTATGGCATCCTGGGATGTGTAGTTTTACAAGGCCTCAAACAGCCCCGACAAAATGCAACCCCTCTCCCGCCCCCAGGATTCAACAGGAGGGAGGGGGCAGGGCGGTTAAAGCGGTGCCAAAGCGGGCTATATTGTCCCGTGTGGCTGCTGCATTTTCTCACCGCGATGACGTTGACGAAGGTGGTCTTTCCCGAGTACTGCAGCCCCACCAGGGTCAGCTCCATCTCCTCCTTCCAGAACAAGGACCGGAACCAGTCCAGCAGCCGAGACAACAGCGCCAGCATGGTGGCTGTGGGGCCGGTGGTTGCTCGACTACTCTTGCTCCTTCCTTCGCAGCGGCAGCTGAGTCTCCCTCTCTATCTCTCTCTCCCCGCCTGGCGGGTCATATGACTCCTCGGATGCCCGGAGGAGGGAGAAAACGCCCCCTTCCGCTCCAGACCGGAAGTCCAGCGCCTCCACAGCGGCCCCTGCTGGTCGGAAGGGAGAACGACAACCCTGGAGGACTGGGAGATTGAAGACCGTCTCCTGCTGTTCCGCTTTTAACTGCTCTGGCTGCCTCCTCCCGTTGCATGCTGGGATTTGGAGTTTAAAGGAGCGGGCCTTTAGAATGTTCAGCCAGGGAGCTCTTAGGCTTCAGTGGACTACAAATCCCAAAATGCAACAGGAGGAGGAGGAGGCAGCCAGAGCAGCAGTTAAAAAGTGGAATAGCAACAACTCCACTTCGTTTTTGTTTGTTTGTTTTTTATTGTATTTTATGTAAACCTACAGCACTTTATAAATAAAGTTTAATAATAACAATAACAATAATAATACTCTATAAGAGTGTAGTGTGATAATGACAACAATAATCTCATAAAAATATTAATAATCTTCATAAATAAAGTTTAATAATAATAATAATCTATAAGAGTGTGGTGTGATAATAATCTCCATGAGGCTGTATCCGCAATAAGCTAAATACAGAATACAGTGTCATATTCATGGCTGTAAATATATATTTAAAACAATTGATTAATTAATTAATTAAAAATAATTAATTAAGCTTTTCGGTGAAGATCGAACTCTTGGTTTTATTTATTTATTTGGTTCCTATCCCACTTTCCCCCCGAAAGGGACCACAAATACAAATTCTAAAAAATGTATTACAATATGGCAAACAGGGATAATTCCTGGTAACCAGAGAACGGTTGAGTGAAATCAAACTGTGCCCTTTAGGAGATTTTGGACTTCAGTTCCCAGAAGCCTCAGCTGTCTTGGCCAATAGTCTGGGATTCTGGGAGCTGAAGTCCAAAATCCCTTAAAGGGCACAGTTTGGGGGATCAAGAACTGTTACAACAGGAAATGAAATCAGGTCTGATTTCTTCTGCTTATACCAAATAGAGTAGACCCATTGAAATAGTGAATCAACACATAGGGAAATCCCATTGATCCCAATGGCCTAGTGCACTTGGAACTCCCAATAGGATTTAAGCCCATTTTAAAAAAGTTATTATTATTATTATTATTATTGACAGGTTTTCTTCCCCTAAAAGAGCAACAGACCACATGCTGCTTCTCTTGGTGTCATAGCTCCAATGGTGGGAAAGTACTTTCTGCAGGGGCTGGGGAAAAGGAATCCCAAATTGGATCTTCAGCTTTAAGGATAGTACTGCCGGCCCTCTGCATCCAGATTCAACTATCCATGGCTTGAAAATATATAAAATGTGTCTGTTCCAAAAAGCTAACCTTGATTTTGCCATTTTATATGGTTGTTATGTGCTTTCTCTCAGCCTCGGAGGATGGCAATGGAAACCCCCCTCTGGAAGAAACATGCCAAGAAGACCCTGTGATACAGTTGCCTTAGGGTTGCCATAAATAGGAAACGACTTGAAGACACACACACAACAAACCGACCTACTGAGTTGTGTTTGTCACCTTTTTCTTCAGCTAAGTCACTGCTGATTGCTGGATTGTCTCTTTTTTTAATTATCAAAGAGCCTGGCATATGTATTACATTAAACTGGGAGGATGGGGACTTACAGCCTACAAATGCTCCTCCTTCAAACCTTGTGAACCCAAAGCACAGCTCTGCTGTTCTGTTTCTGCTGCTCCGCTCCGCGGCCCACAACAAACTCGTTCCCAGAATTCCATAGCATTGAGCCACAGCAGTTATAGCGCTCTCAAAGAGGATCATTTCTGCAACGTGGATGCAGCCTTTGCAACTCCATTTCTTGTAGCTTTCCTTTTTTATTATTATTATTCGGAGGGCCTTTTACAACTGAAGGCTTTTAAGAAAGGGGCTGTAGGGTTTTTTTGTACTGTTCCAGATTGCACCGTTTTATCCATTTTAAAAAAAAAAATCCTTTTAAAGTACAAAGAAGGGCCCCTTGGCATCCATGGAGGCTCAAGCCCTGTTGAATGCAATGGCATAGCAAAATGGTGTCCCTTGCCATCTGGGATAAAGAGGGCCAACTGTACATTTACAGATTTGCTTTCATGTGGGTAATAGTTTGAATGTTAGCTTTCGGTATGTTGTTGTTGTTTTTATTTCCACTGCAATTATTTTAATGGAGTCCCAGTCCTGGGGGAGACTTGACATTTGTCTTTCATTTTCTGTTTGTTCTGTTCTGAAGAAAACACAAAAAAGACTGAAAACAGGAGATGAGAAAGTTTGCACTGAACACCGTTTTGTAAATTTGGGGAGGTTAGGAAGAATTTTTTAAAAAAAAGATTGTGAAAGTTCAATACAACATACTCCGTTTATAAGGACAGGTGGCTTACCTGTAACAGTATTTCTTCTTTGAGTGGTCATCTGCAAATGCACACAAATGGCTTAGACT
>NC_056523.1:43955163-44010300 GCF_019175285.1 Sceloporus undulatus | reverse complement strand
CAGGCCACCGTTGGTGCTTCCATGTGTGGGCTGAGAGCATGCAGAAAAGAAAAAGCACTGTAGTGCCAGCTAGCGCTTTCAGGCACTGTCTCTGCCCTGATGCAATGCTGCCTTGCTGCTTGAAGCTGGGCCATTATCCTGCATTAGAAAGGTACAAACTGAGCCACAAGAGGAACAACTAGGTTTATGAGCTCATTACCCAAAGGAGAACTAGTTGCTTGCACGAATGGGAATGAATTTGTGGCTTTTAGTTTGGAGACTGTGAGAGGAAGGATAGGGCAACCAGGTCTTCCAAAAAACCAAGCCATGGCTATAGCCAGGAGGAACCAAATGGGAGAAGTGTAGATTTATGTAAGTGTAGTGTGTATACAGTATAAGACAGGGGAAGGGATCATATTGTCTTTTAGATGTTGTTGGGCTGCAGCACCCAGCACCCATATTTGCTTGCTTGCGAAGGCTGCTGGGAATTGCGATCCAATAACATTTGTTTGTTTGTTTGTTTGCAAGATTTATATCCCACCTTTCTCCCAAAATGGGATTCAAGGTGGCTTGCAATAATTTTAAAAGATAAAACTAAAACATTAATTACAAAAAGTTTTTAAAATAATTAAATAATGCTAATATTAAAATGTAAGTTAAAATGGCATAGTTAAAACCATTTTATGCAATATAATTTATATTAACGTTACAGCAATAAAACAAATGAAGTCAACGACCAAACATTTAAACTTTAACAGTTTATTGTCAGTTCTTTGTTGTTAGTCCAGTTTCCAAGATCCATTGCTTCTTCTTAATTCCTTTATTTTACAACGCAAGAAATGCCATTCAGAGACATCTGGAGGGCTGCATGGTTCCCAACCTTGATGTAGGAAAAGGGAATTCGGCATTTGGTTAGTTGTTGAGACCTTAACAAACTTTTAAAAGATGCTGTCGTATGATTTCTGCCAAGTTTAAGTCCAGACCAGGAAGTGATGCTGCTGAGATTGTGTGATATATGTAGAATTCAAAGAATATGAATGTAACCTTTTCTTGTAAGAGTGGTGAACAGAGTTTAACTTAATTTTAGAGAAGAGTCTCTCCCAGTTCTGTTGACTGCTCTTTCACATATCTCTGTACTTACTAGTTTTGGAGCATAGAATCATAGGACATTGTCGCACGTGTTTTTCTCCTGAGCTGGGTATGGCGTAAACTGCCTAAAAACAAATGTTTTCGCATGCCTCCATGCCCAGCTTGGAGGCATTGCGTATTCAATCCAGACCTCTCCTGGACTTCACAAAGAATGGGAAAGTCCCGTTCTTTGCGAAGTCCGGATTTGGTATGAAATGATCCAAGCTGGCTACGGAGGCGTGGAAAACCATCCGTTTTTAAGCGGTTTATGCCCATGCCCAGCCTGTGCCCACCTTGGGAGAAAAATGTGTGCGATAATCTCCATAGAGTTGGAAGAGGGATATTCAATCCAACCCCCTGCAATGCAGGAAGACACAATCAAGGCACCCCAACAGATGGCCATCCAGCTTCTGTTTAAAAACCTCCAAAGGAGATTACACCACACACCAAGGGACATTTCTAGGGCATGGGTGAGAATCCAGTTGTGCGCCTTATGTTACCACCCTGACAATCATAGCTAATTGTGAGGAAAAGTGGAAATTGTGGTCCAGCAACTTTGGGAGGGCTTTATAGCTTTATGATTGTAGGGTTTTGAACTGTAATTCTGTCTCTTGGGAAGGAAAATGTCTTTATGCCTGCTAGAAAAAGGGGGAAACTGTGGCACTCAGCAGATCAGCCTAGTCAAACAGGCTAAGGAGGTGGGTTGGGAGGGGCTTCCTCTATTCTCCTTCAAAGTGGATGCAGAAGAAGATTTTAGCTCTACTCCTGACCTCAGTGGATGCCTGCAAGCTCCATCTGAGAATGCTTCTCTCCTTTGCACTTCCCACACAAGGGAAGGGGAACGAGGAAGAGGGGCCATGATGATGCCAAGGGGCTCCAATCAACACCTCTGCCAGGCAGCCAGGGCCATTTCACACTGCTTGAACTGCCATGGTTTTATCCTATGCAACTCTGGTATCTGTAGTCTGGGGGACCTGAGAACATGCCGGCTGATAATTCTAAATATCTCCCCCCTAAACTGCCATTCTCATCTATGAGATGTTGCCATGGCAGCTAAAGTGGGATCACAGTGCTATAACTGTAGTGTGACAGGGTCCCCATTGATGTCAATCCTCTGAGGTCATCTGGCCCAATCATTTTCCCATACGTTTGCCTGCTCCTGGGATAAATGTTTGTTTGTCCTTTATTTTTGTGAATTTCTTTAAAATTCAAAAATTGCTCTGAGAAAGAGCAGGACAGCTTCCTGGCAGCCCCAAGGCTCAGTCTATCAAACAAAACAAACAGCTTCATTTATATACCGCTTCATACTGAACTAATGGTGTCTAAGGGGTTTACAAGTGTAAGCTAATTGCCCCCAACACTCTGGGTACTCATTTTGGTGACCTCAGAAGGATGCAGGCCTGAATTGAGCTTGAGCCCTGGCTAGTATAGAACTCGCAACCTTGTGCTTTTGAGTGAGTGGCTGCAATACAGGCATTTAACCCCTGCGCCACCAGTCTACCCAGCAGCCTTACTTCTAAACAGGAAGAAAAAGTTTCACCTGCTAGGATCCAGGGAAGAAGGATATATAGTGAATGTTGTCTCTGAGTTGCTTTCTAAATTTGTGTACTTCTATAGTTTAACATGGCATAGTGGTTTGAATGTTGGACTACAGCTCTGAAGACCAGGATTCAATTCTCAGCTTGGCCATGGAACCCATTGGATGACCTTGGGCAAGTTAAACTCTCTCAGCCTCAGGAGAAGGCTATGGCAAACCTCCTCTGAGCAATTATTGCCAAGAAAACCTCATGATAGGGTCGCCATAAGTCAGAAACAACTTGAAGGCACACAACAACAACAACAACAACAACAACAACAACAACATAGTATAAACTCTATATAAATTCTATAGCAGTGGTTCCCAAAGCAGTGCCTTCTCTCCTCTGGGGGTGATGGAAAGATCCAGAGGGATGGTGAGGAAAAAGAGGGTTGCTGGGCATCTTCAGTCAAAGTATCTGTACACAAGAAAAACAAGGGGAATCGGCAGCCTTTAGGACTTTGGTAGGGATGAGGAGTTAGAGCAAGGGTTGGCAACCTACGTCCCGTGGGCTGGATCCGGCCCGGTGAGGCCTTGGGACCGGCCCCAGCCCAGTCCTGCCACCGATTGCTGCCTCTGCCGCAGCTTCCACGCCGCTCCGGGTGCCATTTTGAGTACAGCCCCCCAGTTGTCTGAGGGACAGCAACCCGGTCCCTGGCTCAAAAAGGTTGCCTACCCCTGAGTTAGAGTATCTGGTAGCGGGTGAGAAGTGGCAGGTAAAAGAAGCTTTCACATTTGGGACCCTGCTTGAGCTTTGTGAGTTTTGCTGGAACTTGGCTGGCAGGTTGGGGCTGTGCTGCTGCTCCTGCTTTCTTTTGTGGGACAGGCCAAGAGATGAAGTAGCAGAAGAAACTATGATGTTTGATGGGGAGAGGACTTGAATGTGTGAGGAAGGCATGTCTCTGGGAAAGGAGGAGGGATCAATATGCAGATCTGATTATTTGAAAGAATCACAGAATCCTAAAGTTGGAAGAGACCTCATGGACCATCAAATCCAATCCCCTGCCATGCAGGAAGACATAATCAAACTACAGTTCTTGTAGTTTGAATCCATTGCTTCAGGTCCTAGTCTCAGGAGCAGCAGAGAACAAGCTGGCTCCATCTTCAAGAATTTTTAGCCTTTCTCACATTGAGAGTCCTTCCTCACCAGAGAGAAAAGTAGGAAGCCAGCTGCACCCCTCTCCAGCTCAGCAAAGAAGGATTGAGAGTTCTTCATAGTCAGTGAGAAGTTTCTCCCTTTGCACCTGAACACTTAGGGAGCAGCAGCTGGTTGAACAACAACCAAGAAAACTCTCACCCATGCCAGCTTTGTGACAAAACATAGTGCAGGCCAGAGGCTTCTTTCCTACACCAGGCTTTGGTCAACCAGATGCTCGGTCACTGCTCCCTTTGAACACAGTCATCCTGGGAGCAGCAACCAAGCTGGCCAGCCTTCCTTTTGCTGTATGGCTGGTATGGGCAAGAGGGAAGGGCAGGCTGAGGCAAATGCTGCTGCTGTATTTGTAGATGGGGGGCTCAGGCAGCAAAGGAGGCAGTGATGAGCTGGGTGCAGCTGAGGAAGATGCCACTGGCTTCTGTTCAAACAGTAGGCCTAATTTCAAGAAATAAGTGTTGGGGGGCACTAGGGTTGTCATCCCAGAGGAAAGGGGGCAGTAGCCTGAAAAGGACTGGGGATCATCTTCAAGTCGTTTCCGACTTATGGTTACTCAAAGGCAAACTTATCACAGGATAAGTTTGTTTCCGGGGGGGGGGGGGGTTGCTATTATTGCCTTCCTCTGAGGCTGAGAGGGTGTTACCTACCTAGGGTTACCCAATGGATTTACATGGCGGTGATGGGATTCCAACCATGGTCTCCAAAGTCACAGTGCAACATTCAAACCACTACACCACAGTGTTATAGAGTATAGAGTTATAGTCTATAAGAAGTGCCAAAGGAGTTCTGGCTCTTTGGATTAGGCGAGTCTGCTACTCTTCCACATAGCCACTAGATGGTATCATTCTCCCAGATTTATTCAAAAGTTCATCTTTCTCTTCAGAAAAATGTACAGCTCATAGGCATGACAAGATATGCTTTTTCCTGCCTGCATTTTTAAAAACATTTTGCCAAAATCAGTGGTCCACAAAGAGAGTCATGTATCTAGCAATGCTCCACTCAAACCTGAATTGCATGTGATGGTTGTTTAAAAGCATTTCTTGCTATAACATACTGAATATTAGACAAACTGAGAATATTACTGGGAGGGAGACTACAAGTTTTTAGGGAGGAGTGAAGTATACAAGCCAGTATTGGTTTGACTGTTGGTCTTTGACTCTGGAGGCCAGGATC
Organism: Sceloporus undulatus; assembly: GCF_019175285.1. NCBI lineage: Eukaryota > Metazoa > Chordata > Lepidosauria > Squamata > Phrynosomatidae > Sceloporus > Sceloporus undulatus. Next base: position 44,005,291 of record NC_056523.1, on the reverse strand, counting down.
TGAATCCCTGCTCATCCATGGAAGCCCATTGGGCAAGTCACACTCTCTCAGCATCAGAGGAAGACAAAGGAGAACCATCTCTGAACAAATCTTGCTTTAAAAAGCCCTTGATAGGGTTGTCTTAGAGTCAACATAAGTCAGAAACAACTTGAAGGGAGACAACAACAAGATTTAGTGAAGTGATTTGATTGTTGGTCTGGATCTCCCACTCAGCTATGTAAACTCACTGGGTGGCTTTAGACAAGTCACACTCTCATAGCCTCAGGGGAAGATAATGGCAAACCCCCTTTAAAAAAGCCAGGAAAACTCTGTAGTAGGTTCTCCTTAGGGTTGCTATAAATCAGAAACAACATGAAGGCACACAACAACAGTAACAACAGCTTTTTTAAAAAAAGAACATGGCTTAGTATCCTGACTAATAAGCAGACCTTCAAGCAAAGGATTTGAGATGAAACAGGGAACCTCTGTGAGAAAAGAATAGGAGTTCTGTGCCAAATCTGCTGCAGGAATGGAGATATAAAAGAAGGGCTCAGAGACTTTATGCATATTTCCAGCCTCATAAAGTGTAAACTACAAACTCTGGAGATCAGGGTTCAATTCTCCACTTGGCCATGAAACCCACTGAGTGACCTTGGGCGAGTCACATGCTCTCAGCCTCATGAGAAGACAATGGCAAACTTAATTTGAACAAATCTAGCCAAGATCTAGCCTAGGAAAACCTGATACAGGATCTGTAGTTCAGAGATGGACTAGAAATTCCCTGCTAGAAAGCTCTGGTGCTGTAATTCAGCAGGAGTGGACTAGACTTCTCTAGCAGAGGATTTCAAGTATCTCATCAAACTGCAAATCTCATGATTCTGTCAAATGGAATTATGGCAATTCGGGTGCTGTCAAACTGAAATATTTGGAGAGCATGGGAGATGTAGCCAAGTAAATGGGCATTCCAACAATAACAGATAGAAGAAGATATAGACTGGTGAGACAGTGCTAGCATCATGGGAAAGGGGAAAGCCATAGGGTATTGGTTGCCCCCAAACTGTCCCATAGATCAAATAGTCTGGATTGCCTTGGCAGCAGGCTCCCTAAACTGAAAATTGTGATGATTGATGCCAGCTCGGTTAATGAGAAAACATCCACTGATCCTCAATGAGCATACTGATCTGTCTTGCATTATGGAGACCTGGCTGATGAATCTGGAAGCATCAATATCTCCCAGCTTTGTGTACCTAGGTACTCAGTGCTGACGTTGTAGTAGTCTATTGGGATTCTGCGTTCCTTGCCACATGCTCTATTGCATCTGATTGTATATATTTAAAGGTGAGTGGCCAGGAGAGAATAGGGCTTCTGTTGGTGTACCATCTACTCTACTACTCTACAGTCTCCCTTCCTGAGCTGCCTGGGTTGATATCAGTGTTGGTGTTGGAATCCCCAAAACTGGTTGTCCTGGAGGATTTCCAACATCCATTCAGAGGCCACTCTGTCCAGAGCAGCTCAAGGCTTCTTGTCTTCCCTGTTGACTGTGAGTCTGTCCCAACTCCCAAATAATATCTGGAACCACTAATGCTTCTGGACAAACTCATAGTTTTCTCTGCTGCACTGGATGTTGGTGATCTGAGTATGGAGAAACTTTCTATAGTTCCATTGTCACAGACAGATCACTATCAGTTTGGATTCACTGGGTCTTGAAGCCCCTGCAGGGGTGGGAACCAATTAAGATGGTCCTCCTTAGGAAGCTTGTGGATTTGGATGGATTCCTGAAAGCTCTTGGGGAGTTTCGTTTTGCCAGGACAAATGATCTTGTTGAAGCCCTGGTTGACCTCTGGAATGGAAAAAGGGCCAGGGCAGTAGACACAATTGCCCCTGAGCATCCTTTTTCATGAACTGGAGCCAAGTGGGGCCATGGTTTTCTCAGGTAGCAAAACAGGTGGCACGGGTACTACAGTAACAATGGCAGAAGACTCAGATTGAGTCTGACTGAACATGAGCTACAGCTCAGTCACCTATTGATTTATGGCAATCCCATGAATTTCATAAGGTTTTCTTAGGCGAGAAATACCCAGAGATGGTTTTGACATTTCATTCCTCTGAAATATAGCGTACAGCACCTGGTATTCCTTAGTGATGCCTCTTACAAGTGCTAACCAGGCCTGACCTTGCTTAGCTTCCAAGATCAGAAAAGATCTGGTGCCTTCAGGGCATTTAGGTTTGTTGTTGTGGTGTGCCTTCAAGTTGTTCCCAATTTATAGCCACCCTGAGGCACCATTTTCACAGGGTTTTCCTGGCAAGATTTGTTCAGGGTATGCCTTTGTCTTCATCTGAAGATGAGATGGTGTGACTTGCTCAGTCACCCAGTGGGTTTCCATAGCCAAGCAGGAATTCAGACCTTTGATTCCAGCATCATAGCCCAATGCTCAAACCACTACACTATGCTGCCTTAGTACTGTCAAATTCCAGTTTTTTCTGTTCCTCTGTATAGGCCACATAATGTCATGGAATGTGATTCTAAGGAACAAAGGAAATGTACCACATGTTGTATTTGTTCCAGCTCTGACTGTCTGCACATAATATCTATCTCCAGTTTTCAATCTGGCAACCTTGCTTGGGTTTTAGCTAGGAGGAGGAGGAACAAAATGAGGGCCAAATAAGAATTCTGCCTCTTCAATAAAATTTCTTTGTAGTCCCTAAATGTCTAACATTGCAGTAAAACTTCAATTGAGCATTTAGAAATATAATTTAGACATCCAAGCAAAGGAACAGGCACAGTTCCCAAGGTAATGTGGACACAGTAAATATAAGGTGTTCTAGGTGTAAGCAAGAGAGCCAGCATGGTGCAGTGGTTTAAGTGTTGGCCTATGACTCTGGAGACCAGGATTTAAATCCCAGCTCAACTTCCACTGATCAAATCTTGCCAAGAAAACCCTATGAAAGGTTCACCTTAGGATCACTATAAGTCAAAAAATTACTTGAAGGCACATAACAATAGCAATCCTGGAGACTAGGGTTCGATTCCCAGCTTAGCCATGAAACCCTCTGTGGAAAGCAATGGCAAATTCCTCTGAACAAATCTTGCCAAGCAAACTTCATGATAAGTTTGCCTTAGGACAGTCATAAGTTGGAAATAATTTGAAGGCACACAACAATAACAAAACAACAACAAGGTGTAAGCAATTATCAGTGTCCCATTATCTGCAATGCCCCCCCCCCCCCCCCGTGGAAAAAATTCTTGCAGATGCCCATGCATGCTCGGCTTCCCCTTCATTGCCAGCTTTTGCATAATGGTTCTGCAACTTTTGGTCATCCCAAAAACACAACAATCCTCCAGCAGAAGGAGCTGTGATCTCATGGAAGCATTCTCTGGGCTCAGCATTTTGCAAGCAAATCAGGCCACCTCCAGCAGGAAACGTGGTTTCCTCGTGATCTGGGGCCTCCTGGGTTGCTTGTCCAGTCTGTGCTGCTGTTGCTTTGACATACAGCCAGCATGTGCAGGCAAAGCAAATCTTATCTCTCTCAGCTCACATAATAAATCAAAAGCCAGTGCCTCTTGCAGTCAAAAAGAGGGTAAGGAATAGGGAATGAATCAAACAAGGACACTTTGTTGACATCTCAGTTCAAGCTTCCTTAACAAGGTTTTTATTATTATTATTTTCAAAGGAAAAGAGATGGTAAAGACTCCAAATGCACATATATGTACTCACAAACAAGGAAAGGGGACACACACAAATATACATACAAACCACCATTTACCCAGCACTTCAAGGGAATATAATTTCTCTTCAAAAGGGATTTCACAAATGATGGTAAAACATCTTTCTAATCTCCTCAAACATTGGTATGATTTGATCACTGTAATGTTGTTTTTAATGCAAAGAAGCCAGCTTTCAGAATTGGTGGAAAACCATGGAGCATAGCTGATTCATCATTGTAGTTCAGACTCAGGTTGTTTTTGCATGTATGTGTGTGACCTATAAATAAGTGCAGTCTGTATGTTGAGCACCCTGTGAATCTGGTTTCATAGGCAGTTTTGACACTAGATTTGATTAGACAGATTCATGGCAGGTATTCATCATGCTTATATGTTACTTATCAGAGAATTTGCCTCTTAATTTAAATTAAAGCTCAGATTCCCAGAATCTTTCAAATAGGCTGACTAGTGATCCAGCTGCCTTGATGTTCTAGGAATTGTAATCCCCCCATTTTTTTTTAAAGTTTCCAACCATTGATATCAGTGGCCAGGAGAGAGAAGTGATGATGTTCATGTCTTGCTTGTCAACTTATAGGATATTGGTTGACTGCTTAGGGCAGGGGTAGGCAACCTTTTTGAGCTGGGGGCCGGGTTGCTGTCCCTCAGACAACTGGGGGGTCGAAGCCAAAAAATAAATAATTAATTCCCCCCCCCAAATTAAATAAATAAATAAACCTGGATAAATGTAGGACAAAATTTTACAATGGAGGACATTTTTTTAAAAGTGGAGGACACGTAAAAAAAATTTCTGCTTTTTAAAAAATGTTAATATAAATGCATGTTTCGGAGGCTTCTATAGACAACTGCCCCCCTTGCCCACTGCTTGTTCCCCTTGCCTGCCGCTTGCCCCCCCTTGCCCGCCTCCTCCTGATAGGCTAAAGGCTCCGGCGGCAATCAGCGGCAGGACCGGGCGGGGGCCGGTCCCAAGGCCTTGCCGGGCCGCATCCGGCCAGCGGGCCGCAGGTTGTCTACCCCTGGCTTAGGGAACTGAAAGCTAAGCTAGGCAGCCCTTTGGTCTGATCCATAGGACTCTTCTTACATTGTTGTCCCATATTATTACTATGCAGAGTATGCTTTTCAAAATAAGTAAGTGTGGGAGCACATCCTCTCACCGCACTACTTGGGAGTGCTGTGACCTTTATAGTAAGAGAAGCCTCCTTTGCAAACCACTGCCAGTGGAAATGGGCAGATGAGACCGAGATGTGAATTAAATCCATTTTCAAATCACTTGAGAATACTCCCTTAGGCATACTTATTTCCCTGCCATTCAGAGTCTGCACACTTTTACATGACATGCCACAGTCTAAACATTTCACTTCATTATACAGATTTAGCATCCCCAAACTGTCATTTGCAGATTATCAAAACAGCAGAGCTCAGTCCCATTCATATCAATGAGACTTACCTACAGACTGCAGGATTATGCAGAGATAGGTAGAAGTGATTTTGCTGTTAGGTATAGTTTCAAACCAGGACACTGAATTTCTAACAATAGGTATTCTTGGGCGCTGGAATTAAAGGTTGCTTATAAATTTGTTAGACATGAGGCATAATATGAGGTGTTGTGTGAGTTTTGAGCTATTGATATGAAACAATGGTGTTCCCTGGAGCCAAGAAAGCACATTGAAGGAGTCACGTATCCTATATCTGTACTCACTTGTCCTAGGCAAAACCTCCCTCTCAAATTTCTGCTTGTTGGAATGTTTCCATGTCTATGAACAGCACTGGCAAATCTAGAAGCAAAGAAAAAACATGCAGTGGATACTGTCCAGATAAGCATAGAGGAAGCTGCAACGTTCATTGTTGCTTCAGCAAAGACTTTGACAAGTTACTTTGGAAGTGTGTAGTTCTTCACTTTTTATAACTGAAAAGTTTGCTTAGGTGAAACTTCTCACAGTACAGGTGCAGAAGTTTTTTTTCTTATCAAGAGCAGCATTCCTTTTGAGGCAACATGTCAAACCAGCAATTGTGTGTTTGTGTGTGTCAAAACCAGCAGTATGTCGGGAGGGGGGGTCAACACCAGACAGGAATGGGACCCTAAACAGGAGGCATAGCAAATCACCTCAGGCAGTGCAACTTGTGTATTGTACATCAGCCCTGGTTAGTACTTGAATGGGGGACCACCAATAAATACCAGGTGCTGTAGGCTATATTTCAGAGGAAGGAACTGGTAAAACCACTTCTGAGGATTCCTTGCCTAAGAAAACCTTATTAAATCCATGGGGTCACCATAAATTTACAAAGTACTGGAAGGCGCGCGCGCACACACACACACACACAGAGAGAGCACTAAGTGAAAATCATGGGCTATTTAAATGAAAATACTCCTTTTGGATTTTCCATGTCCAGAACCAAATTATTAGGGAACAGCTGCCCTAAACAAAACTAAGAAAAGCAATTTCATGGGTCTTGTGGCACTCTAAAGCCTAATAATATTTGGCATAATATTTTGAGGCTTGCAGCTCAGTTGATGAAGCTTAGGCCTAAAAAACTGATGGAGGATAGAACTTGGTAGTTTGGAAAGTGCCACAAAAGCATTTATGCCAGATAAAACTTGTTAGCTTTTAAGCAGGAAATGCCATGCTAAAAAGATGGTTTTTATTTTCTAAAAAAGCCTAAGAAGGCCTTTTTAGAAAACAAAAGCCATCTTTTTAGCATTATGAGACATAACTCCTTTTTCTTTCAGGTTTACAAATTTAAACAATGGTTTATTGCAGCAGACTAAAGTGCAACGGCCATCCCCAGAAGACTGAAGTTAATAAAGACAGACATGGAAAATTCACTAGCCAAGAGCTCCTGATGGTGAAAAGTTATCGTTTAAGTTGTAAACCAGCTTCAGATAAGTCACTAAAGGACAGGTTAGAAATATTTTAACAATGACAACTACAGTCTTTTAATATATTACAATTGTTATTGCTGTTGTTGTTTTAGGGTGATGGCAGGTGGTTGTGTAGATATTGCCAAAGTAACTAATAGAGAAGAGTCTGTCAAAATGTAGTGGTTGTCAGTACTTGCTCCATTTCATTGAATGTGAAAAGCTTGAGCATATGTTATCTGTGATTGTTCACAGACCAGAGCTTGGAAAAGTTACTTTTTCAGATTGCAACTGGCTACAGGCTTTCTGGGAGCAATAATCCCCAAAAGTATTTTTTCCATGCTCTGTACAGGACTGGTTGCAATTTTAAAAATCACCAAACTTTATCAGGGAGAAGATTACGAAATTAGTCAGATCTGTATATATTTTATTATCCAACTCTTGCCATTTCCTTTGTCTGATTCTGGCTGACGCATCTTTTCTCTGATGAAACCCATGTAGGAAGTCAGTTTGTGTATGTTATCTGACCAGGTTCTCTCCACCAACCTATAGACAATTACAATGTTTAACATCTTTGTTACCGAAAGAAGATGTGGTAAGCCAGCTTGAGTGCATGATGTCATTAATGCCTGGCCTGTTTTATTGGCTCCAGGAACTGAAGCCTAGAGATCTGATCTATTTACAATGGTGGGAAGTTTGCTTCTAAAAAAAATAAATTAAATTTTAAAAAGGCAGGAGTAGTTGTGAAAAGAGCTCTACCTTTTGAGTGTGAAAGAAATGGGTTTAGAAGAATGGCTAGCCCTGCCGTTCAATTAGGGGAGTCAAGAAAGGACAACAAACTGTTATTTATTATTCAGTTTCTATTGCCAGAGAAGGATGTGGTTGGGATTTTCTGCCTTAGGAGCCAGAATAACTTGACTGGCTTTGGCAAGGTACCTTGAACTGGGTAGATGGTGGGGGTGTCATTTGCTGCCCTGCTTCAGGAAACAAAACATTTTCAACCTACTCTGGTTTCTTAACATGGATGATCTGCCCTAGAAATTATGTTCTCTGTGCCATCTTAGACTTTTTTAGTTGCTTTTGTAAGATTCCTGAGCCCTGTCTAGTCATTCCACAGAGCCAAAGTGCACAGAAAAATAAGACAGGTTGAGTAATCCATTGTTTTGCTAATTTATGTGGACATACTTTATGTAATATATTTTCCTGTAATATTCTTTAAGTTTGTCCTCTGGTATTATTAATTGAAATATTAAGAAACAGATTAAGAAATAATTCTTGCAGACAGATTAAAACAGTGAAAGGAGGCTTGCAATGCAGGGAAATAGGGAAGAGCATAGAGACACCTTGAAATTAGGAAGGGTGTGTGTGAGGGATCAGACACATTTTGATTGTCATATCCCTGTGAAAACCAAGACCAAGATTTTGGAAAGGGGACAGAGGATAAAGTCCTGCTAAGGTGGAAATCCATTCCATTTCACCTCTCCCCTCCTACAAGACTCAACCTTTTCCTATGTTACCTCCAATACGGCCATGTAGTGGCTGGAAGTAACCGAGAAGTGTCTAGCTGTAGCTCGGAAGTAACCGAGATGTGCACACACAGAGAGAGAGACATCCTCCAGGGCCTTCCAGGGGTTCTTTAAAGGTTCCCATAAGATGACATTGTCATTATGCATCTGGCTATAAGGACACAGCCAAGCACTTTTCAGCTTCTAGTAGCCACTACATGATGGTGTTGGCAAGGCATGAGGCGAAGGTGAATCTTGGGGTAAGAAGGGTAGTTACACAAGAGTGGTAATGAATCATGCTTTTGCAATTACCATAGCAGACATATACTGGCATTACACTGGTATATGTCACTAACAGGTTTCCAGCCTAAATGTTAAAATGTATATGGGTGTTTTTTAATCTCTTCTTTGATGTTGGAACAAAATATATCAAAATGCTGCAGAAAAAGAAGGGGAAGTAGCCTGAAATATGTCACTGGCAAAACATCTTTTAGATTTTGCTTTTTAAATAAGCAGGATACACAACAACAAATTATTCTAAATTATTAAACTGGCTTTTATTCAGAGTTTGGAATACTTTTTGAACAAAAACTCCAGGAATCCTCAAGCAGCAAGGCTAATTGATTGTGCAAATTGTAGTCTAAGAGGTAACTTGTCCTTGTTCTGTTTCAGTCTTATGGAAAGCAATTACATGCAGTAACCCCACTGGCTGGCAAGCAACCTCCAGGACTATGATCACTGGTTTCCCCTAACCCAGCTATGAAAAAAGTGGTTTACAACTGGGGGAAAAACAGAGTTCACATCAGTCACTCTCCAACTGCAAGCTGGATGTGACATAGGCTGAAATTAGGAACATTGTACATAAAACCCTATGTTATCTGCTATGTTATGGAACTTTACATACACCTAGCTGTGTAACAGAGGCACTGAATTTACTGAATTGTGAAGATATATAATGGGGCACTGGCAGGTAAACCCAATGTGCATTGGGATTGATGTACATCAGGACCAATGCAATGCACATCAGGACTGATGAGATGCACATTAGGACCAATATACATTGGTCTTGTTGGGCATGGGTCCTGCTGTGCCTTAGGCAGTGGGTACTTTGATGGCTCTGTCCTTCACTGGATATGGATCTTATGCAATTGTGTAATTCTAATTCTCACATACGTAAATCCACTTATGAAAACCTATCTCCAACAAGATTCTGCCCAAGGTCTTCTGACCTTGACTTGGCCCTTCTCCATACAATTACCCCCCACACATAGATTTCCCTCCTGCAGGGCTTGGAAAATTTATTTTGTACTATGGGCATCCAGAATCCTCCATAGATAGATAATTGATATTTCTAGGAGTTGTAATTCAAAAAGCAATGTTTCCAAGCAATACCCTGCTGTGTGGTTGAAGAAAAATGGAGGTGGGGAAAGAACTGTACAGTCCTGTTTATTTATGAGAGTAGTCTCTTTGCTTCACCATCCTTTCCAGAGAATTCACTGCTTCTTATGAAATCCATTTCCTCTGTGGCTCAAGGTCAAGCAACAGGTTCTCAGCAACTTTATGCAAGTACTTATTTTGTCAAGAACTCAGGTTTCTTTGGAAGAACATTTCTGCAGCTCCTGCATTCACGAAACTGAACCTCTGAGGACCCATGAATATTTTCTCCTTGACTAAGCCGCCTGGGAATTGAGTAAAATTATGTTCACACACACCATTCCTGAGTATTGCTGGGAGATCTATTATGGGATCTCCCACTGGAGTGTGTGTGTGTTTCCTCCTGTGTGTGCATTTTAGCTCAAAGCAGCTGTCAGGGACCATACATCAGATCAACATAGTACAGAGCATGGAAAAGTTATTTGGATGACCACTCCCAGAATCCTCTAGTCACTATGGTCAACGTTCCATACTCTTGCAGCTGGAGAGTGACTGATGTGCTTAGTTCTATTTTCCAGTTGTAAATCACTTTTACCTAGAGCTATTATTTGCCTAGTGAGCAGATGTTTATATAATGTCTGTATATTTTTCCTTAGGGGATGAGGGTAGAATTTAAATACTGTAAGAAAAAAGGGCAAAATGAAAGCACTTAAAAAAAATTTCTTGATCCAAGTTTGCTTCTTTCTGATAAATTTTGTAAAGTTACTCTTACTCCACAATTTTGTGGAGTCACTCTTATTTAAAGTATAATTATGATATCCTAACCTGGATCTTGAAAGCCAACATGGTGTAGTGGTTTGAATGTTGGACTGGGAGACCAGGGTTTGAATCCCCACTCAGCCACCAAAACCTACTGGATGAGTATGGGCAAGTCACACTCTCTCAACCTCAGAGAAAAGCAAGAGCAAATCCTCTCTCAACAAATTCTGCCAAGAAAAGCCAGTGACATGCTCACCTTAGGGTCACCGATAAGTCAGAAATGATTTGAAGGCATACAACAATAAAAACAAAATAGACATTTCAGCCTGATGCAGCCTTTCTCAACTTGAGGTTGGGGTGAACTTCATACGAACCCATGCCCAAGTGATTTAGTCCAAGAGAAAATGTCTGTGGGTCCTGTGAATGTGAGTTCACAGATGACTTGGTTTCAGAAATACACAATCAAAACACCCCCAACAGATGGGCATTCTACCTCTGTTAAAAAACTTCCAAAGAAAGAGACTTCGCCATACTCCGAGGGAGTGTGTTCCACTGTCAAACAGCTCTTACTGTCGGGAGGTTCCTCCTAATGTTGAGATGGAATCTCTTTTCCTGTAGCTTCCATCCACTGTTTTGTCTCCTATTATCTGGAGGAGCAGAAAACAAGCTTGCTCCAGCCTCAATATGACATCTCTTCAAATATTTAAATAGGGCTATCATATCATCTCTCAACTGTCTTTTCTCCAGGCTACACATACCCAGCTCCCTGAGTTGTTCCTCATAGGGCATGATTTCCAGACCTTTCACCATTTTAGTTGCCCTCCTTTGGGTACACTCCAGTTTCTCCATGTCCTTTTTGAATTGTGGTGTCCAAAACTGGACACAATATTCCAGGTGAGGCCTGACCAAAACAGAATAGAGTAGCACTATTACTTCCCTTGATCTAGATACTATACTTCTATTGATGCAGCCTAGAATCACATTGGCCTTTTTAGCTGCCACTCTTGAGCAGCACTTTCTGTCTGCAAGTTCCTCCTAATGTAGGTGGAATCCATGAAGATGCCAGCCACAGCTGCTGGCAAAAACATGAGGAATAAACTCTTCTAAAACATGGCCTTATAGCCTGAAAACCCCACAAAAAGCTATGGATGCTGGCTGTGAAATCCTTCAACTTTAGATGGAATCTCTTTTCCTGTAGCTTGCACCCATTGCTTTGTGTCCTATTCTCCAGTGCAGCAGAAAACAAGCTTGCCACTTCACATATGCCACTTCACATATTTAAACAAGGCTATCATATCACCTCTTAACCATCTCTTTTTCAGGCTAAACACACCCAGCTCCCTAAGGCGCATTACAGACCGCCCAAAACGGGCAGTCTTGCACCGCTGCCGGTTGCTCTGCGAGGGAGCTGCAGCAGCCAAACTGCGCGGCTCCCTTGCGGAGCAAAAAGAAGCCCCAAAATGGCGCTTCTTTCCACGGCGCGGATATGACACCACGAGGCACCAGTGGCACACTCACAGCGTCATATGTGCCATGTGACGTGTGGAAGCAGCACATCTGCTACGTAAAGATGGTGGCCCCCGTGTGGAATGGGCGCCACCATTTTGTACGGACTCGGTCCGTATTAGGGTTAGGAGTGTCCGAAAGGGGTGCTCCTTTCTAACCCTAATATGGACCTAGTCCGTACTATAGGCCCGTTTGTAATGGGCCATAGTCTCTCCTCAATAGGGCATGGTTACCAGAAAGAGCATGATGCTCCACAAAAGGTGCCACGTCACAAAAAAAATGGCCTTCAGACCCACCACAGCTCTTCTGCACATTAACCTGGCTCTGTTGTAAACAGGAAGTTAAAAAGGAGTACAAGTGGAAGGAAAGATTCACTTCTGAAGAGCAGCAGGTATTGCTGTTATCTTGATCCATTCCATGAGCAAATATACTCTTTGTGAAAGTATGGAAATCATGTTTCTTCTCACTGAGAACAAGAGTCTTACAGTGGATCACTTGGCAGAATAAAACAAGGCAAACCTTGGTCCAAATCTAGCCATGATGCTTGCCTTGGCCCAGTTACCTTTCTTCAGCCTGAAATCTCCCTTGCAAGTCTGTTATATGAATGAAGGAGCAGAAAAACCTGATCCTGAGTTCCCTGTTGAAGGAGGGTTGGAGGCATATCCATTTAAGGAATGCTCCATTAGATCTACATATACTTTTATTTTGACTTGTTAGGGTGTTAAAAAAAAAAGCTGCCCTGGGACTGCACAAGTCACGGCAAAACAAAAGCTGAATAAAATTACTATGATTCCTGCCATCTTTACAGTTGGTCACATTGGCTGAGGCTAATGGTGACTGGAGTTGAATGACATCTGGATAGCCACAGGTTTGTTGTAGTTGTTGTGTGCCTTCAAGTCATTATCAACTTATGGTGAGCCTAAGATAAACCTATCATGGGGTTTTCTTGGCAAGTTTTTAAGAGAGGGTTTGCCATTGCCATCCCCTGAGGCTGAAAGAATGTGACTTGGCCAAGGCCACCTACTGGATTTCAATGGACGAGCCAGGATTCGAACCCTGGTTTCCAGAGTCATAGTCCATTGCATAGTCCACAGGTACCCTTCTTTATTAAACACATAGCAAACAATACTGTAGAGACAGCCAACTTTCAGGGCATTGGGGTGGTGGTGAATAAATATCCAATTTCTCCCATCAAATACCTGTTCATTCATTGATTTTACCAGAAGAATAGAGCCAAAAATAGTCTCCAACCAGATATACAGTTCGCTTGTCCATTTAAGTTCCTTTCTGTTGTGTTCCACAGAGAAGATCACAGCTACTTTGTTATTGTTCTGATTACTTGTTCCTTATCTTGCAGAGATCACAAATCTCCCCACCTCCTTCCATGTTTCTGTGATGAAAACTTGTCTCTCTTATGACTCACACTAAGGAAAATGCCCACACCTCTTTCTGGACTCTTCTGTTTGTTGTACCACACCAGGCAACATACAGTTTTAGATGTCAAGAATTTTTTGCTGCTTCTGCAGGATAACTCAACAAATGCATCAGTTAATCTCAAACAAGTCCCACCTACCCATAATCCATAAAGAGACTGGAATTCATCACTATTGTTATTGCTATGAATTCATTGATATCCTGCCATTTCCACCAAACACTTAAAAAGTCATATATAAAAAATGTACACAAAGTTATGATTAAAATGCAGTTAAATTATCCATAGAAATTAAAAATTAAATCATTATTTATCACTATAGTGTTGTTGTTGTTGCTGCTGCTGTTGTTGTTGTGTGCCTCCAAGTCATTTTTGATGTATGATGACCCTAAAGTGAACCTATCATAGGGCTTTCTTGGCATGCTTCTACAGAGGGGATTTGTCATTGCCACCCTAACTTCCCTATGTAGGGAGTTCAAGCATGGGAGCAACCACAAAAAAGGCCTTTTTCCATGTTCCCACCAACCATTTCTGTGAAAGCAGTGGGACAGAAATATGTGCCTCCCCCAACAGAACTTAAACCTCTGGTGGGCTCATATGGGAAGATAAGGTCCTTCAAATAGCATAGGCCTGAACTGTATACAAAGAGTTGTAAAGAGTACAGTACTAACCCAAAAAGTGCCTCACCTTATATAAATATTGCATTATTGTTATTATTGAATCGTCTGACTGTTTGCACTTGCATACATATCTAACTTTTATAACAAGAGAAATACTGGGCCCATTCACACTTCACAATTATAGTGTGATTCCACTTTAATTGCCATGGTTCCATCCTTGGGAATCCCATGATTTGCAGTTTAGGGAAAGGTACTTTTTACAACCCAAGAGCTCCAGTGCCTCACCAGATTCCAAATCCCAGCATTCCATAGGTTGCAGCCATGACAATTAAAGTGGAATTGTAATGCTATAATTGCATAGTGTGAAAAGACCAGTTAAAAGTAGCAATGGCAAGTACATTTCTATACCACTTACTGATGTACTAAGTAGTTTACAAAGTGTAAGCTAATTGCCCCAAACTCATTTTAGCGACCTCCGGAAGGATGCCAGCCTGAGTTGACCCAGAGCTCCTGGCTGGTATTGAACTGAACTGTGGTTTGTGAGTGAGTGGCAGTAGTATAGGCATTTAACCACTGTGACACCTGGGCTCCATATAGCAACACAATGGCCTGAGAACTGAATTGACTCTTGAGGACCCAAGTGGGAAGGGCCACTCTTTGACTGAAATGTGGCCTTCAGTATGATTACCTGTGCCCCATTCATACACTCATTCACACATTAAGACTGCATCCACACTGCTGAAATAATCCAGTTTGGCACCACTTTAACTGCCATGGCTCAATGCTATGGAATTCTGGGAATTGTAGTTTTGTTAGACATTTACCCTTCTTATCAGAGAGCTCTGGTGCCACAACAAACTACAATTCCCAGAATTCTATTGCATTGAGCCATGATGTCAGATTAGATTATTTCTGCAGTGTGGATGCAGCCATAGTTTCTCTCTCATCCATCCCTTCCCTAAAGTATGTTTTCTCATCTTACAGATTTTTTAGAACTCTGATCATAGTGGCAAAGTGGCAATTTGGCAAACAGTTCTGGCACTGAAGGTAGAATAGCTAGTGTTACATCAGTGGGCCAGTGAATTTATTCAGGTAAGCTGTACAGTTTTTCACAGTGCTATCCAATGTGTTGGACCTCTTTAGAGGCTAGGATTCAGTACCCCCCCCCCCTTGGATAGTTCCTGTAAATTTGGACTAAGACCCAGAGCAGATTCACTGCCAACTGACATTGCAGCTGCCAGCTACAACTGACTGAGGGATTGGCCATCTTTTTAAATGTAATACAGTACTCTAAAATGTTCACTGGGGGTGCATCTACACTGTAGAAACAGTGCAGCTTGACATCATTTTTAAGTGTAGGTTCATCCTATGGAATCCTGGGATCTGTCATTCTACAAGATCTTTAGCCTTCCCTGCCAAAGAATGCTGGTTCCTCACAAAACTACAAATCCCAGGATTCAGTTGGATGGTGTCAGACTGCATTATTTCTACCTTGCAGATGCTCCCAAAGTGATTCCAAAAGTACCATTCTTCCCCACCACACCCACACCCACAGCCACTGTTTCAACTAAAGATTTTCCTCTGCTCACATGTATGGCAAGGAAAAGATGAATTGTGGATGTGTGAAAACTGGGGTGCTTCAGAAAAGGAATGAGTATTTGTGGGGGTGGGAGCAAATTGGGAGGGAGAGAAGGAATAAATGTATTGAGGAGTGAGAGTGGGTGAAGAGGGTAAATGGAGAAAAATCCCCTTTGCCTCTTTGCACCACTTCCTCTGTGGGGGATTTCCTTGTAGGCCCACACTTGTAAATAAAACCAATGTGGTTCCCTGGGTTTTCTTCCTCTGCCCCAAATACCACATGAACTCACTCAACCAGTGACTTTGGCAGACTGGCTCACCGCTGGAACACATTGCAGTTCTGTGGTTTTGCCACCAATGTCTTCTTTCCCAGCACTCATCCCTGCTTAACCCTATTGACTTCAATGGAAATAACAATTATTGACAGGACCCTACAGCTTTTGAGCTGCACTGAGAAATTTCCCCGTCAGTCCCTTGAAGTGGGTTTAGCCAACCGCTTCACTTGCGCATCCAGGCTCTCAAGAAGTCCCTGACAAACCTTGTGGCTTTCAAACACAGCTCATCTTGCAATCTGATGACAAACCTGAAAGGCTCCAGATGGGGAGAATCAAGGGGGACTAGAGGCATGTCTCAAAGTGCAAAATGGATGATGACCTCTTTTTATTATAGAAAGCACCCAACACTTTTTGACCTATGTATATTTTTATGGCCTTCTTTAGGGGCTATGTGAAAAACAAAATTGAAAAGGATACAATTGCAGGATACAATGATTAAAATTATTTTCTTATGTGCTATTATGTATATTTTATAATTTAATTTTATGTTCTCTTTTTATTTTTTTATGATGTTCATATATGAAGAAGGCCACAAAAACAGTGGATCCAGGAGCATCCGTGGATATAAAAATCCGTGGATGCTCAAGTCCCATCATATACCATGGCATAATATAATGGGGGCCATTGTATAAAATGGAAAAATCGAGGTTTAGTTTTTGCTTTTGTTTTTTAAACATTTTCAAGCTGTGGATTCAGAATCCATGGGTATGGAGGGCTGACTCTGTGTGTGTGTGTGTGTGTGTGTGCACATCTTTGTGTGTGAGAGAGAACTGAGCATTGAGGATAGCATGTCTAGCAGAAGCCTTAATCATAGGGTCACTAGAGATCAACGTCATTTGAGGGCAGTTAATAAAATAATCAAGTGTGTATAGGCCAAAATGTGTTGGGCCATTGAGCACTTTGAGATATATCTCCAGTTTTTCCTGTAAATTCTATTGGTTTTTGTTCTTTTGAGAATCAAGGTGGGCCAGTTCGGCCCAGTGTGCCATATGGGAAGGTGCCTTATGCCAGGTCAGGTTTTTTATCTATTAATCCCTGAGTTGCTAAGGTAGGGAACGTGTGATGCTCTAGATCTTGCTGGAGTGTAACTGTTATTAGCCCTAGCCAGGCTAGCTAGGGATGAGGACATCTGCAGTCCGCAAGATCTGGAGGGCTGGTTGGCATCAATGCTGGTTTCTTTCCAACATCAAGCCAAAATAAACCTTTGAGGGATGTTTTACTTCCAAATGTGCATGCATATGGTTTTAGACTGCTGTAGCTTTTAAACATATTTTAACTGTTGTCTTATTTGATATGCCCTTTTTAAAATCTTGTTTAAATTATTCATGCTTTTAACTTGGCAATATTTTAAATTGTTTCTATTGTCTGCCACACTGAGATCCCAGGACAAAAGGTGGGCTATACATATACTGTATTAATAAATAAACTGGTAGCCAGTGAAGCTGTTTCAACAGGGGAGTTTAACTTTGGTGGTGCTGGTGGAAAAAGGCTCTGGGTGCAGCAGCCATAACGAATTTGGAGAAAGAGGATGCATGGAGCCAGTTGGCTTTGTCTGCCTTCTCTACAATGCTGTTCCAAACTAGGGAATGGGCAACAACTAGTGTGGTGCACCAACAGGATTCCAGACTTGATCATTTATTTGAAAATGCATGTGTATGTTGAAATTTCACACACACAAACTCTTTAAACAGCAGGTCTGCACATGGGTCCCCAGACTTAAAACTGGAGAGTTCTCCTTTACCTTTGATGGTTGGGCAGAAGAGGGAATTTCAGCAAGATTTGTTGTCATGCAACCAGAGAAAGAGCAGCATGTGAGGAAATTCCCCTTTCTATACTGCCATTAAAATTATATGGAACCCACTGCCATTTTCACTCTGGTAACTCTATTCTGCATACTGTTCAAGGAAGCCAGCATTGTTATGGGACTTATTACAGGATCCCTAAAGTGCTGTACTATCATAATCATTATTATATGTTAACTGCCCATCAAACTGTTTTAAATTAATATTTTTAATACAATTGTTTATTCAAGTGGTTTCTAAAACCCTTCTGGTCTTCACTGGCCAAAACTCTATCCTTAGTCCCAGCTAGAGTAGATCATTCCATCAATGGAATTGACCAACATATTGACTCACCATTAACAACTAATTCAATGGTTCTACTTTAGTCTGGATTAACCAGCAATTGTTCTTACTGTGTTTTCTATTTTTTAATTCAAATTGTGAGCTCCCTCGGTTCCCGTATCAAGAGAAAAGTGGGACTGGAGTGCATCACACTGTTTCTTCCCTTGGGAGCCTAGAATAGTGAGATCTTCAGAGTCTGAATTGCTTCTCCCCCTTCCCCTTAACCCTATGAAGCCATCAGGTCTGGTGCTTTGCTCAAGAGAATTTATTCTCATAATTCTGATTTCTTAAGGTGGAATGACCTGACCCCAAACCAGCTCCTTACTGCTGTGCTTGTGAAGTTAGGCTCTTTACAGATAGGCCTGAAAAGCCAGCATGGGGGTAGAGTCGGGGTGTAGCATCCTCACAATGCATGCCCAACTTTGCCCCCCAGGGTGCCCTTACGATGTATGTCTCTCTACATGACATGTGGCATCATGGCATACCTCCAGTGTTGCGTCTGGATGATGCAGCTCCGAAGGTGCACCATATAGCTGTGCTGCTACGGCTATGGCCATGTTTTGCAGCTCTTTTTTGCGCCCTGAAAAGGCTGGATTGAGGTCATGGCAAGAGGTTCCTGCAGCCCTGATCTAGCTAGGAAAGGGACTGCTGGAGGCCGCCTCTTAAGGGTGGTCTGTTGAGCCCCTTATTTGATATATTTAATAACACACTAATTAGTTTTACAGCACTTCACTTGATGGAAAGCTTCATTTGTCTAGTGTGGCCTGATCAAACTCCACAGGTTTGTTCGGTCAGTCTTGGTGCTTGGAGCAACCACACTTAATTAACTACAACACAGGAGATTAGGAGGATCAAAAAAATCAGAGCAATTTGTAGTATGTATGTGTACGTGAATACAGGATAGGAATCCCCAACCTGACCTCTCTTTCACCCCCTGACTAGCAGGGACAGCCCACAACAGAAAGGAAACCAGCGGCTCTCTTAACAGGCAAAGTTTAATTTGCATGACATCAAAGCAAACCTTCATTTGAGAGCATGTGCTAACTGGAACCAGAGTAGGGAGAGTAATTGCCATATGTCAAAGAATCTGAGCTCTCTTTCATTGCTCATGGTTTGCTTGCTCTTTCTAATTGCTCACAAATAGTTCATATTTGCATGAATGAAATAATAGTTCTTCCATTTGCATGAAAGCTTAAGAAATATTTTACAACAACTTTCCAGTTAAAGTGAAGGAGGCAAAGAGGCATTTTAGGCACCATAGGACTGGACCAAGACACTCTTCTACCTGAGGAGGAGGAGGAACAAATGGTGTGTCTCCCAATCGACGCAAATTAAAGTACATAGTATACAGCCAGTTGAGTTATTTAGACATATGGAGTACAAAAGAAATCCCAAATAATTAATATATTGTTGTTGCATTTTTACTACTACCCTGAATGACCTTGGGCAAGTCATACTCTTTGCAAAAGCAAGCCCCTGCTGAACAAATCCTACCAAGAAAACCCCATGATAATATTGTCATAAATCACAGTTGATTTGAGGACATATAACAGTAACTACAATTTTTTTTAAAAAAACTTTATTCAATATACAGAACATACAAAACATTTTTTAAAATTGCATTGACATCCATAAAATACCATTTATAATAACATCAAACAACTTACCATGGTAACATCACCAACATCAAGTATGCTTAAGTTAAATAATTTCTTTGTCTTCTCCAGTATTATGAAACATCTTCCTTCATCTCTCTATGTATATATTTCTTTCCAAAACATATCATAACCATACCATACCTTTTCATTCCCTCATGACATCTCCTTCTCACTCATTGTGCTTCCTTTCCAGTTTCCATTACCTCTTACTACTCCCTCTTCTCTGCCTTCTCCTTCTATCTCTACCTTCTTCCTCCTCCTCCTCCTCTTCCTCCTTCTTCTTCTTCCCCTTCTCCCTTTTCCTACTGTTTCTATCCTTTACTTCTTCTCACCATCTTCATTCTTCAAACTTTATTTCCTCTTACCCTTTAATTACTCCAACCCTTTTCACATATTGTCACACACATCTTCCACTCAAAATAGATTCAAAACTACCATTTTGACTATAAAAAATGGAAATGGCATTTCTTGCATTATCTGCCCCAGGTGCTTTGGATACTACGCACCATGGCTGGGTGTGGTAGTTGTTAACTGCCTTTCTCAAAGAAATGAGAGTGTTAAGACAAACACATTTTATGTAGCATAAGCTTTCATGACACCAGCCCACTTCATCAGATGCATAGAGCACTTTTTAAAGCTTATCACTGTCTTAAAAATTGTAACAGTGCATTCCTCCTAACTCAGTACATATCATTAGATCTGTTTCGTCAGTACCTCTAATTTCTTATCATAATCCTAATCCCTTGATAGGGAGGATAAGGATACTATAACAGCCCTTGCTGGCATAATGCCCTGAAACATGGTGTTCCTGTGCTGGGGTGACCCACATTTAGATCAAATGGCACAAAGTCTGTTCTGGTTTATGCATGAAGCAAAACTCTGATGAACAAACAGTGTAGGTCTGCAGGTAATGGTTTCACACAGAAGTGGATTGCAACAAAACCAGCAGAATGAATCAGCTGAGACTGTACCAGTCAAGATTCCTGCATAGTGATATGCACATGCAGTTCTCGAAGGACTATGCATACTCAAAGAGTGCACAGACGATGGCCCCACTGTGTAAATATGCAAGGCTCATTTTCTTAATCCTATTGTAATTGAACGAAAGGACAGTCAAATACCAATGTGGCTTAAACCATATGAACCTATGCCATGAAAAATTTATCTGCAATCTACACTAGTGTGGTGTAATTGTTTGAGCATTGGAGTATGACACTGGAGATCAGGGTTCCATTCCCCACTTGACTATGAACACCCACTGGGTGCCCTTGGGCAAGTCACACATTCTCAGCCCCAGAAAACCCTACAATAGGTTCCCCTGAGGGGCACCATAGGTCAGAAACAACAACAAAGTTGGACTAATAAAGATTTCAGCCAAAACCTGTCAGAACACTATCATACCCCTGGTTACAAGACTGCAAATACTTTTAAAAGGAGTTACACAAGGAGGTTCCCAACACTTCTGCAATGCTTTTGCCTTGGCTGTGCAAGGGCAACTGGGGGCTCTCAGATACAGTTCTCTCCCTTTCCCTGTCACTGTTTGGCCCTGGGGGTATGCTCAATGTCTGCCTCTCCTTTTACTGATGGGCATGGGTGACCAGATGGTACCCAGGCACATCCCAGCAGCTTCTGGCTTCCCTTGTGCACCAGAAACAGCACCAAGCACTAGCTTGAATATACTGATAGAGATTTATGCCCTGGCAACCCACTAGGATTGTCACCCAATGCCAGCGCAGGAAGAATTATATCTAGTTATTTATTTCCCCATATTTTCTACAATTGAACACAAGTCAAATTATAACACAGTTCAGCCTAATTTCAGAAGGTTCTCAACATGACTAATTTACTCTTCATCCCACAAGATACGGACATGTTCTTCTTCCACATTCAGACATATCTGTTGTATAAACAAAGTCATTAGTAACACTAATGTTAATATCACCCTAACAGATAATAATTAGGGCACTGTGTATGCTTCACAGTGTATGTCTCAAGCACAAAGCTATGTCACATAATGTGAATGGAGGAAGAACATAGTTTCTTCAGAGTCTCTATTAAAAAACAAAGAACAGCTTTGTAGAATTTCTGGTTTTATGGGTAAGCTTGAAAGTGTGTGGGCCTGATGAACTGCAGAGGACATTTTAAAATGTCCATTAGGCCCCAAACCTCACTAGTACACATTGGGCCAGTCACTATCTTCCAGCCTGAACTTCCCTACTGAGTAACATGTTTAGACTGAAGTTAAGATATGGAAGAGGATGATGTTACCTGCATTTATACTATGTGAGTTAGCCATCTACATTGACTTGGTGTATTGCGCATCACACTCTCTATATGCTCATGTCTCTGTGGTCTGACAATCCTGTGTTGATAGGTATAGCTAGGTAAGTCATGCTTTTGCATTTTTGTTTCTGTTGTAATCCTCAAAGAAAGGTTTCTTCTTGTAAAGAAATATCCATTTTCCTCGACCTTTTGCAATCTACTTTTGGACATCCATAACTCCACAGTCTAAGAATCTGGCTGTGGAACTGTGATGCTTGTATCTTGATATGCAGATCATAAACTATTCTCTCTGCTAGCCACATACTCTTATCAAAGACAAGTGGTGCAGAATGAATTCCTCATAGAATCATAGAGGGAAGAGATTACAATGACCATCCAGTCCAGGGGTAGGCAACCTTTTTGAGCCTGGGGGCCGGGTTGTTAGTGTTCCCTCAGGCGACGGGGGGGTCAAGCCGGGGGTGGAGCTTCAACTTTCCGGGGCGGGGCCACGTGGGTGGGGTGGAGCTTCCACCCTCCGGGCGGGGCCGCATGCCAGGGGTGGAGCTCCACCCCTGGGGCGGGGCCGTGTGCCGGGGCGCGAGCTTTCACCCACTGGGGCCAGGCCTCCTCATCTTTGCTGGCCCCTGACGGGGCCCCAGGCCCCATCAGAGAACGGCAAAAAAGCTGGTGGGGGCCGCCAGCGCTGGAAGGCCCCCTGGAGGGTCCCAGCGACGGAACCGGGCCCCCCAGAGGCCCTGCCGCCGTCGGAGCCCTCCTGGAGGGCCCAGCGATGGCAAAGGGCCCCCAGGAGGCCCCTGCCACCCTCAGAGCGCTCCTGGTGGCCCCAGGGCAGCAGCAGGCCCCCAGAGGCCCCCCTGCCGCCCTTGGAGCCCTCCTGGAGGGCCCCAGGCGGCAGCGGCCCCCCAGAGGCCTCCTGCCGCCCTCGGAGCCCTCCTGGAGGGCCGCAGGGATGGCAAAGGGCCTCCAGGAGGCCCCTGCCGCCCTCAGAGCGCTTCTGGTTGGCCCCAGGGGCAGCACGGGCCCCCAGAGGCCCCCTGCCACCCTCGGAGCCCTCCTGGAGGGCCCCAGGGGCGCAGCGGGCCCCCGGAGGCCCCCTGCCGCCCTCGGAGCCCTCCTGGGGGCCCCAGGGCCGGCAGCGGGCCCCCAGGAGGCCCCCTGCTGCCCTCGGAGCGCTCCTGGAGGGCCCCAGGGCCGGCAGTGGGCCCCCGGAGGCCCCCTGCCCCCTCGGAGCCTCCTGGAGGGCCCCAGTGGAGGCAGCGGGCGCCCCGGAGGCCCCCTGCCGCCCTCGGAGCCCTCCTGGAGGGCCCCAGGGCCGTCAGCGGGCCCCCAGGAGGCCCCCTGCCGCCCTCGGAGCGCTCCTGGAGGGCCCCAGGCCGGCAGGGGCCCCCCGGAAGCCCCCTGCCACCCTCGGAACCCTCCTGGAGGGCCCCAGGCGGCAGCGGCCCCCCAGGAGGCCCCCTGCTGCCCTCGACGCTCCTGGAGGGCCCCAGGGCGGCAGCGGGCCCCCCGGAGGCCCCCTGCCGCCCTCGGCGCGCTCCTGGAGGGCCCCAGGGGCGGCGCGGGCCCCCAGAGGCCCCCTGCCGCCCTCGGCGCCTCCTGGAGGGCCCCAGGGCTGGCAGTGGGCCTCCTAAAGGCCGCGCCGCCGCTGCCCCCGCCGCGGCTGCCCATCGCAGCTTTTCGCCGCTCTGGGCGCTGCCATTTTGGGCGGCAAATGGCGGCGAAGTCTCACGCGACCTCCCCTGGAGGTCGCGCGAAATTTCGCCTCCATTTTGGGCGAAAAAAATGGCGGCGCCCATAGCCCCAGAAGCCGCTTGGCGCCGCCCATTTTGGCCCCAAAATGGCGGTGCCCAGGCGGCGAAGAGCCGTTACCGGCCGGCCGTGGCGGCGGTGGCGGCCGCAACAGCACCCGGGGCCAGGCGGCGGCCTCCACGGGCCGCATCTGGCCTGCGGGCCGGAGGTTGCCGACCCCTGATCCAGTCCAACCCCCTACCATACAAGAGACACGAAGGACACCCCGCCTCTTTTTAAAACTTCCTAACAAGGAGACTCAACTATATTTACTGCAAAGCAACACATTCCACTGTTAACAGCTCTTGCTGCCAGGAAGCTTTTCCTAATGTTTAGGTGGCATCTGTAGTTTGAATCCATTGCTCTGCATTCTAGGGCCTTATCACACGAGGAGTTTTTCAGCTCAGATCCAGAGTCACTGTGGGTCCAGCCATGCATATTCATCTTATAACGTGATGTATTATCAGGCGTAATTGCTTTCTATGAGAAGTCGTTCCAAGGCGGATCCACAGTCAATTCAGAGTGACTCCTCATTTTTGTGAATTAGGTAACAAGATGTTGACTAGCACTGGGCCCAGGACAGAACCCTGTGGGACCCCAGGTCCCTTCTTCTTTCCAGGATGAAGAGGAGCCATTGCTGACATTGGTCAATCAACAAATTATACATCTACATAACAGTTGCGCTGTCTAACCCACATTTTGCTAGCTTTTTTTTTGCAAAAATATCATGGTGCACTTTGTCAAAGGCCTTACTGAAATGAAGATACACTGTATCCACAGCATTTCCTTCATCTACCAAGCTTGTAACACTATAAAAAAAGAGAGAGATGATTAGTTTGGCATGACTTGTTTTTGAGAAACCCATATTGACTTTTAGTGATCATGGCATTTCTTTCTAAGTGCTTTCTAAGTGTTTCATTATCTGCTCTAAAATATTTCCTGGTATTGATGTCAGGCTTACTAGGCAGTAATTGTTTGGGTCCTCTTTCTTTTCCTTTTTAAAGATAGGGACAACATTTGCTCTCTTCCAGTCTTCTGGAACCTCTCCTATTCTCCAGGAATTCACCAGTAACCACTACTGAGAAAACTCTTTTCCACATGCTCACCAAATGTGTCTGTGAGAGTTTGGGACAGAGAGAATACTTTCCCTCAAGGATCTGAAAAGGCAGGCAGGCTTATATAGGGAAATATGGTATCTGAACTCAAGCCATTTAGGGTTTTATAGGGCACTTTTAATGCTAAGGTGATGCGAATTGGAAGTGATGAAACAATATCCCTTTTGAGTTCCTACTACATGAGAAATCTAATACTTTGGAATGATAAGAGATAATGGTGTTATGGCATAATCTTCATTATTATGTATTTATTATTTATATCTGTATCCCACTTTCTTCTTAATTAAACTCCATTGAGTTCAAGGCAGTATACATCCTGCCCCAGCCCATTTTCTGAACAACAAACCTGTGAGGTAAGTCAGCTAAGAAAGAGATAGAAATTAGCCCAAGAACTCCCAGTGAGTCCTGTGGCTCAATGGAGACCAGAACCTTGGGATATCCCAAATCCAAACTAGATACCTGACAGACTTTGAAGAAAAAAGAATTGTACTTTTATTAAAATGATGGGATAAAAGATTAGAATGAGTGTATTGAAATCCACAAACCCCATTTTATGACTATCTACCCATTTCAGCCATCTCACACTTCCAAGGACCACCTAAATCCAAAAGGTAGGGGGTGCCAGGTCCTATTTTGCATAACTGTATGTTTAACACTGGCTATCACCTTATTAAGTAATGAGTTAATAATTAGACAACTGCTTATAAATACAGATTCATTCTGAAAATGGTCTCAATAGTTTTAAAAAAACTATTATTAAAAACTGCATACTGATTTTCCAGACTAATATAGCTATGTCTTTGAATTCTGCCAATAAAGCACATGAAGGTGACAATAGCTAGGATTCTGTTAAGGACATATCCTTGCATATCCTAGCATTATGTGACTGTAAGTCCTTTTCCCCCCCTTTGGAACATTGAGATACTATAAGAAAGAAAAAGATACTTGCAAAATGTCTGGCTGTAGTTCTGTAGCCATAAGAGAGATCCCAAATCTTCAACAAGTAGAGTAAATGGCATGGCAACGTGCTCTGACACATGAATGCTGCCTTCATGGATGGGGAAGAGAGGGATGAACAACTGTACAGGTGGAACATTATGTTCCATCCATGTGATGTATGGCCCCAACAAATGGGCACTGGAAGATGGCAACTGGAGTGAGAGAACAAGAGAAAAAAGAAAGTTGGAGGACTCAATCAGCTTATTGAATTTTTAGGCTTGGTAGTGGGAGCAGGGGCTTCAGTTATCCACTCAAGCTGCACCTTCACCTATGGCAACTCACCAATAAGCTTCCAGTGAACTTTTCTCCACTTGTAAAAACAAGATGGGCATTATAGTGCTTTATTTGTATTAAAATGACACGTGTATCTCTGTCTTGAAGGGGAAGGAAAAAGGCTTCTACTTAAATTACACTTGCCATCTGTAGTTTTTATAAGTACTTAATTAAAATATTAATGTTTTTAATGTGTTGTTCAATTAATTCAGAGTGCTCTGTTTGTCCACATATAATATTTTAATCAATTCTACTAACTGAAAAAGAATCACTCAGTGATTACTGTATTTATATATTCCCCCCCTTATCAGTGGAACTGGATGTCCCTGGACTCCTGGAGGATTTGAAATACAACTTGCTGAACCTTTCACCCCCATGTCACCAGTTCAAATGTATTCTAAGATCACAAAGTGATTGACAGGTATGTCTCTGTAGTTGCTTTTGTTGTTGTTAACTGCCCTCGAGTAGATTTCAACCCATGCAACCCTGAGGATGAGACATCTCCAGGACTCCCTGTCTTCCACTGCTCTGCTTAGTCCCTGCAAACTCATACCCATGACTTCCCTAATAGAGTCCATAGGGACGTAGCCAGGATTTTGGGTAGGCATCGGGGTCCAGAGTAAGTGCCACCATTTTAATGGGGCTTGGGCACAGCGGCACACACCATTCATTGTATCTAACGGAAGGGGGGTCTGGACCCCACAGACCTCCACCCCCCCTTGGCTACATCCCTGGAGTCCATCCATCTAGCATGTGGCTTTCCTCTCCCTCTACTTCCCTCCACCTTTCCTAGCATTATCGTTTTTTCCCAATGAGTCGTGACTTCTCATGTTGTTTCCAAAGTACAACAGCCTCAATTTTGTCATTTTGGCTTCCAGGAAGATTTCTGGCTTGATCTGGTCTAGGACCCATTTGTTTGTCTTTTTGGCTGTCCGTGGCATCCTCAGCACTCTTCTCCAGCACCAAATCTCAAATGAATTGGTTTTCTTCCTATCTTCTTTCTTAACTGTCCAGCTCTCATATCCATACATGGTAATAGGGAAAACAATGGCTTGTACAATTCTAACTTTTGTGTTCAGTTATATATCTTTGCATTTTAGAATCTTTTCTAGCCACAGATGCTGGCGAAACATCAGGAATAAATTCTTCTAGAACATGGTCACATAGTCCAAAAAATCCACACACAAAAAATCTTTTCTAGTTCTTTCATAGTGGCCCTCCCCATTTTTAATCTTTTTCTGATTTTCTGACTGCAGTCCGTGTTTCTATCAGTGTTTGATCTCAGATATGAGATCTCTTTTTACTACTTTTGTTTCTTCATTGTCTAAGATGAATTTGTCTAGAGTCTCGTTGTCATTATTTTTGTTTTCTATATGTTCAACAATAGGCCTGCCTTTGCACTTTATTCCTTAATCTTCCTTAGTTGTTCCAGGTCTGGGAGGTTTTCTGGTAGTATTATGGTGTCGTTGCGTATCTTAGATTGTTGATATTCCTTTCTCCTATTTTCACTCTTCCTTCTTTTGTGTCCAAGCTTGCTTTCCTTACAATATGTTCTGCATATAAGTTGAATAGTTAGGGTGATAAGATGCAGCCTTGCCTAACCCCTTGGCCAATGTTTCTCCATGTTCTGTTCTGATAGTGGCCTCTTGTCCTAAGTACAGATCCCACACCAGAACTATCAGATGTGTTGGCACTCCCATGTCTTTAAGGACATTTCATAGTTTTTCATAATCAATATAGTCAAAGGCTTTGCTGGAGTCTATAAAGCACACGCCTGTTCCTCCTCTTTCCTCACCCTCCTGTCTCCGCGTGCCCTTCAAAATGGTTTTGCGTGGCAGAGAGAGAACGTGTGCCATAGGTTCACCACCACAGACATATACTTAGCTGCATAGCAGAAGTGCTAAGAAACCCTGTTAGTGAATTGCAAAACAGCATAATGGTTCAATAGCAAGTGTCCTGATGCAAATCAGACAGTGCGGATGCCTATTGGTACACCCCCAGCCAGTGTACTAACACACATTGGTCTCATTGGATATCACTTACTTTGTTGGCTGCACTATGTAATAATGTAATTCCATCTCAACATTAGGAAGAACCTTGTGATAGTAAGAGCTGTTCGACAGTAGAACACCCTTCCTCAAAGAGTGGTGAAGTCTCCTTCTTTGGAGGTCTTTAAACGGACGCTGGATGGCTGTCTGTCGGGGATGCTTTGATTGTGAGTTCCAGCATGGCAGGAGGTTGGACTGGATGGCTCTTGTGGTCTCTTCCAACTCTATCATTCTACAATTCTATGATACTGAATTCCAAATAATATCTACTTTGGTATCACCAGCATTGCATTGTGGCTATTTCTTACTGTTACTTATTTAGAAGGTCTGTAAATTTATCACTGCAGTTGCTCCATCTACTACTGTTCCATTTATAGCTGCTATGAGGAATTTGTCACTTGGCAGACATCTTTCTTGGGGTGAACATCCCCATATTTACCTAGGCTAGTCCTTAGATGAACCTTCCCATATTGAGTTAGGCTAGTCCTTTATTTAAATCCTTACCAGCCCTAAAAACCTTCAACTACTGGTCAAAGATCTCTAAAATGGATTCTGGAAGACTCCCCAAACTTTACTTAGAAGAACAGCTAGTCATTGGGTGTCCAAATTTCTGGGTATGTCAACTATCACTTTTATTGTTTCAACTAGTCTTTTCTCCTTCCTATTTTCACCTAGGTGGGCATATAGTCCAGGAATCTTTAAAACAAAGGGTCTGGGATATCAATGCGCAATTAGATATAGCCTCATTGGATGGCTGTAAATCTCTAAAGTGGTTATCTAAAAATAAAATGGTATTTGGCCTTGAAAAATATCTTAGGTCATACCTAACACAGAGCCAGAGAATAGCTTTCACTAGAACCAGATTTGAACAACTGAACTCTATGGTAAGAACAGGGCAATTCGAAAAAATTACCTTACCACAAAAGAATATGTATTTGTGGCGCTTCAGCTGTAGAGGACATTACATATATCCTGTTTGATTGTTGTCTATATGATAAGGAGAGATCCCATTCCTTACAACCATTTTTGGCTAATATGACCAACTGGAATCCCACCTTCAAATTTTCCCATCTCCTTTCTGGAGAGAATTTACACCTAGTGCAATGTATTGCAAAACGTATTGTAAAAGCTGCTCATTTAAGAGATCAATTTATCATATGAAACAGGGTCTTGTGCCATGGAAATGAGTTTATTTAATACCCATATTGATTTCCTCTACTCTGTTTTAGGTGGTTTGTCTTATCTTAGTCTAATGTATTTTGCACCCTATTTTATTATATTTGCTTTTATTTAGCTAGTATTGGTTTTAACTCTTAACTCTTGTCTTAATTTTATATGAGTTTTTAGATGTGACCAAGTTTTATTTTTGTATGTATTTTGACATTTGGATTTTGCATCTGTATTTTGCAATTTGTATTGTGCACTTCTTGATACGGTCAGCTGACTAATTAATAAACTTGTTGTTGTTGATAAAGGGCCTTGCCAGCCCGATAGAAACTGTCGGGGCTTATGTAGCCTTAAGAACCAAGGTTCACTATAATGAGGTGAAAGGGAAGGACATTTTGGAAGTGTTTCTAACTTAAGGATTGTTTATTCAGGCACAATGGTATACAGAGTACCAACGAGAGGAGTGGATTTCACACTTTCCAGTTTTCTTGAGAAAACCTTGTAGAGTTCAGTCTGTTTGCCAAGAACCCCTTGCAAATCTCACATGGAACTTGTTGCCATTGCAATAGATTCTGGGTTCATATTCTGCCCTCCCCCTTCACACCAATCACTGGCCAGATATGTCAGGCCATGAAATCACTATGTGCCTGATGCTCGCTTGAGGGTGCAAGATGTAGTGCCTTGGGCATGATGCCTTCAGTGGTTGCCTCCTTTGAAATGGGCCCACCCCCCTCCCACTATCACTTCAGACCACTGGTTTGTTTTCTTCATCTGGCAATAATCCAAAACCACTTCCCAGAAAGAGTTGACAAAGCAAATGAAGGCAGGTGCATCTTCTTCTTGCTCTTGTGGTTACTCACAAGTTTAGGGGGTAGGAAACAGTGGGCAACAATAAAGAAAGATGCAAAGCAGGACCAAAGAGGGCTTGGGAAGGATTATCAGTATCTCTTCTGACTGGCTAAGTACAGATTTCCATTGCTCTTCCCCTCAAGATCAGCCTACACCTTTTTCTGGGTCAGTTATCACCAGCTAGGGAACCAGTGTGGCATAGTGATTTGAATGTTGGGCTATGACTTTGGAGACCAGGGTTCAATTCCCTGCCCGGCCATGAAATCCACTGGGTGATCTTGAGGAAGTCACATGCTCTCAGCCTCAGTGGAAGGTGTGACAAATCTCCCCTGAACAAATCTTGCCAAGAAAACCCTGTGATAGGTTTGCCTTAGGGCCACCATGTCAGAAACGACTTGAAGGCACACAACAACAACAACAACAACAACAACAACAGTTGTGGTTCTGTTTAGACTGTGAGATCTCCACCTGGAACCTGTATGAATGTTGTTATCATGCCTGCCACATGTCCAATAAGATAGGGCAATCATTCAATGAGCAAAGGGAGTTAAAACGACTCCTGACACCTATCATCTTTGAGGTATGTTGCCACTCCCCTGACTGTCTTCTCTATAGAGAAAGGGAGAGAGGAACTATCATCTCAGAGCTGTGAATGTAGTATCCCCCCCCCCGGTAGGAAACTAAAATGCAGACACTGCAACAAAATAAGGGGGGGGGAGTATATTTATACATTCTCCAGCAATGAGAAATGTGTTTACCTGCCTTCAGCCATGAACTCTGTGTGAAAGACTTGTCCTACTTTGAAAGAAATATATTTCATTTGCTTTCATTTATAAGAAATTTCTCTCCTGCCTTTACTCCTCTTTGAGTCAAACAGGCTCAAGATAGCTTACAATAATAAAGCACAATAAATATAGGTAATATACAGTAATAAAATGATTAGTGGTAGTGGATGGTTTCTGTGTCAATCAAGTGGTAAGTCTGCTCTGTGGGTTTGCTTGAATTATTCATTGTGTTGGACCAGTTATCAAAACTGGTTTCAGAACCTTGGATAGCTCCTTGAAACTTTGAACTAAACTCTGGAGCAGGTTCCCTTGTCCACTAGCATGGAAGCTACCACTGATAAATAAAACGGACTTCAATACAATATCTTAAACAAAATGTACTGTATTTCATACATGATAAAACAATTTAACCAAGAGATAAAAGATAAATATGTTTTTTTAAAGCAGAGAAAAAGACATCATGTACCATTAACACTCAATATAACATCTCAGCCTTTGCCAGTGCATGAAGGATAGCACACTTGATGCCAGATGGACATGTCCAGGGAGAGAGTTGCATAAGTTTGGTCTTACTAAAAGGCCATCTTCTCAGCAGCCATCTGTCTGGCAATGGACCTTTGGAAGTTATTTTAAGCTGAATGAATATACAGTAATACTGTGCTGAAGCCATCTGTATCAGAGCAGTGGTAGGACAATTCTCTGCTGGTGGCTTCAATATGTCATTATATTCATACATCTTTGACAGTAACTTCCCAAGCTCTGACTCACCCCAGAAGAGAATGAAGGAAGACCTTCTGAAGAAGAATTTAAATGACAGGCAGGTTTATTAAATTTTAGTTTTGTAATCATGCTGTTCTTGCAGGGGTGTCACTAAGAGCAGGCAGAGGGTTCAGACCACACTAGCTGATAACTTGAGAGGGTGACACCCAGTGGGGCAGTTGCTCTATGTCCACCCCCCAAAAAAACCCACCTGCCCCCCTCCACTAGTCAAGATAGGGTGCTGCTGCCACATTGCAGCCCCTTACAGATCTGGTGGGGCCACTGGCCATTTGGGAAAGGAAGGTGGTGATGAAGGTGGCAGCAATGAAATCATGAACTCTTCCCCTTTCTGCCATCTTTCCCTACCTTTACTGAACAGCCAGCTACCAGACAGCAGGAGCAGCTTGCCGCTGCCACCTCCCATTTGTGTTGCTTTACTGCTGTGGGCTCTCTCAACCTTGGTCAAGAAGTGCAAAACGGAGGTATTGGCATTGGCAAGCATGGCGCAGCCAAGGGAAACATTGCTTGGCTGGCTGGCTGGCTGGCTGGCTGGCTGCTGCACAAAGCAGGATGGGTGGTGGGTGGTGGCAGTGACAATAGCAAGGAGGAGTGCATCAGCATTAGCCATGGACTCCTGCTCTTCATGCCACCATTGCCTCCCTTTCCCGCCTGGCAAGCAGCCCTGCCAGACCCAGAGGGGAAACACCAGCACTCTGCCCTTACCAGTGGCTGCAGCAGGTGGATGGCAGAAATACCCTGGCTGGCAGAGGAGGGTGGCTGGGGTGTGTGCCAGGCTCCATAAGTGAAACAGGGAGAATGCAAGGTAGTCAGGATGGGGAAGGGCAGTTGGCAAGCACTCATTCCTGCCAACTGCTGCTTTGACTCCCCCTACCCTCCTGCTCTCTTCCCATGTTGTCTCCCCATGAAGGCTTCCTACTAGGATTGACAACATATGTTACCACACCGGGGGGGGGGGGCACTAATCATAGTGAGGCCACTGTGTTGTTGTTCTGTGCCTTTAAGTGACCCTAAGGCAAACCTATAATGGGGTTTTCTGGTGCTGAGAGTGTGTGACTCTCTCAAGGTCACCCAGTGGGATTCCATGGTCGAGCTTAGAATCAACTCTGGACCTCCAGAGTCATAGCCCAACACTCAAACTACTACACTATGTGGGTTCTCTTTTATACTTATGCTAACCCTAATTTGGTGCCAGGGGCATGCTATCCAGTTTCCATGTAATGCATACAAATAGTACCTTTGCCATATATAAAATAGATTTGTCAAAGGCACTATTTGCATATATATGCATATGCATACACTTGCATGTGCACACACACAAGGTGACCTTAGGCAAGTCAAATGATGTAAGCCTCAGGGGAAGGCAATGGTAAACCTCCTCAGAACAAATCTTGGCAAGAAAACCCTGTAATAGGGTTGCCTTAGGGTCATCATCAGTTGGAAACAACTTGAAGACACACAATAGCAACAACGATAAATTCATCCCTGCCCTGGAAAAGGTGCTTTTAATAAGGAGACTACAGATGTTGGCCTAGTAGAGCTGCATTCCTCTCATTGCCCACAGGGCTGCACAGGTTCATTGCAAAATTAGCATATCCCCGATTAAAAATCCTGTGGGCCTCCCTCCTCTTTCGTGGCCAAGAGGAAGGGCTTTGGGGCTTTTAGCCTGTGTTTTTTATTATTGTTTATATGTGATGTATTTTGGATTTTATTGTATGTATTGTTGTTTTAAATTTTATACTGTAAGCCGCCCTGATCGAAGGAAGGTGCGGGATATAAATAAAAACTTTATTATTATTATTATTTATACCTTGGCTAGCAAGCTGTTCTGTTCTCATACAAGCAGGTGGCATGGCATCA
Organism: Sceloporus undulatus; assembly: GCF_019175285.1. Classification (NCBI taxonomy): domain Eukaryota; kingdom Metazoa; phylum Chordata; class Lepidosauria; order Squamata; family Phrynosomatidae; genus Sceloporus; species Sceloporus undulatus. The sequence goes on along the minus strand of NC_056523.1, from coordinate 43,971,900 downwards.
ACCGTGGGTGCAGCATTTAAAGGAATGTAATCCATGGCCATTATGGATTGATGCTGCTGAGTAAGGTGGGGAGAAGGAGCCCTGGGGGTATTTTGGGTCTGAAGAGCATGAGGCAGAGGATGGATGCTAAAGTGTATGCACATCAAATGGAGCATGTAGCCAGTGGTACCTGACATTGGTTTATTCCTGGACCTTTGATCTATTCCCTAGCCATCCCAATGGGACACTGGAGAACAGGATATACCTGCAATACAATTGCAGCCTTCATTGCAAAGGAAGGCCCCAGGCATCCATTCTTATATTGGTCTACTAGGGGCACAGCTTGGCAATACAACTGCTGTGAACTTTCAGATGACTGCAGACCGGGTCACTGTTGGAGGTTTTAATTGTCCCAATTGGGACACTGAGCTCATGAACATTATTTATTTGGATTACTAGAGAGCCTCAGACACCACAGCCATTTTCCTGGCAACCTTTCCGGCTTTTGAACGTGGAGAGACAGTAAGAGGGGAAAATACAGTGCAGAGGACTTGAAATTGAGGGAGGCGGGGGGGGGGGTCCCAAAGCCGGGAAGATTGTCTTAGGACAGCAGCCTTGCCAAGCAAAGGCCTCAAACACTGCTGTTGCCATTTGCTTCACGGCACTTCACTTTGATGGCAAATCTTTTCTCACAGGCTGGGTGTAGCTGCCAAGCCTTCTGAAACCTCACCCTCACCAAATAATTTGAATAACCATTTCAGCATGTGCGTCTGTGTGCACTGGGAGTGGTTTCCAAGAATTCTGCTCACCCATCTGTTATCCACACTGGCTTCCTTTGTCAGCTGCACCCAGTCCGGTTCTCTGGAGTTCAGAAGCAGAAGGCATTGGTGAGAAGAGGCTTGCATGCCTTCCACAAGGCTCATCAAAGCATGTCTGGACTGGGGGAGCGGAGGCTGAATCAGGAAAGTGCTGTAAAGGAAAGTGAAATGGATCCACCCTAGGTGTAAGATAGGATCAGGGGGAGATTAGCAACCAAGGGGCTCATTCAAGGGTCAGCTAAGTCTTTAATCTTCCCAAAGACCCTTTTCTCCTTTCCAGCCTCCCACCTTGGGTCACATGCACATTGCACTCGGTCACACGGATGACTAACCTGCTCTGTGTGGTGGAGGCAAGCATTTCAGAAACTCCCTGCTTGTTTTTTGTTTGCAAAACACTGCATAAACTGAGCACTGCTCTTTCTGTGGGCTGGCCTCTTCAGTTGCTGAGGGCAGATAGAAGTCCCCACAACTGCGGATTGCTTCCTACTTTCCAGATCACATGGGGATTGCAGCTACAGGAGGTCAACATGAGGGCATTGCCCTCTTCATAAAAAAAATCTGCTGCCCCAATGACATTTTCTTTCAGTTTTCAGAATCCCAGCATTGCCATAATTTAATACTTCAGTAAAGCATTACAACTGTAGGAATATGTTAGGCATTGAAAGAAAAGGGAAGGCAAAGTTACTAAGGGAAGGCAAACAAGCAAATATAAGAATTCTATGTGTGATCAACTTTCCATGTCTCATTTCCTGGAACGCTAGCAATTTAGGATTGAACGAAAACTTCAGTGGGGGACAATATAGACGTCAATTGTTAGAAAACAATAACACCACTCCACAATCCAGTTCTATGGTCAATGGCCACAGAATACCAAAGATCAAAGGAAAAACAGTCAAGCGTCAAGTAGAAAATATGGCTGCAGGAACATATAGCACATCGTGATTGGCACTATTCATTCATTCAATGAACTATTCATTCAAAATCCTTGCATCTCACTCTTTACAATGAGATAGCATAAAATAAGGGATGGCATAAAATTTAAATCAAATTAAACAGTTTTAAATTACAGTTGGCCCCCCCTTTTCACGGGGCACGGAACCACCACCACCCGCGAAAACGAAGATTCACGCATATTCAAGCCCCATAGGCTTGAACGGGGCCTGGGCACACTCACCATTGAAAATAGTGGAGGTCGCCCCTTTGTGGATATTCAAGGTCACGGATCACAGATCCGTGAGTTAGGAGGGGCGACTGTATTTTGAATTCAAAACAACAACAAAAATCAAGTGAACTAAAAACTTATGAAACAATGTACCACATTAAAATAATTTAAAGCCTTATACACATACTCTTGCAGGGAAGTGTCAATTAAGACCCAAAGGCTTTAATTAAAAAGCCATGTTTTAGCATGGCAGCAGAACAAAGACAATGTTGGTGCCAAGTAAGCCTCCAAGGAGAAGGCACTCCATGTCTGGGATACCACAACTGAAAAGGATTTTTCTGATGTCTTCACACAATGTATTGCTCCCACGGTTGTAACATAGTGGAGGGGCCCTTCAGAAAACCTCTGTCCTCAAGGAGTTTATTGAATTCATATAATATTATATATATTAATATTATATAGTACTGAGATCAATATAGTATTACTAGTATTGAGATGCCAAGCTGTTTAGCAATTGCATTTAGGGCTTTGGATTGGTTAGGCAAATGAACTGAATGAAGGTGATGTTAAAAGAATGGGATTTTGCTTCAGTGGTAGGATACTGTACGCCCTTCATAATTAATATCTAGCATTGGGCATTTTTGAGAGGCCACAGTGACCTTTGGGGATTAAGAAAGCAAGACATATATTAGGAGTCATGCTGACCTAAGGACATGTGGGAGAGTCCAAAATAAGACAAATAAAATGTTGAATGAGTTTGCTGATCAACTCCACACACCCAGCCTCTTTGCATTTCCTCTTGCGATGGAGACAAAGTGAGTTCCATCGCAAAAGCAGTTAAAGACTATACCTTCCACCTCAGCCCAGGTTGTGTTCCTATTCACCCTTCTCATCCAACTAGTAAGGGACTGTGTTGAATCCATTCAGTGTTTTATTACTCCATTGTTAAAGCCATCAGGTAATCTGGATCCCTTTTGTCAATTCCAGGGGAAACCATCAAGCTTTTGTTACACTGTTTGGTGAGCACACCTTTGGTATGAAACAGCATATAAATATCCACCCCCACCTTGCTCACAGATAAGGGTTTGGTTTACAAACCCTGTGTGTACAGAGCGCCTTGCTCACACTCTCTGTGTAGCCCACAGATGCTGCCTGAACCACTCTCTATTTTCCATGGACCTATCCCCAATTTTAGGACAATAGCAGGCCCCACTCGCTTAAGATTTTTTAAAATTAAAAACAATGTTTTGCTTTCACAGATTTCCAAGCATAGCACATTTCCTATAGCAATGGCTGCTTAGCTAATATTTGACAGTTCTGATCATTCAAATGGGGAAAAAAAATCAGTTGCTGTTCTATTCAGCTACAATTTTTCTCCCAAAGACGATTTCCACTGTCAGTGCTAACTATCTTGGTTACTAAAGGCTAGTGATGATGTGCTATAGGAATTACCTGCTGGTTGGTTGCTTGTTGTTGTTGTTCCTGGGGTTTGTTCCATATGCTATTCTATGCATACAAGCTTGTTTTCATATGGAAACTACCATAGCTGGATTTCACTACTGAAATTCTTAAAGTACCACACCAACTTAACTTCATATAATTAAAATGTCTAAACAAATATCCTACACACCAGCATGAAATTTGCTGTTTGGGCCTTGTCATGTTGCTGATTAATTATTCCCTTAGTTCCATATGTAGATGTCTACCCTTGCAGTACTAGTCAATTGTATAGCCAGGCATCCAAATATCTTATCATGCCTGCCATTCTAGAATTGGTGATGATCTTGAAGGCTACATGATCCTAGCCTCTGCAACAGGGGTAGACAACCTGTTGTCCTAGGGCCAGGAGGGAGGGAGAGAAATAGATGGTGGAGAAAAGGAGGGAGAAAGAGAAGGGCATGACATAGGAAGGACTTTATCACACCAGGCTTGTAAGGTGCCCCAGTCACATTAGTCTTGGGGGTCATTCCCACTACAAAAAGGTCCGAATCCTGATTCAAACTATATGCCCCTAGTTCCCACTGGAAATCAATCCCAAGCCTCATGTGATCGATTCCAGTGGGAAAAAAAGCGGAGCAAACGCAAAAAGCCCGGGATATTTAGGTAGCCATTTTTTAGAGGTCCCCCCCCCCAAGGAATCAAATCTGATGTGATTCCAACAGGTGGGAACGCCATCAGAATTTATTCTGACAAATGGCAGAGGGCTGTCACCATCCCTCCCCACCAGAGGCACCCCCGTGCTGTTTTTGTTTTGTTTGTTTTTTGTTTGTTTAAAAAATAAACATTGCAAAACCACTATATTGCTGAAGCAGCCACTTGCAAAGACAAGTGGTTGCTTTAGCAATCTAGTGATTTTGCGATATGATTTTTTTTAAAGGAGAGGGTCCATCCACTTCCTCCTCATCCTCCTCCAGGGTCCCTTGACCTTGCCTCCATGTTCTCCACAGTCCCGTCCTCTGTCTCGTCATCTGTCTTGACATCGTTGTTATCGTCGTCTTCCTCCTCAGGACCCTGACAGTCCCTTGCCTCCTCCTCCTCCTTGTTATTTTTTTGCCATGGCATGACCCTCCTCCGGTGCTGAGAGAGTGTGCCTTGCCTAGGGTCACCACCCAATGGGTTTCCATGGTGGAGTCTGATGCGAGGGCGAGGAGCAAGGCAAGGCCCCGGGAGGGCACTGAAAGAGGTGGCAGAGACAGCGAGGGCCCTGTGGATTGGATCCTTGAGGGGCTCGGCATGGAAGGGGACTGGAGGGGCTGCTGAAGCCGGCCTGACACCCCCACCTAGGCTCCTGGCAAACTTCCTTCCAAGGCGGTCACTTGAACCCCAGTAGACGCTGGCCTGACTCTCCTCGCCCTCTCTCCATGGACTGTGGGACAATTGAGCCGCTACCATGGGGGGGGGGGGGTGTTTCCCTGGGAAAGAGCCACCCTGGAGAAAGCCAGCGACAGGGAAGGAGGAGACCTTATCTGAAGTTCAGGGTTCAAATCCTTCCTCACTCAGCCCTGGAAACCCACTGCGTGACTTTGGGCGAGTCATACTCTCTCAGCCTCAGAAGAAGGCCACTCAAGCTACCCAATTCTGGAGCCCTCGGGGATGAGTCCAGGTGGGCGGGGGTCCGGCTGAGGCTGGCCATGCTCACCAGGAGGTGCCTTGCATCACCACACCAGGAGCCCCCTGCCTCGCTGTCCAGCTCCTAGGACACAACTCCCTGGCACCCTGGGCTGGCTGCCGCTGCCATCGCCGCCTCCTCCTCCTCCTGCCCAGTGGGAACGACAACCATCCCCCCCAAAACAAGCGATCCCACTATTTCATATTGGGAACAAGGGACCTTTTTGGTTTCGATCCCAACACAAAGCGAGGGCGAATCAGGACACGAATTAAACCATAAGTGGGAATGGGCCCTAGGAAATACAAACATACCAGGTAGGAGATACTCATTACTGAACAGCTCTTCCAAAGTACTATAGTGCTGCTTCTATCCCAGCATCTCTCTTTCACATGCTGGCTTCCATCACCCCACCTCCCTGCCCTAACTCCTTTCCAGCATGACTTTCAGTGTGTATTGATTTTATTTTTAGTTTACAATCATGGCAATCAATTAAGCAAAAAGAAAGGGAAAAGATTTTTTTAAAAAACAAAAACAAAACACCAGCCCTCCAGGGAATAGTGAGAGGGGAGCGGCTAAGGGGTAAGGTAGCAGAATCACTCCCACTTGCACCATAATCAAACTGCTTCAGGAGGATGTTATGACACTCATTCAGTAGTGGAAAAGCAGTGATATTGGTAGGCACTGATGGGTTTTGCCCATCAATGAAAAAGAGCATTCCAACAACAGATGAACTACAGACCTGCTACTGGACAGACACAGCATCATGTCATAATAATAATAGAATAATAATAATATTTATTTCTTACCCACCTCTCCCTATGGGTCAAGGCAGGGAACAACAGGTCAACTAATACACAACATCAGTTAAAAAGAAGAAACAAGACACATATGTATTAAGACAATCTACATTTAAAATTTGTAATTTAAAATTTACAATAATAATTGTACATTGTAATAAGGTATGGCCACAGATTCTGCTATCCTGTTCTAATTCCACTTTTCAATCCTTATGTGATTAATTCCAAAAATAGGCAGATAGGAAGCTGCTTTAAGACACTGAATCGGATTGTCCATTTAGTCCAGTGTTGTTGACACTGATGACAACTGCAGCTTTCCAGAGTTTCTGGCAGGATTTTTTCCCAGTGCTGCTTGGAAATGTTAAGGAGCTGAATCTGATTACCTCTGCCAGCCACACATAAGCTGTACAAAGCAAGAGTTGCAGACTCTCCAACAGAGACGACGGGTGGAGGGTTACTGGCTCTCTTTGAGTACTTCCACCTACTGCTGTCTTCAATAGAAGAAATATTCTTTATCTTAATCTACAGAGATTCTGTATAGGTTACAGATAGGTTATGTTCATACAAGTCATCTCTTCAACACGTCCCATGAAGGAGATTCTACAGCTTCAAGGGGAAAATCTATTTAGGCCACATCTGCAGCAGTTGAAATGAAGAGGACCTCCTTCCAAGCAAGCAAGATCATAATCACAGCATTCAGAAGTGTTTCTTCGTATCCAGGTAGCAGGCTATTACAAGCAGTTCTATTCCTTGTGGAAATTATTCTCAGGTCAAACCTTTGGGCATACAGATATTTCACTTCTGCTTTGAGGGCCCTTGTCAAAGGCCTTACAAATATCAAGATATATTACATCCACAGCACTCCCCTGATCTACAATGCTTGTAACTCTATAAAAAAAATAGATAAGAAAGATAAGAAATAAGGGGCAAAGTTCTCCCCTGCTATTAAACTTGTAGATTCAGTGTGCTGCTACTTCAGTTTCCTCCTTAGCACCACTCTTGTACTCATCTTAATCCTACAACATGAAAATGTTGACAAGAATTCTGCTTTCCATTATCTATACACGAACAGAGACAACAGCAGTGACAAAATGGGATTATCACTGACCAATGTAACTGGGAGTAAAAGGTAAACACATTGTTTGTCAGTGTAGACAAAGGCTACCTACTGAGTTATCCTAAAATAATTTGTGGTGGTCAAATTTTAAGCTACTGGGTACAGCACTGGCTCTAGGCCAAGGGGCAACCCAAGCAAGGAATTTCTTCAGCACTCTGCCTCATTGGTTCAGGGTTTTTTCCCATTTAAGCATCTTACATATTGCATTACATTTGCCATCCAGTGCATGAATGCTATGTACAGTCGGCCCTTCTTATACACGGATTTTTTATACACAGATTCAAGCATACACGGTTGGAAAATGTTCCAAAAAAGTATAAATTTACCTTGATTTTCCATTTTTTATAAGGGACACCATTTTGCTATGTCATTATATTTAATGGGACTTGAGCATACACTGATTTTGTTATACACGGGGGATCTTGGAACCAAACCCCAGCATATAACAAGGGTCCACTGTAATTTGCAGGCAAGAATTATCTCAACCATTTAAAAGGATCCGTTTTCACCCTCAGATTTTAAAAGTGTATTTATACATGCTGCAAAGTATCTACCGTTGGTGGAAATTAGTAGCTAGCCCATGATAGATGTCCTGAGACCCCAACATCCTGAGCCCAGCCATCCAGACAGTTGCCCTGGTTCTTTACCCTCACATTCCTCAGGCATACACGCTCCAGTCTCAGCGCATTTGCTTAGTCTTTCAAAGCAAGTTGTTCTTTGATTCTAGGCACTGAAGAAGGTGGTCATTAATCCAAGCAGAATGTGACTTGAAACATCAAGGGATTGAAGGAAATGGGAGGAGGGAATTAATGAAGTGGCCAAGTATATAGATTTCTGGCATGGAAAAAAAAAATTAAACTGAGAAGCACTGACCTACTTTTGGTTTCATGGTTCTGCTCCTGGATTGTAACTAGGGAAGGATGTGGTTTAGCAGTGAATGAGTGAGGTAAAAATAATAATTGTGCCCCCCCCCAAAAAAACAAGCAAATTGTGTGATGCCACTTCAGCACTGATTAGTGGCACACAAAATTATGCCCAGACTTGTTTAGTCTTCTGCAAAGGAAATGAAGAGGGTGGGTGTTTGTTTGTTCATTGTGCCAATGTTCCCTGCCCTGAGCTTTCTACGGAATCGACTCAGGGTTGCATTTCCCAAAAACGATCCTGTGCACCTTTCTCCAGAATTGCCTTGGTGCAGATGCAACCTACAATTCACATATATTCTTAACATCTGCTACTACTAGCATGTGGCATTGCCTCATGCAGGGTCAGACTACTATGGTTGTTTTTTTCCTGACTAGAAGCTGTTCTTTAAGATCTTGAGCAAAGCAGTACCTGGTACCATTTATGTCAGCGGAACAGAAAATCCACTCTGTCTTTTAGTCTGTGCCAATATCAAATTGATATCAAAAAGAGATATTCAGAGCACATAGCTTTGGGGGCACCCAATTGTGGGAAATTGCCTTGCCATATAAGGAGATCTGGTAGGCTTAGCATGGAGGAGCTCAAGAGCATGTAGAGAGGATAGCTCGATCAAGAGCAGAATCTGCATAATCCCTGCACTGATAGGAGTAACGGTGGGCAATTTACCTGGTGCTTACACATGAACAGAAATCCTGGTTCACTCCTCTCCAGGAGTGATACTCCTTTGTCCAAGGACATTTGCACTGATTGTCTATTCTCAACTCCCTTGCTCATTCTTCCCTCCTGGAAATCCTTTCACATCCCAAATCCTGCCCCAGGACATGTTTTGTCCTATAAATATGCCTACCCAGGAACCCCCAATTCAGTCTCATTTGAGGTCAGACAGGCACTCTGTCCGGATCTCACCTGACTCCTCAGGATAAGCTGGCCACACCATAATCCTAAGGCAGCTGCGGAGCCATTTCCCACTTCACAATGTCCCCTCAATCAGAGCTACACATCTGGAATCTACAGTATTGACCTCTGCAACCTCTTCAAGTTGCTCTCTGCTAGCCCCTTTTATATTATTAGTTCTTGAATGTGTGCATGAGTGAGTGTCCTGCGTCAGTGGTGATTTCCTTTGATTATAAATAAAGTTATGTTTGAACAATCACTTTGGATTTCTGTTTCTCTGTTATAAACAGGCATGAACCCAGCTGTAGTTGCATGGACCCTCTTGGCTGCTGTCATTTGAGCGAATGAAAATTCCTCTATTTAAATACAATTGGCCCTCCGTTTTTGCAGGGGATCCATTCCAGACGCACACACACACACACGAAAATGGAGGCTCACTTATATTCAAGCCCCATAGGTTGCAGATTCCAGATCCATGAGTTAGGAGGGGCGACTTGTATTGATTGTGGGTGCCTCATTGGGACCCTTGCATTTTGGGTGACAAAGGAGATGCTCAGTGCTGAATTCAAGCTTAAAATAGGTTCAGCACCGTGAATAGCTCCTTTAAACTCAGGACAGACTCACTACCCTACTGGGAGCTGTCAGGCACCACTGGCTCCATCCTAGTCCCTGCTCCCAGGGATTCTCTTTACGAACAACACCAACGGCCATCCCTGTACTAGAGCTTGGGAACATTGAAAGTCCCTCATAGTAAAATTAGTGAAGTGAAAAATCCCCCAAAATATGTACAGCAGTGACTCATCATCTGCTGTTTTCTTGGATTACATGGGGAAACAGCATTTTTCTATCACTTCTTTTGATATAATAATGGCCAGCTAATATCCTGTGCCAAGTTAGAGAAAGTCCTTTTTGTATGTGGGGGTGGACTAACAAAACCCATCAGCCAATGGGGCTATCACTAACTGCCTTTCCATCTAACTCTCTTGCTGCTCCCCATGTAATTTAAGAAAACAGCAGATGATGAATCACTCCTGCACACAAGCCTGTTATGTACATACTATGACAAACACAGTTGAGAGTTTTCAATTCTGTATACAAGTCTTCTATGTATATTTTTAAGCATTTTCACTTCAGTATATGAGCTTGGTATGCATACATATTTTAGGGATGTTCACTTCTGTACACAAGTCTCCTAACATGTTTTTAGGGATTTTCAGGTCGCAACATAAATCTTCTGTGTACATATTTTTGGGGGATTTTCATTTCTAAAAGGAAATAAAAAGTTCTTTCTCTATTTAATTTGACAAACAATATATAACTCTGAAATATGTACCTGATTGAAAATGTGTATAATTTGAGCAATTTGCACAAAAAAAGGGAAAATGCGTTTTCAGAAAAGGAAAAACTTTAGAAACAAAAGTGGAAATGATAATACAGTAATTCACATGAAGGAAGAACAAAAATGGCTCAACCTGATAAGGAACTGGGATGGGCAAAGATGTTAGTAAGATTCTTGGAAATGCAATAAAAATGAGAACAAATGATTTTCAAATGAAATTGTCCTCCCTCAACTGTTCTTCTCCAAGCCATTTGAAAAAATAGCAGATGATGGTTCCCTTTTTACAAATTGTTACATGAGCCTCTCACTAGCAGCTGAGACTAAAAGGTATTTTGGCCTAACTTGGAATAAGACAAGGCATAGCATAGTGGCAAAGGCAGAATATGAAAAAAAAAATTGTCCAAAGCTCCCAGAATCCCCCAACTACCCTGGCCAGTGCCCACTGTTATGTTTATAAAGCAACTTTTACAAGCTCTGAACAAACCACATGATTTGCATACAGAATAGCCCAGATTCAGTCTCTGGTAAAGTAAGTTTAAACCATCAGCTGAGGAAGAGATAGGAAACACATTTGCCTGAAGTATATCTTAGACCTGGGAGAGCATCTTCCAGTGAAATCAGATGGTAGATGGACAAACTGTCTAGCCTGCTGTAAGGAACTTTCCATGACAATCCTTTTGGCATGGACCTTTCCCCCCTCACTTTTGCAAAAATGCCACTGACATAGAATTCTGAGTTTAGAAAAAGAACCATTTCAGTTAGCTTACATGGGGAAATTGTTGCTGTTCTTGTTGTGTGCCTTCAAGTCATTTCCGACTTATGAGAACCCTAAGGGATTTTATGTGGCTGAGAGTGTGCAACTTGCCCAAGGTCACTCAGAGGGTTTCTATAGCTCAGTGGGGAAGTGATTAGTAGTCCAATGCTTGGGAAAATAGTTTAACAGAAATTTAATACTTAAGGGGTACAAAGTTTCTAGAGGCTGTGAAACTGCTGACTACAGCTTCTCCAAACAGCACCACAAGGGTGCTTGATGGTGGCTTTTGCTGCTGTGTGCCTTCAAGTCATTTTTGAACTATGGTGATCCTAAGGTGAACCTATCATAGTGTTTCCTTGGCAGATTTTGGTGGCACAGTCTAAAAACAAAACAAAACAAAACACCTATTGAGCCAAAGACTACAACCAGTTGGTGGTATATTCTGTTTGTAGTATTTTCACAGGTGCTCCACCTATTTTGGGAATAGGCTTCAGCATCCTCAATAGCTCTGAATTTAAATCCAGAGTGGATTCACTTCCTCTTGGCAAGCCAGGAGAAATCATTCCGCTCAAATCTACAGGATTCATTGCTAAATAACAGATTAAGATTGGGAGATGCAACTAGACTCAGTGCAAACCTTTTCCTCAGTGCTTCTCAGTCGGTAGGAAAGGAAATAAAAACCTTGAAGGCTCACCTTGTTTTGTTTTTGAATCCCACACTTTTATAGCTCAAATGGCCTGGGTCCCTTTCACGTATATGCTCAAGTGATGAGCATCACCTGGCTTCACCAGGACTGTCAATTATTTTCTAGAGCATCACACTGCTTGCAAATTCCCCTCCCTGGTGCTCTCAGCAGTAAGCACCTCAGTAGCAGCCCTGGTGTGTAATTGTCACATGCAAAGCACTTGCTGGCATTCAGTCACAGCACACGTGCATGGCTCTTCAGCAGCAAAGGGCCTTTTGTAATGTGCTGCCAAGGATTTTCCACCCCAAGGCAACCCAGCTATCCCTGTGATTAATTCTGGCCATTCTTGCAGGCTTTTTTCTCCTGGCCAAGGAGAAGTGAATGAGCAAGTCCCTCTTCTTTGCTGCACAATTGAGGAAGCCCATAGCACACACACATATACCATCTAAAGAATTGTGTGTTCTGCCATTGTAGCAGGATTTGGCCATTTAGGCCTCCCATGCCTTTCTTAGCACACCATCCAACTATCCTTGTATGACAGGGTTAGTCCTAATTAATTCTCTGCCATCCCACTTTTTCAGCTGCCTTTAAAATGTCCTAGTTTTCCTATTGTCCTCTCACTTCCCCCCTTTATCCTCAGCTTACTTCAGTTGCTCTAAATTGAGTTCAAAGTGCAAAAGTAGTTTGCACTAAATTAACTGAGCAGCATGGATAGGACAGGAGAGATGGAGTCTTGCACTTCTCAGAAGGTTTAGGCAAAAACAAACTGTTGCAGACACTCCTGGCTTGTTCTTCCTCATCAGTGGTGTCACTGGGGTGGGGGATGCAGTCCACACCGGGTGATACCCCAGAAGGGGGGATGACATCTGGTCAGCCTCTCCATGCACCATCCCCCATGCTCCGCCCCACTCTATCCCCCTATGCACTCCATCCCCTGCACATGCCGCTATGTCCCCTGTGCTCCATCCCCTGTGCTCTTCCCCCACACTTCATCCCCATATTCTGCCCTATCCTTTTTCTCATCAGGAAAAGAATGGGATGGCACAGGGAGAGGGAGCACCTGCCATCCTTGGAGGCCTATCCCCAGAAACGCTGCCAGAAGCTCCAGTGTGGGAACGCCTCTGTTCCTCATTAATATATTTTACCATCTGATGTTGCTTGGCCACATGTGTCCTTTTCTTCATCTGTGAAATGTTGGAAGGTATGATTAAAAATAGTATTTATTTATTTGAAATATTTTTATTCTATCCTCTATGTAAAGATCTTAGGGTGGTGTACCAAAAAGAAACTTAATTTAAACAGTTTTAAAATAAAAGGATTTCAAAAGCCTAAAAGGAAATTAAACAATTTAAAGCCAGGTGAATGTGAGAGCTTGTATAAAACCAATTGGGTCCAAGGGTTTTGGTGAACAGCTATATTTTGACTTGGTGCTGGAATGATGGCAACATTGGTGCCAACCACATCTCCAAATGGAGAATGTTGCAGAACTGGGGTACCACAGCATAGAAGGCCTTCTTCCACATCCTCTCACAGTGTATTGCTCTGACTGATGGAGCACAGAGGAAGGGCTCTCCAGCAGATCACAGTTTTTGAGCAAGTTTATATATATATATATATGGAGAGGCACTCCTTCAAGTTTCAAGGTCCCAAGAAGTTTAGGGCTTTAAATATCATTACCCATACCTTGAATTCTGACTAGAAACATAAACAGTGCAAATCCTTTAAAACCAGTGTTACATGGTTTTTGTATTATGTTCTGGTCAGGAATCTGGTGTTGCTTTTCCCACTAATCCTATGTTTTCTTACTCAGGAAAGAAAAAATCCTACATGACCAATAGAAACTACAATGTAGGTGACAAATTCAGTGGGTCCAAGGACTTTCTGCCAACTTTCTTCCCCCCAGGATAATCCAGAGATTGCACAAACTCATTTAAATGTTCAAATGGTAAAAGAAAATCCAAAAGTGGTTGGAAATCTACTTCTGGGTTTGAGTAATTGTTTGTTCTTTAAAGTTCAATGATGCAGAGACTTCCTGCAAACAAATGACCATTCTTGGATGTTCCCACAAGAAGACGGTTACCTCTCCACCCTTACTTACTTTCTTTCTTTCTTTTTCTTTCTTTCTTGAAAAAGGGAAATATGGGGATTGGGAAGGAGTCAGGTACCAAAAAGTAGCTGGGGAAGTTTGGCTTCACTTTGCACACCTGGCCTAGCAAAACTGGATTCCCCCTCTCACTGTTGGAAGCTGCCACTTATCTGACAGGCCTAGGAACCACATCATTATCAGAAAGTGAAACTGGTTGAAAAGTTGAACACAGTTTTTGGGGGTTTTTTAGCTTTCAAATGTATTTTGGCTGCAAACAACACACTATATATCACTTCTGTATGTGTGCAAAAGCTAAAATAACACACTATATATAGAGATATACAAAAGTAAATTAAAATTAACAAAATTTAATGTTGTTTCATGTCTTTAATGTGATACACTGAAACAGCCTGTAATGTCCAAGTTTTCAAAGAAGTTTTCTTTCAGGTGATATAGAAAAGCATACTGTATTTTATTGCTTTTTTGTGTGGAATAAAACAACTAGACAACATTAAAATGAGCATAGGAGCAGCTCTGCAATCTCTTTGGGTAAAAATATTCACAATTTCTTTCAAAGCACTTTCACAAACACCTCTCCTTTTTCAAACTATGCAAACAGAAAACTACACTTCATAGGTCCCATTCTCACTAGCCCATTTGCACTGGATAGAACTGGGCAGATCCGATTGCCTCATACTGAATCTCCCTGGGTAGACGTTCTCACTACCCTTTACCTCGATCGATGCAATTTGCCCCTCTGAAGTTCACATTTGGAGTACCACTTTAAAATGGAACCTCCTTTGTTGTCAATCCAATTCACTTCCGCTTCCGGCAAAGGTGATATATCCTACAATCATTGGCCAACGGAACTGGTTCTTTCCTCCTTCCTTTTTAAAAAGAACCTGGAGTGTGTGTGTGTGTGTGTTGTGTGTATTTGGGTCATTACAGATTATGGCAACTCTAAAATGATCCCATCCTTGGGTTTTCTTGGCAAGATTGGTTCTGAGGAGATTTGCCATTGCCTTTCTCCTGAGGCTGAGAGAATGTGACTCCTCCAAAGTCATGGGGTTCCACAACCTTCCCTCTGAATGCCAGACTCTAGCTTCACTTCCAGCCCAGCATTTCCGCCTCTTTGGATCCTCTTCCCTTCCTTTCCCTTCAGGCCCAATGCCACCTCCGAAGCCCTTGCCTCGCCCCCATGCCATCTTCTTCCCTTCCCTTCCAGCCCAAAGCATGCACACGATCTGTCACAATAATAATAATAATAATAATAATAATAACAACAACAACAACACCTCACATCAGAATGCCATCTCTGCATCTTCTTTCTTTGCTTTCCCTCCGATTGCCACCCCAGAATGCTTTACATACGCATACACATACACATATGTAACAAAAGCATTCACACATTGTATCAATTTGCCAAATTTAAAAGGAAACACAAGCATTCACATATTCTGTCACACACACACACAAAATAATTTTTAAAAAATGCCATTTGCAAAGTGTGGTGCCGTGCCGGCAGCAAGCAAACAAAAGGGAAATGTAGCACAAGCAGACACATTCTATCAATATGTATCAAGCTGTAGAACAAGCATTCGCATAATCTGTCAAAAATAAAACTACAAAAGAGGGAGAAAGAGAGAGAAAGCTGCCTGCGAGAAAGGAGGCATGTTCCACCCTCTGCCCTCCCTCTGACCTAAATCCCTCCCCTGAACTTGACCTGATCATGACCAGGGCCAAGTTCACATTTGCCGACAGTAGGGAAGAAACGGGATTTCCAAAAAGATATGGGAAATAATCCACTTTTGGAAAAAACACTCTAAGGGGGATTTGCCCTGAATCAGGTGTGCAAGACCCTAATTCTGATGTATTTAAACCGGTGCCAATGGGAACTTCCGACTTTTAATCTGGGTTACAATTCGGTACAAAAGGTAGTCTGAATGGACCCATAGAGACAAACATACTTTGTAAAATGGTGAAAAACAAATCTTCCATTATCCCAATAAGGAGAGTTCATGCAGGGGTTAAAAGAACTTGTAAATATGATATTCCTAAGTATGTTGCCATGAAAGAATGGGGGAAAGAGAAGTGGTGTGTGTAAAAGGGTGCTCACTCACTCTAGAGTAAGCCTTTCTTTCCCCTTGTTAATACTTGTTAATACAAAAATAAATATACCCACAGCTATCAGTAACTAAAGATAAAGGCTTCCGCTTGGACAGAATGTCTAATTGTGTCCAACTGTAGGAGCTGGTGCTCATCCCCATTACTTAGCTGAAGAGCCAGTGTTGTCAAAGATCATGTGGCCAGCATGACTACACAGAATGCTGTTACCTTTCCACCAAAGTAGTACCTATTTATCTGCTTGCACTTTTACATGCTTTCAAACTGCTAGGTTGGCAGAAACTTGGACTAGTGATGGAAGCTCACTCTGTCACACTTGGACCTCAAACTGCCGACCTAGCGATCTGGCAGTTGTCAGAGTTGGTGTCTTAACTGCTAAGCCACCATCTCTCTGACGAATCGCAACACCTGGATTTTCTGTCCTTATGTATGCTGCAGGAGTGTTTTAAAAGGTGAGGTTAGTTCAAGAGCTTGTTACCCTCCAATTTCTAAAGTCCATTCTTTCCCTCCTTCTCACTGTAAAATACCAGAGGTAGCATGCCTTTCTCCTTCCACCCTTATAGGGGAACAACACACACAAAAACACAAAACGGCCAGGGCCTTTGCTCTGGCAAACAAACAGGGAATAGCTGAGGCAGCAGCAAGCCACATGAGATAAGTGGCAGCAGGAATGTGCCTGAAAGGGAAGAGGAGTGAATGTCACAAGTGGTGAACTTTTAAGCTGGGCATTTGCCTCTTTCCTCTTTGGTGTCTGCAATGGGTAGGTGGCGGAGGGGGGATTGCCAATCCCCCTTCATTCTTCCCTCAACCCTTTGCCCTTTCTCTCTCTCATACAACTGACATAAATCCTTCCCCTTCCTCACAAAGGGGAAAAAAAGATGTAGCCAGAGGAAGGAGGAAAAGAAGGGGCAAAAGAACCAGGGAAAATAGAAGCCCTGCTCTTTCTCTTGCT
>NC_056523.1:43871849-43955153 GCF_019175285.1 Sceloporus undulatus | reverse complement strand
AAGGCAGCTTCAAATGAAGCTGGATGGGGGGATCCTGAAGGGAAGGGAAGGAGGAAATAGGACTCGCCCTGTCCCCAAATGGCTCCCAGTATCTCAGTCATGGCACCCTCCTACACAAAGCAACCCCAGAGAAGGAAACTGGTGGGCCAGTGAAGGAGAGGAGGAGAAGGGAAGGCAAAGCAAGGGAAAGAATCTGCATAGTTTCCAGCCTCTTTCCAGACATCCAGACATCCATCCATCCATCTGACCCTCCCTGTTTCCCACCTTCTTTGCTTTGCTAAACTTCACTTCATTTTGTTCCCTCTTACATCCTTCCTCCCTGCTCCCTGCAGCACTGACCTTGGTTTCTCCATTTTACAGAAGGCAGCTTCAAATGAAGCTGGATGGGGGGATCCTGAAGGGAAGGGAAGGAGGAAATAGGACTCGCCCTGTCCCCAAATGGCTCCCAGTATCTCAGTCATGGCACCCTCCTACACAAAGCAACCCCAGAGAAGGAAACTGGTGGGCCAGTGAAGGAGAGGAGGAGAAGGGAAGGCAAAGCAAGGGAAAGAATCTGCATAGTTTCCAGCCTCTTTCCAGACATCCAGACATCCATCCATCCATCTGACCCTCCCTGTTTCCCACCTTCTTTGCTTTGCTAAACTTCACTTCATTTTGTTCCCTCTTACATCCTTCCTCCCTGCTCCCTGCAGCACTGACCTTGGTTTCTCCATTTTACAGAACCGTACAGCTAGACAGGGAAATACTAGAGGACTGATGGAGAAAAGGAGAGAACAGGAAGATGGTTGGGGGTAAGAAGCATGAGAAGGTGAGCAAGCCTCTTTGACAGATGCCTTTTTCCCTCTCTCAGCTTATTTTCAAGCTGTGTGCATGGGAGCAGTCCAAAGCAAGCATTCATAAGAAGAACTGACAAAAGCGTACTCTTTCAGCACTTGCAAATTATACAGAAAAGTTCAATGAATTCAAAGGGTTCCATTAATTCAAAGCTCTTTCCATAGACCACGTGCGAGAGTGGTCCAAAGCAAGCCTCATAGGCAAGACACACTGATGAAAGAGTGGACCCCCTCACCGAATGAATGGAACTTGTCTGTAATTTGCAAGTGTTGAAAGAGAAAGTGGTCCAAAAGTGATGTGTCAAAATGTGGGGGGAAAGCTGTATCCTCAGCCACCATTGTCAGCACTGATGAGAGTTGTAGTCCAATAATAGCTGGAGGGCTACACATTCCTCACCCTTATCCCACTATGTGTGTGTGTAAGACCACCTCTCTTTTGTGCACAATGTTGTTATTAACTCAGAGTGAGAACATTCATGTTCTAATGCATAGTATTGGATAGGTTGAGAGGGAAAAAGGCATAGATCAGTAGGAGAACACATGCTTTGCTGACAAATTTAATCCTCCTGGCCTTTGACTCAGATCGGAAATCCCAGAGAACTGTTGTCAATCTATCTGGACAGTAATGAGGCAGAAATGGCCCAGTAGACTGAGTATAAAGCAACATCCTGTGCAAGCATTTACAAAACCAATAGCCCTCAAAACACCAAATGGTAGTAAAGGAATGGCATCAGCAGATCTGGGATAGTACTAATAAGAGCACAATCCTATGCACATATCCCAGAGAGAGCTGCCCCCATAGAATTCAGTGGATTTTATTTCTAAGAAAAACTGCATAGAACAGTGCTTTTAAAAATAATAAAACTCATGGGAACAGGTTCAGTTTTCACAGCACATTCTTAAGGGCAATGTGTCTAACACTGTGCTGAACTACAATTTTTTAAAAAATGTGAGGCTTTGGAGAACTGCCATTCATGACAATACCAATACTATCCAGATAATACTATGGCTGGAGTCCTGTTGGCAATATATACCAGGGATAATTAGACCTTTGTACATGTATGTTCTTTTTGGCCTAAATACCTTAAAGGCACCAGATCCTGTCTGATCTTGGTGGCTAAGCAGGGTCAGTTCTCGTAAGAATTGGATGAGAGAACACCAATGGACACAGAGGCCTGTTACAGACTGCCCAAAATAAAGCTGCTTCAGGTCTCTTTGGAGTATGCTGTTTAAATGATGCATGCATCCTAAGAATCCGGAAGCTGCACCAAAGCTGCACTCCAGTGCTTAGGAATGGAGTGTGGCTTTGGCACGACCTCCAGACTCTTAGGACTCATGCATCATTTAAATAGCATATCTCCAAAGAGACCTGAAGCAGCTTTATTTGGGCAGTCTGTAACATGCCAGAGGTACCTGGGGCCCCCAAGGAGCCAGCAAGGGAGTGGAACGAAGGCCCGGTACAAACCGCCCCAAAAGGGCAGGATGGCAGTGGCCTGTTTGCCTGAGGAGGCAGCCAAACTGCCTGGTGTACCTTGCCCCAAAAAGAACCCGGAAAACCCGGGTTCTTTTTAGGACAGCACGTGCATGTCACGAGCGACGTAAGCGATGTGCAGCGACAGCTATACACTGCACATTGCTTATGTCAAGATGGCGGCTCCTGTGTGGAGGGGAGGCCGCCATTATACCACCACCGCTGTGATGTGCTAGGATTCTGGACCATGCGGTTGCCCTGCACTCTGGAACCCTAGTAGCAGCGGCAGCGGCATGCCGCTTTTGGCCCATCTGTCCTGGGCCGAACTCTGGTAGAGCTTTATATTATACCAAGCCCATGCACAATCTTAGCCCATGAATTTATGTCTGAAATGTGAAACTGTGGTACCAGATCCCATCTGAACTTGGAAACTAAGCACGGTCAGTCCTGGTTAGTAATTGGATGGGTGACTGCCAAAGAATACCAGATGGTGTAGGCTATATTTCAGAGGCAATATATATTTCACTGGCAAAACCACCTCTGAGTATTGCTTGCCTAAGAAAACCCTATGAAATTGACAGGGCCACAATAGGTCAATGGGTGACATACACAGCAAAAAATGAAGTAAATGTTCCAACTTAAGAATTCATGAAATAAAGAACATACCATACTTATATGCTCCACTAGAGAGTGAGATTTCATCCCTGAAGAATGTGACCGTATCCATATTTACCTGGGAACAGGCCACATAGGTCACAATGAGGTTTGCTTCTGAGTAATCATGCATAACATTGTGGTGAGTGGCTTGGAAGCAAAACTGTTGGGCACTGTGGGGTTTACTTTCAAGTAAGTGTGCACAGGCTTGGGCTGCCTATTCTATTCCACCTCTGTTTTGCAGCAGGATTTAGACTGCAGTGCCTTTTTGTATTTATCTTGCTGTTGTGTGCCTTCAAGTCATTTCTAGCTTACAGTGACCCTAAGGTGAAGCCATCATGGGGTTTCTTGACAAGATGTGTTCAGAGGAGGTTTGCCATTGCCTTTGTCAGAAGCTGAAGCATGTGACTTGTCCAGGGTCACCTAATGGGTTTCCATGGCCAAGCTGAGATTTAAACCTTGGTGTCCAGAGTCCAACATTCAAACCGCTATGCCACACTTCTGGGAATAAATCAAACTGAACATAATGGGACTACTTTCAAGTAGCCACACAGCAGATTATACTACAGATCTCAACTAACTAAAGTCAGCTCTCCATATCCACAGATTTTTTATCTATAGATTCAAGCATCCGTGGCTTGATAATATTAAAAAAATATTTAAATTCCATAAAACAAACCTTGATTTTGCCATTTTATATCAGGGACACAATTTTACTATGTCCTTGTATTTAATGAACATGAGTGTGACCGAAGGGATGCAGTGGCTCAAGTAGTTAAGACTCTGACTCTGTTGATTGCAAGATCAGCAGGTTGGCAGTTCGAGGCCCGGTTGCCACATGATGGGGTGAGCTCCCATCACTAGTCCCAGCTTCTGCTAACCTAGCAGTTTGAAAGCATGCAAATGCAAGTAGATAAATAGGTACCACTCCGGTGGGAAAGTAAACAGCATTCTGTGCAGTCATGCTGGGCACATGATCACAGAGTAGTCTTTGACAACATTGGCTCTTTGGCTTATTAAGGGAGATGAGCACCACCCCCTATGGTCGGACATGACTTAACAACTTTGTCAACGGGGAATACCTTTACCTTTAAGGCAAACCTATCATGGGATTTTCTTGCCAAATTTCTTCAGAGGGGGTTTGCCATTGTCATCCTCTGAGGTTGAAAGAGTGTGACTTGCCCAAGGTCCCCCAGTGGGTTTCATGGCTGAGCAGGGAACAAATCTTGGTTCCCTGCTCCAGAGTTATAGTCCAACACTCAAACCACTACGTCATGCTGGTACTCTTTCTTTTTTCTGTTCCATAGGGAATCATAAATTTGGATCCAATATTTTAGAAAATAAGTTGGTGAGGCAAGTTATTAAACCTGCCTAAAATGGCATGCTTGTTCTGTCCCTTTAATATGAATTCCCTGATTGCTTAATGTAAATTAAGTATACTGTTGACCTGTGCAGATAGATGCTCTATTAACTCCTTCCCCCTCCCTTACCCTACTGCAGATCAGTCTGCAAAATCCTGGTCACATGCAAAGGGCCACATGCACCATAGCTTGATTTGCTTAGTATATAGTTGTCACCCTGGAGAACAGCCTCATTAGCTGCTGTAAAAGTTGTCCAGCTTCACTGCCTACCGTGAATCTCTTACATCAGAACAAAACAAGGGATTGTGCTGCTAAGATCCTGTCTCAGCCAGACCTCACATGTGGCAGCAGCAGAGCACATGGTGCTTTAAGCATGGTGCAACATCATCACACAGGTGCCATCTGTTTTAACAGCACCTGTAGCTTAAAAAAAAAAAACAGCACACATTATTGCCTTGTCGGGAGAAGGAAACAGGGGAATGTTCAGGGATCAGTCGGTTTCCACAAGAGTCACTCACAGCCATAACAAACCTACGGTAGTTTTTCTGCTTAATTTAGTTTGGCTGTGTTGCTGCATTACATTCCCTCTCTTCCTGTCTCAGCCCTGGTCTCTAATGCAAGGTTGGGAAAAGACTGAGACAAAACTATCACAGAGATCTGTGATAGATGTTAACTGCACAGTGCCACCCAACTTCATTTCATCGGCATCCTTGTTACTTTGTCCTTACATGTCCCTGCTGTAGCTCTGTCTTTAGTGTGTGGTGCAGTAAACTATACAAGTGCAGTTGTGCAGGGAGGGGTAAACATGCAAGACCCCTGACTGCTGTGTGTCCCCAATAGGGCCAGCTACCAAAACATCTGCTCCATAGATGGCCAGCCAAGCTCTCTGCTGAAAGTCCAGGAGGTCCCTTGAGAAGACAAGTGAGGATCCCAAGATCACATGCTAGGAATTTTCTTAGCACAGGGAGGGGATGAGAGGAAAGAGGGAGCACTTCTTTCCTAGACAGAATTCTCCAGGGAGCTTTGATTGTTCAACAAGGAATTGTTGCAAGTCTACTCTTCCTTTTTCTTTTTCTTTTCATGTGAGAAATCATTGACCACCAAAGCCAGTCCAGGGACGTAGCCAGGATTTTAGGAAGGGGGGGGGTCCAGACTAAGTGCCACCATTATAATGGAGCTTGGGCACGATGGCGCAGCAGCACGCACCATTCATTTTTCTAATGGAAGGGGGGGTCCGGACCCCAAGAACCCCCCCCCCCGGCTACGTCCCTGGCCAGTCCTACCCTTAGGGAGGTTGAGGCAGCTGCCTCTGAAAATTGAGTGGGGATGTTACAAAATGCCAGCAAAATCTCTGGTTATTTAATTCAGGGGTGGGAGTCATGCAGCTATGGTTAGAGTACAACTTCAGCATACTCCATGATGAGGAATGCTGTGGGAGCTGCAGTTCAACAACAACAAATGACCATCAGTCTCACAAAACTGGCCCTGGAACACTAAATTATGGGATGCAGATACTCTCAAAGGTCTAAAGCAGAGGTGGGATTCATATGGCACCCCAGATGTTGTTGAGCTACTCCTCCCAGCATTCCTCATTACTGGATATTTGGTTAGCGTTGCTAGGAGTGACAGTCCGTTAACAGCTGAAGGGACGCATTATTCCTTTGTAGTTGTTGTCATCATATGCCTTGAAATTGACTCTTATTTATGGCGACTCTATCCCAGAGTTTTCTTAGAAAGATTTCTTCAGAGTACGTGTACCATTGCCTTCCTCTGAGGCCCAAGGCCATCCATTGGGTTTCCATGGATAAGCAAGGATTCATGTCTGGCCTCCCATAGCCGAATTCCAATACTCAGACAACAACACCACATTGGCTCCTACACCCATGTAGGGGTTTTTCCTTACCTTTTTAGTCTCTTGGTGTAGAGATTTGGCTGTTCCTTTTAGACCACTCCAAATGGTTCTGCAAGAGAGAAAGAAGGGGATAAATTTTCATGCCACACCAACCATAGCACAGAGAGCATTCTTCTTCTCTTCTCATGCCCTCCCTTCTAACCTCTACAAATACCATGAGTTGTTTGCTTTTTTAAAAAAAAAAAATGAAGAGTGCAATCCAGTTTTCCCTTACATAACATGTACAGAAAATTAACAAACTTATGTTAAGGTGTAATTACCATTAGGTGTGCCTGTCAACAACCAACATGAATACTTAAAATGGCCATTAGTGTAGCTCCTTCAGGTATGTGGAGAAGCGGGGTACAGAGGCCCTGCTGGAGCTGTTACATCACCTGTCATGAAGTGCTAAAATTACATAATGGATGTTTTTTTTCTCTGCTGTACTATCATGTTCAATGACCTTTTCCTGATTAAAGATAATGGAGAGACACATTATGTGCTGTACATTTAGATATACCCCATGTGACATTACATATACCACATGTGAGATGGGTCCAGCTCAGGGTTCAAAGTAAGGAGATCACTACTCAGTTGCAGAGTCCTGGGATGTCACGGTTGCCATGCTTCTCACCAGTTTGCCACTTAGACTCATCATTTTGGAAGCTACCGCAAAGGCCATCTAGTCTTCCATCCTGCCAGTAATAAGACAACAACAACAACAACAACAATTATCATTATCTCAGGGTCTAAAATCAGGAAGTCTGTTTGTTAGACTTGGAGCTGATTCTTACCATCACATTAATTAGCTGGTATGAAAATCTTCACTGTGTGTGATGTTTGTAGTTCCAATTTCATCTCTTATGGTGGTGGTGCTGCTGCTGCTGCTGCTGCTGCTGTTGTTGTTGTTGTTGTTATGTGCCTTCAAGTCATTTCCAACTTATGGCAAACCTAAGACAAATCTATTGTAGGGATTTCTTGGAGAGATTTGTTCTGAGGAAGTTTACCATTGTCTTCCCCTGAAGCTGAGAGCATGTGACTTGCTGAAGGTCACCCAATGGGTTTCTATGGCTGAGCACAGATTATGGTTTCCAGAATCATGGCCCAGCAGTGAAACCACTACACCATGGCCACAAAAAAATTGTCAGGCCAGGTATAGAACTACAGATCTGTTGTTTGGAGCACCACTACAAACTTTGAGCATACACATACACACTGGAGAACAGTGCACAAGGTGTGATCCTTTGTGCACACAGCCTCTGCACAGGGTAGAAATCTCTTATGCATACAGCCTCCTTATGAAGGAAGGCTCTCTTTTTCAACTTTCCATTCCCTATACAGGATGCAGGGGTTGGGTAATCCTGTTCCCACTCTTCACACATTCAGATCAAACCTTTCCTGAATGTCTGGATTGGATTTATATTTAAATACAAGAACAGCATCAAACAAAAAACTGAGATGTGTCAAGAAGTGGCCCAGTACAAACAAAGATGGTCTTGACAACTGGTTCTACATTGATTTCTGGCTTTATATTTTCAAAAACTTTCTTTTAAGTGAAAAAGGATGGTCTGCTTGGAATTGTTCAGAGGCTGCTAACTGTCTCATTTCCTGACCCATCAAAGCCCTGGACTCTATATGAAAGCAATTAAAAGACTAAAGAAAATACCCTTAAAAATAACTTCTCTTGGTCTGAAGTACATGTCTAGGTAACTTGATATTTGGGGCCTGGATTGTATGGTTTGTGTAGGTTGTCTATACATGTCTAGAAACAAACCTTGGTATCTAGGCTGTGTGTTGTTTGTGTGATTTATACTATGACTTTCATCCTACAGATGGGGACTCAAGTTGGCCAACAATTATTATTATTATTATTATTATTATTATTATTATTAAACTTTATTTCTATAGCGCTGTAATTATACACAGCGCTGTACAAAGTCAGTAAAATTAGGAGTAAATAAAAGCCTGCCCAAGGCGTACATTCTAAGATAATAACAATTAAAAGAGGAATAGATAAAATTACCAAATAGAAAAGAAAAAACAGATTAAAAACATCAAATATCAAACAAATCACATCACATCAAATATTGTCAGACAGCCAGATTACAATCACAAATTCCCTGAGAACGCTTCCCTAAACAATATGGTTTTCAGCTCAGCCTTAAAGCTGGTTAGGGAAGTGATGAGCCATGCATGCAGAGGAAGAAGGTTCCAGGAATGAGGGGCAGCAAGAGAGAAGGGGCGGATCCGGGATGGGGCAGAGGAGATCCTGGGTTGAAAGAGGAGACTTTGGCTATCAGAGCGGAGAGTGCGAGTAGGGATGTAGGGAGAGAGAAGATCGGTTAAATAAAGAGGGGCCAGCCCATGCAGGGCTTTAAAGGTGAGTAGCAGAAGTTTGTACCTGATGTGGAAAGGAAAAGGGAGCCAGTGAAGGGAAGACAGCAGAGGGGAGACATGATCATAACGGCGAGCGAGTGAAATAATGCGTGCAGCTGAATGCTGAACAGAAATTAATGGGTGGAGATGAGAGGGGGAAGCCCTGCCAGGAGGAGGTTACAGTAGTCTAATCGTGAGACCACTAGGGTATGGACCAGTATTTTTGCGGTAGAAGCTGAGAGATATGGACGGATTTTGGCGATATTATAGAGAAAAAATCTACAGACTTTGGCTGTAGTCTGGATCTGAGGGATAAATGACAAAGAGGAGTCAAAGATGAAACCAAGACTACGGGCTTCCTGGACCAGCTGGATCGAGATGTTATTGATGGAAATGGAAAAGGAATAGTGAAGGGTGGGCTTAGGAGGGAAAACAAGAAGCTCGGTCTTGGACATATTGAGCTTCAGACGCCGATGGTGCATCCAGTGGGAGACAGCTGTTAAACAGGATGACACTTGCTGCTCTAGCTCTGGTGAAAGATTAGGGGTGGAAAGGTACAGCTGGCTATCATCGGCGTACAGATGGTAGGAGAAACCAAAAGAACTGATAAGTTTGCCAAGGGAGAGTGTGTATAAAGAGAACAGAAGGGGACCCAAAACAGAGCCCTGAGGAACTCCAACAGATAAGGGGACAGAAGACGAGGTCTGACCACCCGAGACCACTGAAAAAGATCGATCTGACAAGTAAGATGTGAACCAATCGAGAACAAGGCCCGAGAAACCAAGGTCAGAGAGTACATCTATTAGGAGACAGTGGTCCACGGTGTCAAAGGCCACAGACAGATCGAGTAGGACAAGGATAGAATAAAGGCCATTCGCCTTGGCCCTCAAAAGATCATTTGAGATCTTAGTAAGGGCCGTCTCTGTGGAGTGCCGTGGGCGAAAACCAGACTGGAAGGGATCCAGAATGGAGTTGGTTTCAAGAAACTCAAGACAGCATGAATAGACAACTCATTCCAACATCTTAGAGAGAAAAGGAAGAAGAGAGATTGGACGATAGCTAGCCAAGGAAGAGGGGTCAAGAGAGGGTTTTTTCAGGACAGGGGAAACTAAGGCATGTTTGAAGACTGAGGGGAAGAAACTCGAAGAGAGAGAGATATTAAAGATATAGAGGAGGGAGGGTAACAAGGAGGGGGCTATAGAGATTAGAAGACGGGAAGGAATTGGATCAAGAGAGCAGGTGGTGGGTTTTGATGAGTTCAGCAGCGAAGAGAGTTCTTCCAAAGAAACAGGAGGAAACACAGAGAGTTTATTAGTAGGAGGGGCGAGGAGATTAATGGTGGGAGCCAAATCATGAGGAGTTAACTCAGAACAAATGGTAGTGATCTTTGTAATGAAGTAATTGGCGAAGTCGGAGGGAGAAAATAATGGAGAGACGGAGGGAGGAGAGGGTTTTAACAGTGTGTTGAAACAGGAGAACAAGCGCTGCAGGTGCCTCTCATTGGCGCAGATCAATGATTTAAAGTAGTCTTGTTTGGCCATCGACAGGGCGCGTGAAAAGGATAAAAGAATGAACTTAAAATGGATAAAGTCGGCTCACTCCCTGGACTTTCTCCAGAGACGTTCGGCTGCTTGGGAGCAGGACCGGAGAAATCTAACAATGGGAGTGATCCAGGGCTGAGGCCTAGTCGTAGAGGAAGAGGAGGACATGCGCGTAGAAACTGGGGCAAAGCTGTCAAGAGTTGAAGAGAGAGTAGAATTCAGTAAAGACATAGCTGAGTCAGCAGAGTCCCCAAGATTGAGAGAAGCGAAGGATTAATCCAAGGACTGAGTGAGATGGTTAAGGTTAAGAGAATGAAGATCGCGGAACTGGCGGAGGATGGTATGACGGGGAGGAGGGATGTAGGTAAGAGTAAAGGAAAGTAGGTGATGGTCAGATAGTGGGAAATCAGAAGCCAAGTAGTCAGACACGACACACTTGGAGGGGAGAACTAAGTCAAGACAGTGACCAAGGGAATGGGTTGGAGAGTTGGAATGGGGTTGGAGACCGAAGGAAGCTAAGAGAGAGCTGAAGCGAGAGGTTGAGGAATTCTTGGGATCGTCGAGGTGGATATTAAAGTCACCTAAGATCAGGGAGGGGACAGTATCTGAAAGAAAAAATGTCAACCAAGATTTGAAATCTGTGAAAAACTGAGACGCTGAACCAGGAGGACGATAGATGATGGCAACCCGAAGTTGCAGAGGAAAAAAGAGTCTAATGGAGTGTAATTCAAATGAAGAGAAGGAATAGCTGGGGGGAGGAGAGAGAACCTGAAACTGGCAGGACTTTGATAATAAGATGCCGACCCCTCCTCCGCGACCCTCAGGGCGGCCAGTGTGGGTAAAAGAGAGACCACCAAGAGAAAGGGCAGCAGAGGTAGCGGTATCATGGGCCGGAAGCCAGGTTTCAGTGAGGGCAAGAAGATTAAATGATTGTGATAGAAAAAGATCATGGATTGCCGCTGCTTTTTGGGACAGCAGAGTGGCAGTTCCAGAGAGCGCAAGAGAATGGGAGTTGGGAGATAGGGAGGGGGCGGATAGGGATGAGATAGGGAGAAGGAGAGGTGCGAGGAGCCATGGAGAAGAGAGGTTTGGGTGACAAACAGATGGCAGGAGAAAATGTAGAAAAGAGAAAAGCAGAAAAATAAAGATACAGTCCAACAGTGCTGGATGGGATGGGCTGGGGATCCCAAGACATGAGGGAGTTGACGGAGGAGAAGGGTAGCTATGGGAGCCTCCGGATGTCTGAGGGGTTACTGCCCCGCCTCTCTCTCTGCTGAGCTGGAGATGCTGCTGCTACTTCCAAGGAGTCCCAGAACAGTGGGAAGAGGGAGGGAAGGTCAGCATTCAGTAGAGGTTCCTCTCAGGAGGCAGGCTGGCTGGTGTTCACAAAGGAGGATAAGGCTGAAACAGTGCCCTTTTAAGGGGAAAGGCAGGCCCACATTGGCTGGAACCGCATTGGCTGGAAAGATAAGACTGAGAAATTAAAACAGACAGCGTCACAAGTGGTTAAGAATAGAATAGTTGGAAAACAAAGCTAAAACAAAAGGAAGCACCTATCTTGATTAGAAGCTCCCTTCACAACCCTTCCCAACCTGGTGCCCTCCATAAATGTTAAACTACAAGTCTCATCACCCACAACCAGCATAGCACTGGTTGTGGGTGATGGCTTGTTGGAGACAGAGCTGTGAAAGGTTGCTTTTTGGACTTCATTGTTAGCTGCCCTCAAGTCAACCTTTTCTCAAGGCAACCCTATGGATGAGACATCTTCCAAGACCCCCTGTCCTCCACAGCTTTGCTTAGACCCTGCAAACTCAGGTCCATGACCTCCCTGATTGAGTCTAACCATCTGACATGTGGTCTTCCTCTCTTTCTGGTGCTTTCTACCTTTCCTAGCACTATTGCCTTTTCTAGTGAGTCATGCCTTCCCATGATGTGGCCAAAGTATGACAGCCTCAATTTGATCTTTTTGGCCTCCAGGAAGTCATTCAGGTTTGATCTGTTCAAGGACCCATTTGTTTGTCTTTTTGGCCATCCGCAGTATCCTCAACACACTTCTCCAGCACCACATCTCAAATGAGCTGATTTTCTTCCTATTTGCTTTCTTCACTGCCCAGTTTTCACGTGCTGTATGTACATGGGGAAGGGGAATATAATGGCTTATACGATTCTGACTTCAGTGCTTAGTTGTATATTTTTATTCTTTAGGATTTTGTGTAGTTGATTCATAGCTGTCCTTCCCATTTCTAGTCTTCTTCTGATTTTTTTATGCATTCTCTATTTTATTTTACTATAATTCCAATAATTCCCAGCCAGCATGACTATTGGTTATCCTGGCCAAGAGGGTCTGGAAGTTATAGCCCAGAAAGTAACTGAGCGAACCTCTGGCTGTACTCCAACATATCTGGAGAACTAACAGCAAGCTAATGAAACCTGTTATAATACCTGCTTCC
This sequence comes from Sceloporus undulatus, assembly GCF_019175285.1. Classification (NCBI taxonomy): domain Eukaryota; kingdom Metazoa; phylum Chordata; class Lepidosauria; order Squamata; family Phrynosomatidae; genus Sceloporus; species Sceloporus undulatus. The sequence goes on along the minus strand of NC_056523.1, from coordinate 43,942,576 downwards.
ATCTAAATACCTAGCAGTCAATTCACACAACTATTTCTTATGAGGTAGCCAGAAGAGAAATATTATATTTAAAAAGCAATCATGTGAATATGCCCCCCAGATTGTCAAACCTGTTCCAAATTCTACATGTTCTACTTTTTAAAGACATGAGTTTTAACATGACATTTAACTCAAACATACACTCTCCCCCCCTCACACACACACCACCCTCATTGAAAAGTCACCTTGTAATAACTTCTGCAGCTCTGAAGTAATATGTAAACTTGTAAGATTTGCTGTGCCTGGGATAATGCTAGACCTAGCTGGGACACTATTCTTACTGCAAGTCTTAAACAGGTTCAGCCTCCCTTGTCCAGAATCCCAAAATCCAAAATTGTTCACATAGGTGGCTGAGATAGTGATATACACAAATATTAAAAATATATAAAATTGCCTTCAGGCAATGTGTATAAGGCATGTACATACATGAATTTTACATATAAACTTGGGTATCTCAACATATATATGCAAATATTTCAAAATCCAAAAAAAATCTGAAATCCAAAACATTTTTGGTCTCAAGCATTTTGGATAAGGGACTCTTTGTCGCACTCTTTGAAATTCTGTCTTGCACTCCCTGGAGTTATAGGCACTGCAAGTTGGGGACCCCTGTTCTACACAAACTTTGCATAGATTTGTGTGTGTGTGTGAGAGAGAGAGTGTGTGTGTGGGTGTGCACAAAATGTTTTCTGTGCAGGAAACAATTTTTTTCTGTGCCAAAATAATATTTCTATGGAGAAGTATTATGGAGCAATATATTTTCTGTGTGGAAAATGTGTTAAAATATGAATTTTCACAAAATTAGTCTTAAGCTGTGAATAGTCTTTGAAAAATGAACAGTTGTTAAAGACTTTCTCATAGGGAAATGGCTAAAATTATTCATTGTATCCTTTGAGAATGAATTTAGTGAAGAACTGCGTCCCCAGTAAACATGCATAAGTTTGCACTATGAATCATTGAGCAGGTAAACCAGTAAATGGGTTCTAGTTTCCTTAGTCTCTTCCTCTCCAAATGTATTGCAATTAAATTAACATATCAAACTGTTTCGCAATTATGCAGAGCACTCTGGGTGACCTGAAGTCAGAGCAGGACACGTATGGAACATTTTTCATTTAATCTTCTTTCCTCTCCTCTCCTTTGCCTCCTACTCCTGAGGGAACAACCCTGGCTTTAAGTGAATAAAACTTCTAAAGCTTTCAATATCCTTTAACATCCAGTTAAGCACCACCACCCCTTTTAAATCATTTTACCTTTTTGTGTTACATATAAACATTGTCCAAGAGCCAAAAATGTAGAAGAAATCACAGACACTGTGGCTATAATTGCTACCAAAGAATTCTATCCCTCGCCTACACAGATAGAGCAAGCTGCAGACATGCACTCATTCTCAAGGATGCATTTCAAGCACATGATCAGGCTCCAGAAATTATAACAGTGTGAAACCACATTTAAGCTTTGTGGACTCCTGGGGAGACCTTTTCAAGTTTCACCATTCAGAATCAAATTACCAGGTAAACATCCCAGGATACCTCAAGGTATGTGAGGTGCTGCAGTGCTGAAATCAATAACTGTGCCTCCCTCCCCTCTGTAATGATGGTATTTCTATCTCCTGTCATTTACACACATAATTTTTGCAGGTGTTGTGTAAGACACAAACTCTTTCTTTTTAAATACAGTTATGCATTCACTTCCAAGTGAAATTTGGAAAGAGTTCTAGTTTACCCCTGACTGTATTCCCTAAGTACCAGAAGTACATTCCACTGTATTAAATGATGTCCCTAGTGGAATTTTTTTCTGTTGAGACCTGAGGTGACAGGAGGGATGAATCAAAAACTTCATGGTAGCAGTAGGTCAGTAGCGGGCAAGGCCAGAAATGGGTAAGGCCATCTTTTTCCTTCTCTCTTTCTGACATCCCCTTCTATCTCCTTCTTTATTTTTCTATAATCTCCCCTTGCTCCTTGCTCCCCACATACACACTTGATCACCTATCTGCCAGGTAATCATTTCAGACCTATGCCAAGTAGGATTTCTCATTTACCTGGCAGATAGGTGAAAACTTGTAGGAGGCTTCGGAAATTAGGGTGAGGGTCGCAGGTAGCCCAGTTCCACTCTGGTAGCACGCTTAGATTTGCAGCCTAAAGTCAAAGGTCTTGGTCTGTGCTGGTGTCAACATTCAAGTGGCCACTCCAGTGATGTTCTGAGTTGTGGAGGCAGAGGTGTGCCTGTTTGCTGGGAGGATTTTGCACTGGATGAGCAAACGAGAAAGTGAGGACTGAATACCTCCTTGCACAAGTACCTAAAAAGTAATAATAATAATAATAATAATAATAATAATAATAATAATAATAACAACAGCAACAACACGATTTATTATTATTATCTCCCTGTGGATTGAGGCAGGATTACAACAGAGATAAAAATACAAAAAAGCGGAAAAACATAATAAAACATATATTAACCCCTAACCCTCCCACCATTAGAAATAGTAAAATTCAATAACAATTTAAAATGACATCAATAATATAGCCTAAAATAAACAGGATGGAGTAGGCAGACTGAAGGTGGATGGGGCTTTCTTTCTTTCTTTCTTTCTTTCTTTCTCTCTCTGGGAGGTTCATCTGGGAAGGCCCACCAGAAGAGATCTGTCTTGACAGCCTTTTTAAAGGTGTCTAAGGTGGTGATAAGATGGATCTCTTCCGATAGGTCATTCCAAAATTTCAGAGCAGCAGAGATGAAAGTCCTCTGAGAAGTTGCAGCCAATCTGGTCTTCTGTGGCTGCAATAAATTATTCCCAGAAGATCTGAGAGTGCGGGGTGGATTATAAAGGGAGAGGTGCCATCATTGTAACCAGGAGTCAGACCAACATAAAATTCAAAGAGGATTTTAACCAATGTCCTTCCTTAAAATGTTGTGCTAATTGTCTTGGTGCCCAGACTGTATCAAGTAATTCAATTCTTGTATTTTGTAATGCTTCTCCATCCAGTCACTAGAGTTGACATTTGATTATGTAAAACCCTGCATTTGCTCTTGTGCCTTCAAGAACAGTTTCACACCCATCCAACAATGGAAAGAAGAGGGAAAGTGGTTTGAATCACAGTGCTCAGTGCCAATTAGAGTAGACCCATTTAATCAATCATTAAGTCAGTACACCAATAAGTTCCATTATTTCACTGGATCTATTATAGTTGGAACTAACAATAGGATTTATGTCATTTATTACCTCTTAATGCAGTACAGGGCATATGAGGCCTTCCATATATTGTTGTACTCCAGCTTCTGTAATCCCTCATCATTGGCTATGATGGTTATTATTGGTATGAGTTATATTCTAGTAACATCTAGAGGTTCACACACTCCATATTCTTGTGGTAATATCTGAAAATTAAGCTATTGTTAAAGGCACAGATAAATCTGTAAATCTACTTTCCCCATACATATGTATTAGTAGACATAGGTTTACAGATTTATCTGTGCCTTTAACAGTTGCAGATATTACCACAAAGATGTGGAATGTGCGAACCTGTAGAATTCGCATAAGTGTGCAGCTAAATAAACTGAGCTGTGCAGGCAAGTAGTTTCCCACCATGTATACTGGTGCAAAATAAGTGAACCAGAAGTACGATTACGTGATAAATGATGCCATGAAAATTGCTGTCAGCATGGTATTTTCTATAGGTAATAGCTAGACATGTAGTTACATTTCAGCTCCCACCCACCCCCACCCAGCAGGCATGCTGCACCTTTTAATAGATGCATGGCCAGAAAAAGCATGCTAACAGGCCAAGTTTTCCCCTACACTGTGGGGAATGGAGTGATAGAGGACAGCTTGACCTCTTATTTGAAGCCTAATTCTATATAGCTCCTAGCAGAGGTGTGCTATAGTCAAGGAGGTTTTAAAGTACAGAGGAGGTGATCTGGGAAGAGTGTGGGAAAGGGGCTCCTTTAAATTTTCCTTAAAAATTTCCTTAAAAAAGTTTCCTTAAACTTTTTTCCTTAAGGGGCTTGTGGGGACTTTTATTTAGAGGAAGTGAGTCAGAGACTTGCCTCTGGAAGGAGCTAGTAGCCAGGAGCTCTCTATATAACTAGAGTCCCAGTTGATTGAGCTCCCTAATGGAATTTGGGGACAAAGACCTTGCCCACAGGGGTTCTTTACACTGGTGTTTAACAGGGGAAGCCCACAGTCTTGTTTCAGTGCCTTCTTAAAACTTCTCAGTATGGACACTGAGGGAACTGCTGCAGTCACCTGCAGCAACTGTGGGATGTTTGTCTTCTTGCCTAGAGATGTGGGGGCTTCACCTGCACCAAGTGCAAGTTGGTGGCCCACTTGGAAGAGAAGGTTCAGCAGCTGGAGGCCCAGGTATCTACATTTCAGCATCTTAGGGAGCAAAAGGTTTTCCTTGACAGAATGGACCAAAGGGTCTTCAATGGGAAACACACAGAGGAAGTTGCTGGGGAGAAGGAGGTCAGTTCACATACAACAGAAGTAGATAGTTGGAGGAATGTCACACAAAGAAGTAGGGAAACCAGGGAAGGTTCTCTGAGCTTGCAGCTACAGAATCGATTTGAATCTCTCTCTATTACCAAGAATGATGAGGAAGGGCAGCAGGGACAGAGCAGGGGACCCTGGGAGTTCCACCAAAGGGAACAGCTGCTGCTAGGCCTCGGAGGAGGCATGTGGTCCTGGTGGGGGACTTCTTGTTGAGAGGTACTGAACCAGTGGTTTGTGGGCCTGACAAGATATCTCAGGAGGTGTGCTGTCTCCCTGGGGCAAAGATTCGTGATGTGACAGAGAGGCTGACAAGACTTGTCAAGCCTACTGACCATCACCCCTTTTTTTGGTTCATGTGGGAACCAATGAAACTGCAAGGCACAGCCTTCATAATATCATAAGGGATTATGAGGCTTTGGGTAGGAAGTTGAAAAAGATGGATGCACAGGTTGTCATCTCATCTCTTCTCCCAGTCGAAGGGCACGGTCCAGGAAAGGAGAAGAAAATAGCAGAGGTGAATAACTGGTTCCGCAGATGGTGCCGCCAAGAACGATTTGGATTTTTGGATCATGGTTTGAGGTTCCATGAGGAGGGACTTCTGGCAAGGGATGGATTGCATCTCATGCCAGCTGGCAAAAACATTTTTGCCAATAGTCTCAAGAATTTGATCAGGAGGGCTTTAAACTGAGTTATATGGTGGAGGGAGACAGTATTCTGGAAGGCAAAGGGGCTGGAGAAAATAGTCAAACTGTCATAGAGGGAACAAGACAAACAGTGCAAGGACCCAAAAGTGGGAGGTTAAAAAACTTGCACAGGCAGCAAGTAGGGGAGACCCATGGTCTAAGATTTCTCTATACTCTCTCTCTGGCTTTGCTTTGTGAACAAAGATTCAGGAAGGACTCATCCTGTGCTTTGTACAAGCGCATTGGTGACTAAAAAGGCCAATTCGGGATAAACAGGTCCGGTTGCAGAAAGCACAGCAGAAAGTCTCCTTGGGTGATGTTTCCAGGTTGCAGTTCTTTCTGCGTTGTTGTTTCTCTTCGTGGCTTGTTCGGTGTGAGCTTTCGAAGAAGGCTGCAGCATCATGGATAGTACGTCTCCATGCCTCCCGATGCGAGACCAGAGAGGGCCATTGTTGGTGATCTATCTGGCCAAGCCTGAGATGTTGTTTCAGGGAGTCCTTGTATCTCTTCTTTGGAGCGCCTCTCTTACGCTGACCCATGGCGAGTTCACTGTAGAATACTATTTTGGGGAGGCGATGGTCCTTCATCCTAGAAACGTGTCCTGCCCAGCACAGCTGCATCCTCAATAGCATGGCCTCAATGCTGGTGATCCCTGCTTGCTCGAGGACAGCAACATTGGTCACATAGTCAGTCCAGTGTATGTTTAGAATTGTGCGTAAACAGCGCTGATGAAAGCGTTGAAGGAGTCGTAGGTGTTGGCAATAGGTGACCCATGTTTCAGACCCATAGAGGAGAATAGACAGTACAATGGCTCTATACACACTGATTTTTGTGCTTCGCCTCAAGTGTTTGTTACTCCAGACTCTTTTGTGAAGCCTTCCGAATGCGCTATATGCTTTTGCCAGTCTGTGATCGATCTCTTTATCAATCTTGGCATCTGAGGAGATGATGCTTCCCAGGTAGGTGAACTGCTGGACAGAGTTAAGCACAGATGTGCCTACGGTGATGTGGGGATGGTAGTGTTCTTCCTGTGGTGCAGGCTGGTAGAGAATTTCCGTTTCCTTCAGACTGACTTCCAGCCCAAAGACCTCTGCAGCTGTTGCAAAACAAGATATGAGGCGCTGCAGAGCTGCTTCCGTATGGGCAACGAGGGAAGCATCGTCAGCAAAAAGCAGCTCACGGACTAGATAGTTTAGAGTCTTAGTGCGGGCCCTCAGGCGGCTTAAGTTAAACAGGCTACCATCAGTACAGTAGCGTATATAAATGCCGTCTTCTTCTTTGAGATCTGCCATAGCCCTTTGGAGCATCATGCTGAAGAAGATTGTAAATAAAGTTGGAGCAAGAACACAACTTTGTTTTACACCATTAGTTATTAGAAAGGGCTCCGAGAGAGCGTCGCCATATCTGACTTGACCTTGCTGGCCTTCATGTAGCAGGATGATCATTTGGAGGAATTTGGGGGGGGGGCATCCTAGTCGTTCCAGGATCTGCCACAGACCTTTTCTACTCACAGTGTCGAAGGCTTTGGTGAGGTCGACAAATGTTACATAGAGTCCTTTGTTCTGCTCTCTACATTTCTCTTGCAGTTGTCTGAGGGCAAATACCATGTCTGTAGTGCTCCTATTAGCTCTAAAGCCACATTGACTTTTGGGGAGAAGTTCTTCTGCAATGGCAGGAACTAATCTGTTCACTAATCTCTACACTAATGCACAGAGAATGGGGAATAAGCAAGATGAACTTGAACTCCTAGCACAACAAAGCAAATATGATATAAAAGGTATTACTGAAACCTGGTGGGATGAGTCTCATGACTGGAATGTAGGAATATAACCTTTTCAAGAGAAATAGGCAAAACAAGAAAGGGGGACGAATAGCCTTATATGTCAGGGACATTTACACCAGTGAAGAGATCCAGGACATCAATACTGGCAGCCAGGTGGAGAGCATCTGGATAAAAATAAAAGGAGAGGGAAACAAAAGGGATGTTATTGTGGGAGTGTACTACAAACCTCCAAGTCAGATAGAGGAACTGGATTATGTCTTTCTAGAACAGATGACCACACACTCAGGAAGGGGAGATGTAGTAGTGATGGGTGACTTCAACTATCCTGATATTTGCTGGAAGTCAAACTCAGCCAAATCCTCAAGGTCTAGCAAATTCCTCACTTGTCTTGGAGACAATTTCATTGTCCAAAAGGTGGAAGAGGCAACAAGGGGATCAACTATTTTGGATCTGCTCCTAACCAACAGGGATGATCTAGTTAATGGAGTGCAAGTGGTGGGATCCTTAGGTGGGAGTGATCATGTACTCCTGGAGTTTGTTATAAAATGGAAAAGAGAAGCCAGGCATAGTCAGACACACATTCTATACTTTAGGAAAGCTGATTTTAGTAAACTTAGAAAAATACTGGGGGTGATCTCATGGTCAGGAATACTAAAAGAGAAGGGAGTTCAGGATGGATGGGAGTTTCTCAAAAGGGAGATACTGAAGGCACAATTTCAAACAGTTCCAGTGAGGAAGTAAAATGGGAGGTGTCTCAAGAAACCAGGATGGATGACTAAGGAAATTTCAACTGAGCTAAGTTTTAAATTGAACATGTATAAGAAATGAAAAAATGGGGAAATCACGAAAAAGGAATTCAAATAGCAGGCATGTGTAGGGGTAAAGTCAGAAAAGCTAAAGCGCTAGAGAGGTTAAGAACAACAAAAAGGGCTTTTGGGGTATGTCTGCAGCAAAAGGAGGAAGAAAGAAACATTAGGGCCACTGTGTGGAGAAGATGGCAAAATGCTAACAGGGGACAGAGAAAAGGCAGAATTACTCAACACCTTCTTTGCCTCAGTCTTCTCAGAAAAGGCAAAGGGAGCTCAACCTGAGGATAATGGAGCAGGGGACAGAATAGGGGAAATTCAGCACAGAATAAGTAAAGAGATAGTACAGGAATACCTTGTTAATCTAAATGAATATAAGTCTCCAGGACCAGATGAACTACATCCAAGGGTATTAAAAGAACTGGCAAATGTAATATCAGCAAGTGTAGTATCTTCAAAAAGGGGAAAAAAGAGGATCCAAACAATTATTGTCCAGTTAGTCTGACATCAATACCAGGAAAGATTCTAGAGCAGACCATTAAATAGAGAATCTGTGGACATCTACAAGGCAATTCCATAATCACAAAAAGTCAACATGGGTTTCAGAGAAACAAGTCATGCCAGACAAATCTTATGTCTTTCTTTGATAAAATTACCAGCTTGGTGGATGAAGAGAATGCTGTGGATTTCAGTAAGGCCTTTGACAAAGTTTCCCATGACATTCTTGCAAACAAGCTTGTAAAATGTGGACTAGACAAGATAACTGTTACATGGATTTCTAATTGGTTGATTGTCCGAAGCCAAAGGGTGCTCAACAATGGCTCCTTTTCATCCTGGAGAGAAGTGACCAGTGGGGTCCCACAAGGCTCTGTCCTGGAGTCAGTGCTATTCAACATCTTTATCAATGACTTGGATGACAGAACTGGGACACACACATCAAATTTGCAGATGACGCCAAATTAAGAGAGTAGCTAATACCCCTGAGGACAGGATCAAAATTCAGAATGACCTTAATAGATCAGAAAGCTGTGCCAAAGCTAACAAAATGAATTTCAAGACGGAGAAATGTAAGGTACTGTACTTAGGGTGGAAATATAAAATGAACAGATATAGGATGGGTGACAACTGGCTGAATGAGACTACATGTGAAAGGGATCTGGGAGTCCAAGTAGACCACAAGTTGAACATGAGTGAACAGTGCGATGCGGCAGCTAACAAGGCCAATGCATTTTAGGCTGCATCAATAAAAGTATAGTGTCTAGATCAAGAGAAGTAATAGTGCCACTCTATTTTGCTCTGGACAGGCCCCACCTGGAATATTGTGTCCAGTTCTGGACACTACAGTTTAAAAAGGATGTTGAAACACTGGAGCGTGTCCAAAAGGGGGTGACTAAAATGGTGAAGGGTCTGGAAACCATGCCCCATGATGAACGACTTAAGGAGCTGGGGATGTTTAGCCTGGAGAAGAGAAGGTTAAGAGGTGACATGATAGCCCTGGTTAAATATTTGAAGGGATGTCATATTGAGGAGGGAGCTAGCTTGTTTTCTGCTGCTCCAGAGACTAGGACCCGGAGCAATGGATGCAATCTACAGGAAAAGAGGCTCCACCTCAACATTAGGAGGAACTTCCTGACAGTAAGGGCTGTTTGACAGTGGAACACACTTCCTTGGAGAGTAGTGGATTCTCCCTCCTTGGAGGTCTTCAAACAGAGGCTGGATGGTCATCTGTCAGGGATGCTTTGATTGAGATTTCCTGCATGGCAGGGGGTGGACTGGATGGCCCTTGTGGTATCTTCCAACTCTATTATTCTATGATTCTTGATTTTCTGCCTTTTTCATAGCTATGAGTGGATGCATGGATATAGTGGTGGTGGGAGAGAGAATAGTTACACTAAGCCTTAGGGACCAGCACATTTCCCATTCTGCATCAGCACGTCATTGTTGACCTGTGAATGTTAAGACAGCAATGAGAAAGGAGAAATGCCAACTAGGAATTTTAGCCAGGAAACATGACATTTTATAGCAAATGCAGCCAAATTGTTGGCTGGATAAACTAATATTCAGCCTCTCTTCCCACTAACTCTTTGGCCTGGCTGGGTTATGCTTCTTTCTGTGAACAGTTTTTCCATTACTTCAAACCTGCATGAAGCTCCTCAGTGGACTTTGATGATCCCTGCTCCTCCTTTAATTTCATAAACTCTTTGTCTTTTCTTTCCTCAGAACTCAGCTTCCTACATTTATCCTCCAGTCAGCCCCAATTTTCATTCCCTTAAACCCACTAAGTCCAGTGCTTTCAACACCCGTCCTACCATTAAGCAGAGTGAGGTAGCAGCTGTGTGGAATGTGCTAAAATACTGGAAAATCAAGGGTGATTTAATTTGTTATTCCTATAATGCTTACTGCCAGAAAGAGGAGGGCCACTTGTGGGATTTTCTTCCTCAAATGTAAAAATCGGTCTTGATAGATCTTGCAGATTATGCACCTAGACTGGGGATGGGACTGAACAGCACTTGATACCCATGGCAGCAAAAAGACTTGGACCAACCCTGGTCCCCACTCTTCTACCACTTCATTTCTGGGCTTTCTGCGCCTAGCACAATCTTTCCCTTCCGTTGCCAGTGGCATTACTGTGGTTGGTGTCACACCTGCCTATCCCCAGCCACTCACTTCCAGCACAACCAGACCACTGCTGGGGGATGGTAGTGCCTTCTGTTTAGGGTCTGGCATGACTGCTCAGGCCATGCCAGACCCTAAATGGAAGGCTCCTCTGATGCCGTTGAATGGCCTATTTAGGATCTGGCATCATGGCTGTTCAGGCAAACAGCCACTCCAGACCCAAAATAGAAGGCCAGCCTCCCCAGCAGCAGCTGTTGCTGGGAGGTAGTGCTGAGGTCTCCTGATGGCCTGTTCAGGGTCTTGCAGAGTGAAAAGGGAGGTGACAGCCTTCTGGGCTGTTACCTGGTTTGGTCCACACCCTCAGCACCCGTCTAGTGATGCCACTGCCATTGTTAGTTTTCCTCACTCCTGTTTTCCTTGCTTTTCCATTCTCCAAACTATCACTCCTTCTTCTGACTCTACAACATAACTGTGAATCTACATGTACAAGTACAAAGCTACCTCTTGATGACTACAAGGTAGGGATTCTAAGACAAAACTCTAGAAAGCAAAATGGCATAAAAACATGATTGGCATATTTTACAAGGAGCGTAAAGTATTTGTTGTTTTAACGTTGCATATTTCTTGTTCTTTTTAAACAGACGGGCATCAGGAGCACTTGCAGAACTACTGCAGACCACCCAGAGATTCATCTGCAGATCCCTATCTACTTTCTATCCACCTGATTTAATCTGTCCATCCCACTTTCTGCAATTCCTCTCTCACTCCTTCTGCCTTCTGCAAACACATGAAACAAGTCTTGGGCATAACGAGTTCTTGATAAGACAGAAGAGTAACACATATTTACACAGTGTGCTTCTAGTCCTCTTTGATGTTATAAAATAAAACTTGAATAAATAAATAAATGTAGATAAACATATTTGAAGTGCATACCTTGTAAGACAATCTACTTCAAGAACACTTATTTTGAATATTTACTTATGTTACTTATGAGTTACACTTATATCGTATCTTTTCCTCTGATGGGCTTAAGGTGGTTTACGTGGCTCTCCTCCTCCCTAGTTTATTTTCAAAATAACCCGTTAAGGTAGGCCAGACTGAAAGAGAGTGACTGGCTCAAGATCCCCTAGTAGGAATGTGAAACTAGATCTCCCACATCCTTGTCCAACACTGTGACTACTACACCACATGCAAATTTGTGTGTTCTATGTATGTTTGGTCAGGAGTTTGCTGTAACATGTGAGAACTTGTAACACTTTTTTTCTTATGGGGGGAAGGCTATCTTCTCTCTCCACACGTCTACATTTTGTCTATAAATTTAAGTCACTTAAGCTAGCCCTTATATTAAATTGGCATGGTATTAAAAATGCAAGCAAAAGGAGTTTGCTGAGTGGACATGATTATTCTTTTTAGCATAAGTACAGTGTCGGAAAATAAGAAGCACTCAAAATACTCTGTCAAGCAGAAACATCCTGCAATGAAGGCCAACAGTAAAATAAGACAAAGATACTACAAGAACCTGGTGTTTGTATGAAAAAGATAAAATGGGCCCCTGCACCCAATATGGTACTATGGCTTAAAAGCTCCTCTTCAAAGCCAAGGGGAAATCTCTGAAATAGTCATTCCAGTAAGTTTCCATTTGAACAGCCACAAAAAGAGATACATTTTTCCATGATAAAGCAGAAGATTGCTTCAGTTTCCAAGCAAAAGGAGTGGGGGAAGGAGGGAGGTGGATTTTTCCCTTCTCTGCACTTGCTGCTAGATGTCCCTGAGTCATCCCCAGCTACAGCCAGATGCTGTACTGAAAAAGCCCTGCAGGCAAACGTTCCAACCAGGAATGTTGATATGTACAACAGAGATAGCAGGCAAGTCCTGCTCCAGCAAGCCATACACTTAAGAGGAAGAATGATCCCCATCAGTTCAAGAAAAGGTTTGGCTTTTCCAGAAAACTCTTTGCGCAATTTTTTAAAAAGAAGAACACTTCTCACACTGAGGTCACAGTGGAGGAGGAGGAAGATGAAGAGGAGGAAGCAGAACAGTGATATGGCCAGAGGAATGCACCACCCTATCCTTTTACTTCTACAGGACTTCCACTTAGTCCTTCTTCTTCTTCCAAGTGTCCCTGCTGCCCCTCTGTCACTTCCTACCGCCTACTATTACATTACTCAGAGGCTCAGGGGCCAAATGTTCATTTGAGGGGGCCCTTCTTCTCACCGTATTGTTTGTCAATGTCTCTTCCCACTCATCCCATTGCCTCATTGGAAAATAAAATAGTGTTCATATTCAAAGACATAGCCTTGTTAATCTGTATAAATATATAAAGAGATCATTTAGCACTTTTGAGGTTGAGAGAAAGAAGTTTGTAGCATAAGCATTCATAGACAGAGGCCTCATTTCAACGTTCTCTTAGTACCTGTGGACAGAAGTTTATACTAATGAATGGGTGAGCAGGGACGGGAGTGTAAATGGTAACAGAGATGGAAAACATCCTGGTATGGTGATAGGGTGAGACATTGAGTTTCAACAATAGTCCTAAAGAGTAGTTAGTGGGCAAAGGTGAGAGCCAAGGAGGGTAGGTAAACATCTGAATAGTGGAGGATGTTCTTGGTCTGGTGTGTTGATATAGGCTTAAGACCAGAAAAAAAGATGTAATAAAATGGGCATGAGAATATGCTAGCACCTGGGATTCAACTGGTGTTATATGTGTAGTGTTCCAGGAAACCAACAGCAAAAACTGAGCATTGGTTCACTGCCCTGAATGACACAGAAGCCACAGCCAGCATTGCTAGTGAATGGCACCACTCCTGCAGTGAACAGTAGCAGTTACGCAAGTACTATACACACCAGCAACCCAGCTGTGATGACAAGCAATTCCACAGCATGGAAAGCTGCTCTGCAGCTTGGAAAAAATACTTTTTTGGCTTGTAACTCCCAATGGCTATGCTGGCTGGGGGACTGTGGGTGATGTAGTCCCAAAAATAACTGTTTTCAGGATGTGAGATACTTGTAGAACCTCTTTTTTATCACCACCTACTACTGGCAGCCGCACAACATAGCCTGACAAAACAAAAAGGTCCAAGATGGCAGCTGTGCTGTCAAAGTGGCAAAAGGATTTTCTGCCTCCCAATGACAGTGTGGGAAAAGCAGGCTGTGGCAAATAACTGCCAGTCCTATCCAAAAAGATCAACCCCACCTGTGTGTTCCAGACATGGGCTGGTTGCATTGCAGACGGGTGAGTCAGCTCCTTAGTTCTTGCCTTCAGCTGCTCGGAAGCTAACCTCAGAAACAGAGACAGAGGCCCTGGCCCAGAACTCAAGGAGAACCAGAGTGGGTCAGCCTAGCAGCATTTGATGCCACCGTTTATCTAGAGTGTCTGGGAGAAAACTTTCCATCTGGACTTGACATATGGCAGAAAGACAAGATGAAGGCAGAGGAAGAGATACTCTGTTGATGGAAATAAAGCATGAGAATAGCTCATTCCACTTCTAAAGGGTTAAGTCTGATTAGGGATGCTAATTTTGTGTTCCTAAAGTGTGTTTAATTTAGTTAATTCATATGAAAAGGACATTCCAGACCCATAGAAGGATGCATGTATAGCAGGCAGGTTTTTCCAATAGGAGTATGGAATCTCAAATTATTGAGATTATCAAGAGTAGTAGCCAGTTGTATGGCTGAGCCACACAACATAATGATTGATTATCAGTGTTGATTGGACCCATCCATGTGAGCCCCTCACATTAAATAACTTGTCTGCCCTTTCTTGACCCCGAAAACTAACTGCTTGAGGCAGGTGTATCACTCTCCCTAATCTGAGGACTTGTCTTGGATGCATGATCCTAAAGATTTTTCTTAGAGTTACCAATGTGAAACACAATGCCAGTCATATGTCTGACCTAGGATGAAGTAAGGATGATGTGAGTTCAGCCCCGTAATTCCTCCAGCAATGACTGACTACCGAAGCTTATTGCCCTAATCATTTAGGGGATTCACTGTAGATTTAATTCATCAAGCATCAGAATATATCCAGTCCTGGATATTTGCTAAAGAGCAACACTCTTTTGGTTACTTGCAGTGCATATATCAAGACAAGATGTGTCTACAGCATATGATTCCATCTCACGTTAAGGGATACCTGTTGGATAGGAAGTGTCCCAGCTAGCAGTGGACAGTTAACAGTGCTTCACATTGTCATTGTTATTTTTTTTTCCATTGTATAACTTAATGTTTAAAAGGAAACCATCATTTGACAGTAATCTGATTCTCTCTCTATGTATCAATCAGGAATTCAGTTTTTCCCCCCTTCTCACCATGCATCATATTTAAGAGGGGATGTTTGGTGGACTGTATGTAGGGGGGAAAGTATAAATCTCAACCATGTTTATCCTAACTCAGTTTTACCTAGTTCTTGACTTTTTCCTATTTGTATTTAGGATGAAGGGCTAAAAGGCTAAATATTCCAGCAGTCATAATCCAGAAATCTTTCAAAGTCATGTCATGTTCTCAGAAACAACTATTTTAAAATGTATTTCCTAATATTTGCCCCCTGGTATCTTGTCTATAATAATGGGAGCTAGACACTTTGTTGTTGAGCAGCGTATAGGCATCAGGAAATTATCTTCAGGATCACATGTACCTGACTGGTTTTGTGAAGATGGCAAATTTTAAAAATGATTCTTAATATGGTGTTTTTTTAATTGAGGATGAGATGTCAAAAACAGAAATGAGGTAAATCTATAAGCTTCTAAAAATTGTTTGTTTTATATAGGATCTCTGACCAAAGTGCAAATAATGGCTACTGTAATGAAACATAAGTTCAACATCCATTTTTAGTGATAATATGTGTCACATTTAAGCTTTCATCATTTACAAATCAGCCAGTATTTCAAGCAGACCTCCCTCTCCTCTTGAACTTGTGGTATACTGAAGGAAAAGCATTTACATGCAAATGAAGAAAAACAATTTTCAAAAGATCAAGGAAGTTCTGCACTACGTAAGAATGTATTTGTAAAAAAGGTAAAGATGTTTGGGTTTTTGTAGGGAGTGTTTCTTGCTCATTCTATGAAATGTTTAATACCTTGAATATCAGGGATTTGCTTTGTCATACTAAGCTGTAGTCTAGCAATTTTAAAAAAAAACAAACCTCCAGTAAAGTACTGTTTACTAAGCAATAAAACACAAAGTAAATGTTAGTCATGAGAGATAAATCTACCATGGTTTTAAAAGTTTCTCAGAGAAACTATATAATTGTCTTCTGAAAAATTTAGGGTCTGATTTTCCATTCTTTTTCCCCCTTCTGATAACATCATGAATAGAAGGATTGTGTGAAGGATCACATACCATACTGCTCCACCTCTCACTGGTCTGCTGGATTAGAGACCTCAGCAGGAAAGAAGGAGAATGCACTGCTACATCCTTTTTTGTGTACAGGCTGGAGTCAGTTACACTTTCTATTTCTTCCACTAATAAGCCAGGATCCTGATGGTGACATATGCCATCATAACTCTCAGTTATATCTGTGTACATACTTGATATTGCCTAAGAAGGTACCCTATTCCTCCCAGCACAACCTCATCAACACCAGTGTGCAACAACAGCCAAGGGACTTCCAGGTGTAGTTCTGATCTTCTAGCCAGTGATTAGGCTCAAGCTGCTTTCCACATCTGGCAAAGAACAAGCAGCCTTAGGTTGGGGGAAGAGGCTGTTCTTTTTCTACTGGTGCCCTCAAAGCAGTTGAAATGCACCCCGAGACAGCCCTCCAATCCTTCTATGCTGGGAAAAAAGAGCCATATCTGGCCAGACTTTTGCACTGGGGAAGAAGTGGGGATGGGGAGACACCTTCAACCCAATATTGACATACGTTCAATGACAGCACACTTGCTTGATCTAAGTAATAGAAAATCCCCAGAAACCTACATGTATTTCTTTGGATATTGTCGATACCTCTGTCAGGAACAATTGGGCTTAGGAACATTATTTTCCCTCTCTTATTTGCTGCAACTCACAGAATTGCATATGCCGGGTAGAGAGCTCTTGGAGCTGTAAAAAAAAAAAAAAAGCTGCTTCTGAAGCCAGGAAGCCATCCAGTTCTGTGTCCAGCTTTTCCCTATGCTCAACCACAAAAAGTACACAGTGGCTATAGGCAGCGAAGGGTCCACAAGTCCTGGAATGACCTTGGGCAGCCAAGCTGGGCATTGGACCTCCTCAACAGTGAAGGCTATAACTTCATAAAAACCCAAGAAAAAGCCTGATTGAATCACACTAAAGTTCTATCTTGTCCAAGCAGTCTGTTTGTAAAGGTACACTTGAGGGCAAATGCAGTGGAATGTCATGGTAAACACAAACTGTATAACTACAGTCATAAGAAAGTTCTACAGTTAATAAGACTTCACAGTCAGGTAAAAAGTGTTAGATTAGAACCTTGAAAGTTTACAGATTTTATGAAAAGTAGTTGGCACACAGCTTGTCTGTAAATTCAAGGAACTACAGTACCATTTTTAGGAAACTTGGAGGAGCTGCCTGTTTCCACAATATGTCTAAAAACCTGTCAAGCACAATGGAGCATACTAGTTCTGCCTACCTCATCTCTCTCACACACACATCTAATTCACTGTTTAGCCACTGCAACCCCCCTCCCCCAAGATGTGGCTGGTGAAGAGCAGAAGAGGCATCAGAAAAGCAGCTGGCTCAATCAAGGGAAGTCATAGTGCCACTCTATTCTGCTTTGGTCAGACCTCACCTGGAATACTGTGTCCAGTTATGGGCTCTACAATTCAAGAAAGATGTTGACAAGCTAAAGTGTGTCCAGAAGAGGGTGACCAAAATGGTGAAAGGTCGGGAAACCATGCACTATGAGGAGCGACTTGAGGAGCTGGGGGTGTTTAGCCTGGGGAAGAGAAGGTTAAGAAGTAACATGATAGCCATGTTTAAATATTTGAAAGGATGTCATATTGTTTGTTTGCTGCTGCTTATTTGCTGCTACTCCAGAGACTGGGACATGAAGCTAAATATTCAAACTACAGGAAAAGAGATTACATATAAACGTTAGGAAGAACTTTCCAGCAGTAATTGCTATTTGACAGTGGAATATGCTGCCTTGAAGTGTGGTGGAATCTCCTTCTCTGGAAGATTTTAAACACAGATTAGATTGCCACTGATTGGGAATGCTTTGATTGTGTGTTCCTGGATGGACTGGATGAATTTTGTAGTCTCTTCCAATTCTATGCTTCTATGATTCTATTTTCTTGCAGCCAGATGTAAAATGATTACAGCATCCACTGAGCTCCACTGTCCTCCAGAGGTCTCAGATTATGCAGTCATTCTGCCTCTGATCACAGGAAAATAGCTAGATACACCACCCCAGCCCATATTTCTCTATGCTAAAACATAGCTGGGAATAAGGTGGAACTAGGCCTACATATGTCACTAATAGAATGCCAGCCTTAAAGAGTCTCATTAAGGGCACAGGATGTAGCATTAGTATTTGTGCTGGGTCTAATTTGTATCCACAGTGACAAATGAAACAGCCTGAAGCCCCTTTGTGGCCTTTTCTAGGACAAAGATTTGAATGTGACAATATGACCCCACCTGTTACTCTACCCCACCTTTGATACTCAAAGCAGAGCAGCACCTACCCAGCTTGATTTCTTTTGGAAAGGGAGATTACTAGATACTTTATGCATTTCTCGTAATATTTTAGTTTATTTTCCAAGTAAACAATGAGCATTGGTTGGGAGCAGATTTTTTCCTACAAAAAAGTGCTGTTGCCTTACATCAGAACTCCTAAGAAGCGATCTTCAAAAGGCACTTTCCAGACCTCCTCACAGCAAGCTCTCTGCCAAGCATCTGACTCAAACACACTCAGACTTCATCCTACCTGTTATTTTTTGCCAGAACATAAACTTGGGCTACACCATCCATACCCGGCATGATAAGATACATACATCTCCAGTGCCTTCCTGGTATTTCCACTATTGAGAAGTCATCTACTGGCCTGCATATCCCCCAACCGTCCTGATTTGGCAGGGACAATCCCTGTAAGTCCTCTGTAGTTTCACATTTTCAGCTGCTTTAGTTTCTCTCTCCTCTTGCTATATTCCTGTTCATCACCAGGTTACTTTAATTGCTGCAGAAATGAGTTCAGTGTACAAAAATGGTTTTCACCCAAATTTGAAAAATGACTGCCAAAGCGTGTTAAGGGATGCGGGCTGCAGCCAGGCTGTACTCAGATGGCGAATTTGGAGACAAAAGCCATGTGATAGGACCAGGATGCAGACAAAATTAGGCTTTGATTCAGGAGAAGTAAGTCACATTATAAAGCTATATGATAAGCCCCTTGGGCTAGTCACTCTTAGCTTGGCCTGCCTCACAGATTTGCTCTGTAGATAAAGTGAGCATGAGATCCACTGTGGTGCCGTGGCATGCGCATTGGACTATGACTCTGGAGACCAGGATTCAAATCCCAGCTCAACCATGGAAACCACTGGGTGACCTTGGGGAAATTGCACTGCCTCAGCCTCAGAAGATAGCAGTGCCAACACCCCTCTGAAGAAATATGCCAAGAAAACCGCATGATAGGGTCGCCTTAGGGTCACCATAAGTCAGAAAAAACTTGAAGGCACTCAACAACAACCTCTCTGTAGATAAAATGGCTAGGAGTGGAGATGTGTATGTTGTCTTAAAGTCACTAGAAGGAAAACAGGACATTAAAATGTAAATAATAAATGAATTACAAAGATTATCACTGCAGACAGAAAGTATCCTGAGAAAAGTGCAACTAGAATTCCATACTGTCCTTTTGTGCAGAGTGTGGACAGTGATGTCTTACAAATTACAGTAAGATGTTGGATACCATCTATCCACTGTTCATTTCTCCCAGGTTCCATTGTTCCATTAGGAGCCCTGGTGGCACAGTGGTTAAATGCCTGTACTACAGGCACTCACTCACAAACCAAAAGGTTGCGAGTTCAGTACCAGCAAAAAGGCTCAGGCTTGACTCAGGCTTGCATCCTCTGAGGTTGCTAAAATGAATACCCAGATTGTTGGGGGCAATTAGCTTACACTTTGTAAACTGCTTAGGGAGTGCTTGAGTGCACTGATAATCGGTATAGAAATGTACTTGCTATTGCTATTGCTTGCTATTGCGACCACCACTGTAATGTCTCAGTACTGCTGCTATGGCTAATTCAACTGCTTTATTGTCATTTGATGCACTTCTACCTGATGTAGAAAGAACCACTGGGAACATCAGTTTCTGAAACTGAGTTAAGCACCTGCGTGAACTTGGTCCCTTATTTTTTTAAGGTTCAAGTCTTCAAACACCTATAATTCAGTGCTAAGTAAGGTTACTTTTTGGACTTCATTTTCTAGAACTCTTCAGCCAGATCGCAATGATCATGTAGATAACTTTGTACTTTGCATACTGTTGCAAAGCCACCATATGAAGACATAATCTGTAAAACATTAAGTTGTTCTTTATGTACTACAAAATTGGGACTTTCCGTATCATAAGGGCTGACTGCTTTATTCAAGAAACAGAGTGACTCCAGAGTTCAGGCAATAAAGTGATAAGTGTTTCATATGTCCTTTACATCCTGTCTAGCTCATCAATGAATGACCCCTTTCCTACTCCTTCAGGGCATGACCAGAAACCAAAAAATATGGTAATGGACCATCATTACTCAAATAACAATCTTTTGTGACTGGAGCTTTCCGAGTATCAGTACCATCTCATAAAGCAGTCACATAGATCAGCTTCTAGGTCACATGAATATCTCTGCCAGTGTGTCCATAAATGATCTGGTGCTAGATTGAGAAGTAAATGTGATTCATTCTATTCATATGGTTGCCAAGGCACAATATTATTGTTCTATGGGATCTTATGACCACACAGAAACAATCCCTAAAACATTTCTATGGAGTTAGATGCGTCACAATAGTGAAGTATGAATTAGTTCAATGTCGCTTGCTTTCAGTGCTATATACAGATTAATTGATTGACTGACTGGGTGACTGATGGTTTTTATTTTATGCTGTTTTATCTATATCTTAGCCGTCTCTCAGTGCTGATACTCAATGGTGGTTTACAACAAATTTAAAACAGTGACAAGTAAAATCAAGATCAAATCAGATCTAATCAAAACAAAAATTATAATGCTAAAATATAGTTAAACAAGTATAGTATTAAAACACTGGTGTTAAAAATTATGTTTAAATGCATACAAATAAAAATACTTTTAAGTAGATGAAACATTAAACAAATACTATCATTTTGAAAGTGCTATTTCTCTTCTTCTGCAGATACACTATTGTTGTTTGTTGTTAGCTGCCCTCAAGTCGGCTCTGACTCATAGTGATCCTGTGGATGAGACATCTCCAAGAATCCCTGTCCTCCACTGCCCTGCCCAGATCCTGCAAGCCCTTGCCCCAACTCCCCTCTGATTTAGTCTATCCATCTGGTTTGTGGTCTTCCTCTCTTTCTTCAACCCTCTACCTTTCCTAGCATTTTTGTTTTTCCTAGTGAACCATGCCTCCTCATGATTTGGCCAAAGTACTATAGTCTCAACTTGATCATTTTTTTCTTCCAAGAAGGGCACTGGTCTGATCTGTTCATGAACCCATTTGTTTGTCTTCTTGGCTGTCCACTGTATCCTAAGTACTCTTTCCCAGAACCACATTTCAAATTAGTCAATTTTCTTTCTGTCTGCTTCCTTCACTATCTAGCACTCATATCCATATATGGCATTTGGGAATGCAATGGCCTGAACTATTCTGACTTTACTGCTCAGTTGTATGTCTTTGCTCTTCAGTAGCTTTTCCAGTTTTTTTCATAGCTATCCTTCCCATTCCTAGTCTTCTTCTTATTTCTTGCAGTCTCCATTCTAGTCAGTGTTTGATCCTAGATGTGGAAATTCTTTAACTATTTCAATTTCCTCATTGTCTAGATTGAATCTGTGAATTTCTTCTGTGGTCATTATTTTTGTTTTCTTTATGTTCAACATCAGACCTGCCTTTGCACTTTCATCTTTGACCTTCCTAATTAACTGTTCCAGTTCCTGAATGTATATTATGGTGTCGTCTGCATATCTTAGGTTGTTAATGTTGCTTCGTCCTATCTTTACTCCTCCTTTTTCTGATTCTAAATCTGCTTTTCTTATGATGCTTTCAGCATATACATTAAACAAGTAAGGTGATAGGATGCAGCCTTGCCTGATCCCTTTGCCTATTGGGAACCACTTTGTTTCCCCAAATTCTGTTCTGATGGTGGCCTCTTGTCCTTGGTACAGATTCCTCATCAGGACTATCAGATGTAGTGGCATCGCCATACACACACACATAATATATCTGTCCATCCATCCATCCATCCATCCATCCATCCATCCATCCATCCATCCATCCATCCAGTGTGCAAGGAGAAGAGAGACTCCCAATATTTGAACTGATTTTATTACCATAATATTCAAAGTGGTTATTTCTCTCACCTCCACACACTCCTTTCCCACAACTATATGTTTGTTTATGCTTTATTTCTTTTGACGAAACATGTGCAAAGCTGTTGTGACATGGCTAAACATTGCCAAAAATCGGTCTCGCGTAGGACATACAGCAGAGTTGGGCAACTGCGTAGCTCTGGGACCCTTTGGAGGTTGAATGGATTACTGAAAAATAAAACAACAACAACAAAAACTCAAAAGTGTCCTGAGGTCCAGTTCTGGTTCTCAAACACAAGTATGTTTTTTGTTGATAAACAGTACAGGGAAGAGTTACTACCGTTCTCTTGAACCCTGTTGAAAAATTGTTCTGTCTGTGTAGGGTTACCAGCTTCTGTGCCTTTAATGGTTGTGCAGGGGCAGGAATTTAATCAGACATTGTTATTTGGTTGCATGATCAGCAACACCTGCTGAAATGCCCTCTTTTAACACCACTGTCACTCAAGGCAGGGGGTCTCTGTACCATTGCTGGTCCCTGAGGCATTGGCTGCTGGTCCCTAGCAAGTTTCCAGGAAAGAAGAAAACAATTTTACTGCCAGTTCCTGGCCACTCTCATCTGACAGCCTGAGAAGCACTGGTGTGTGTGCATGTCTCTGTGTGTATTCTGTGCCTTCAAGTAGTTTCCACCTTATGGTGACTCTAAGGTGACCCTATCATGGAGTTTTCTTGGCAACATTGATGCAGAGCCGGTTCGCCATTGCCTTCCCCTGAGGCCAAGAGAGTGTGACTTGCCCAAAGTCAATCAGTGGGTTTCATGGCTGAGCTGGAAATCAGACCCTGGTCTCCAGAATCGTAGTCCAGCACTAAAACTACTATGTCATGCTGGCTCCCAAGCACCATTAAAAGTACAGTGGACCCTTGTTATACGCTGGGGTTTGGTTCCAAGATCCCCCGTGTATAACAAAATCCGTGTATGCTCAAGTCCCATTAAATATAATGACATAGTAAAATGGTGTCCCTTATTAAAAAAATGGAAAATCAAGGTAAATTTATACTTTTTTGGAACACTTTCAAACCGTGTATGCTTGAATCTGTGTATAAAAAATCCGTGTATAAGAAGGGCTGACTGTATAGGAGCGCTCTCCAGTTTTCAATCTGGCTACTGTAACCTAGAGGTTGCCAGAGGTTGCCCTTCACCATCTTCTTTTGGACAGAAAAAAAAATCAGTTTGAGGATTCCGGAGGTACTGAAAGCCACAGAAACATCCTTGAGGGCCATGGGCCCTACAGCTGCACTTTTCCCGGCTGTGGACTAAAGGATTAGCATCTACTGACACAGGTGGCTTTGGTTACATAAATGGTCTGAGACCAGAGAACTCATTCTACCTCAGCTGGCAAAAAGGCCTCTGCTGTTTTCTACAGGGCAATCCAAAACCAGGGCTGGATAGGAAAATACTGGCAATTTTAAAAGAACATAGAATACCACAGGTGTGGTATTCATTTTCTGTTTCCTTGAGTGCACTTCTCCTCAGAAAAAAAAACAATTAAAGGACTCTAACATTGCCTCAGACGTACGAGGAGGAAGCTGACTTGACATGAGACTTGTACTGCTTTGCTTTCATTGCGGAGGCAGCCAAAGTTGCAATTATCTGGTTCATTCTAGGGCTGCTGGCCTGGAACACGCCATGACAACGTGTTTCTCGTTTCAAAGCCTCTTTTGTACTAGGACACAGTTCAAGGGATCTTGCAAAGCCCTCTGGAAACACTCGGTGCTTGCCATTGCACGCTTTGGAGATGAAGGGGGCATTACTTCTCTTCACAGTTTCTGTGACATCGTGTGTGGGAGTGAATGGGGCAAGGAGTTAAATGTTTGTTAATGTGTAATGAAGAAAGAAAAAAGCCACCTGGAATAGTCTGAGAGGGCTCTTGTCTGAAAAGTAACTTTCCCAAACTCTGGAAACATCCATGCCATTTCTGAGCATTTTGAGAATATCATAGAATCATAGAATCATAGAGTTGGAAGAGACCGCAAGGGCCATCCAGTCCAACCCCCTGGCATGCAGGAAATCCAAATCAAAGCATCCCCAACAGATGGCCATCCAGCCTCTGTTTGAAGACCTCCAGGGAAGGAGACTCCACTACACTCCGAGGGAGTGTGGTCCACTGTTGAACAGCCCTTACTGTTTTCTATAAGGTAAGCATATAGCCTAAACAGTAGATATCAAGATGTCCCCTCTCTTAGGCTTTCCAAGAAAGAAAGAAAGAAAGAAAGAAAGAAAGAAAGAAAGAATGGTATAGATTATTTAGGTGCTTAGCAGAAGACATAATTATCTAGAATTCAGTCCTCTGTATTACCTTCATCCTGCAACACTTCCAGGCAAACAGCATTGGCTGTAGTAACAGCACAAAAAATGCTAAAATTATGTGTGCCTGTCAATTGCCTTTAATTTGGCCTAGATGAAAATATATGTGTCTCCTTTCTGAGAAAGTGTTTGGGTTACAAAGGAGGGCAAAATGCCATGCCTCTGTCCCACGCCTTCCTTGTTTGCTTTGCACATGCGTGTGCGCACAAACACACACAGTCCACCTTTGTATTGCTCTTAATGGGAATATTCTGACTTTATGGACAATTTTTGGGTTTTGTGACTTTGCATACAGCTGTATGGTTTTAGGCTTTCCCCCTCCCCAACAATTTAAAAATGGAAACAGGCAATGAATTAAGCAAGCAATAATGTGTGTAAACAATGTAAGTAAGATATTTTCACTTGCTTCACTATCCCTTCACCTTGCCACACTCTGATGGATAAATCCAATGTTAGATCAAGGAGATTATTGCACATGTATTTTCTCCCGATTCAGGCATGGGCTAGGCATTGCATGGGCTTGGACAGGTGAAAACAGATCTTATTGCATGCCTTTTTGCCCAAATCAGCCGCATCACATACCTGATCTGGAATCCTGGCATAATTTTTGAAGGACAGGAAAGTATCATAGGTTCTAAAATTATGCCAGGAGTCCAGGTCAGATATGCTATGCAGCTGAGTTGGGCAAAAAGGTGTGCAATAAGACCCATTTTCACCTGTTCAAGCCCATACCCAGCCCATGCCCGAATCAGGCGAAAATACATGTGTGATAATCTCCCTATATACAGCAGAACTTTGATATCAATGGGGCTTAAGTTAATTGTGACTACAGTAATAAACTCTGTTAATTCCAATGGCTCTACTGTTGTTATTGTTGTGTGCCTTCAAGTCATTTCCAACTTATGGAGACCCTATCATGGGGTTTTCTTGGCATGTTTCTTCAGAAAAGATTTACCATTGTCATCCTCTGATGATGAGAGACTGTGATTCTTTCCATGGCCAAATGGGGATTTGAACCTAGGTCTCTAGTCATAGTCCAGTGCTCAAAGCACAACACAAATAATTTTGGATTGAAACCCAAAATTTAGGACACACAGGGTGTTGTAGTGTTATATTTGGAATCTTAGTTTGAATGTAGGAGAAACATGAGTTCATTGACATCTTTTTTAGCATACTTTGTGACTGAGGGGAAATAACTTTCTGCCAACTGACAAATTACACAAGGTGGATGAAGGAGGATGAGATGTTCATGTAGGAAACAACTGAAGACAGGAGTGAGGAGGTAATAAAATGGCAGTGGAGGAACCCTCTAAACTTCTGGTGGGGATAAAAGTGGTCAGGGAAATAGCTGATTGTGTATCCTATGATTTTGGGCCTATTGGGATTATGATACATCATCCATAGCATAGGTATTTTAGCAATATCAGGCCTACATGTTGTGGTCTCTTCTAGTCATGGTTAATAGTCAAATGTGGTATGAAGAGAGATCTTATAGCACCTTTGAGAATAACTGAAAGAAAGAAGTTGGCAGCATGAGCTTTCATAGACTTAAGTCTACTTTCTTGCTGCCAACTTGCTGCCAACTTTTTCTTTAGTCTCAAAGATGCTCTCTACATAGTGATTCTACAAACTAATACAGCTATATCCTTGAAATCAAATGTAGGGTTGCCAGAGTGAAAACAAGAGATGCCTCCCGCTGTCCCTTTAATAGCTAGTTAGAAGAAAGAATTTCAGTCAGTGATGTACAATTGTCACACAACCAGCTAACAAGCAACGCTGACCAAAATTCTCTCTTCTACACCACTATAAAAAGAACAGGAGCTCTCTCCAGTTTTTACTCTGTTAAACTTCATCACATGTCATAGTATAGTGCACCCTATAGCAGGAGTAGCCTTCCACATGTCATTGGACCTCATTGCCCATCATCCCCAAACGGCATAGCCTGTGGTGAGGGATGGTAGAAATTGAAATCCAGCAACCTCTAGAGGACCACACATTCCCCATCCCGGTCCTCTAGTTCTCCAACAGTGGAGAATCAAAGCATTTTTTTCAGTAATGCTTCCCACATAGGTACAAATTGACCATGGTTGCATATGGTGGCAAGGGTCAGGAAGAAAGTATAATGATCATCCCATTAAGCATTCATGTTGTGGTATGATGCACCCAACCTCATTGCCCATCATCTCCAAACAACATAACCTATGGTGAAAGATGTTGAGAGCTGGAATCCGGCAACCTCTAGAGGGCTACACATTCCCCATCCTGGTCCTCTAGCATCTCCAACAATGGAGAATCAAAGCATTTTTTCAGTATTGCTTCCCTCATAGGTACAAATTGGCCATGGTTTCATATGGTGGCAAGGGTCAGGAAGAGAAGGTAATGATCATCCCGTTAAACTTCCATGGCATGGGTTATTGCACCCAGCACTGTCATCGCTGGTCACCCTCCCATATTTGCTTTCTTGCACAATTTCATTTTCTTGGGGCAATGGGGGTGGAGAAGTACCTAATCTTATATTGCTGCATTCTCAGGAGTTTGCCTAGCAATCCCTATTTATGTTCAGAAAGAGGAGGAGGAGAAGGCCACTAGAAGAGTTATTGCCATGTTATTCAGCTTGGCTGTGCCAAGCCCACATGGGGATCAGGTTTCTGCTGAAAGGGTGCCAGGCACGTCTGTTTCCAGGAACCAGCAGCCGTATTTAGCCTCAGGCTGCACATGAAAGACTGCAGTCGGAAACGTGACATTGTGTCAACATTCAAGGCAGGTCACAGCTGGGTGAGACCATGAAAACAAGCCAGGGGAGGGGAACTCAACAACACGCCCTGTCTGAACAGTCCAAGTGTGGAGGCAGTGTGCAAACCTAGCCCGTCACAAGCTGATAACTCCAAGCCTCACAGAGGCCCTTTGATGCTTGCTCTCCCTCCCTGCCTCTCCTTCTAATGTGAGGGCTGTTTTCCAGCCAGGACAGAGGAGGCTCACATGCCTAAGAGCATTTTGGGTGAGCACGGCTTCAAAGCAGAGGAAGGAGGACATATAGGGATGGGAAGGCAATCGAGCATGCACATTTCACATTTGCATAGCCAGTTATATAACGAGAGAGTGTGCTTATGCAGGACTTTCCGTGGGAGGAAATTAGAGCAACGCCCTGCAAATATCCCTCATGTTGCCCGGCCTTGTCTCCTGGTGACAGAAAAAGGCTCCTGCTGCCCCCTGTGACAAAGTGGGGGCTTTTCCAGGCCTCCCTCAGTTTTGCATGGACACTTTCCCATTTTCAAACCAGCCCTGATTATGCAATCACCATTACCCAAGTCCAGGGATTTTCAAGTTCATTTCATGTGTGCTAGCTAGCCTCAAACACAATTAAGCTCCCTTTTGTTCGCACAACTGTCAGCAACAGTGGAATTCCTGGGCTTTTAATCCACTTTATGGTTGGGGGTTCTTGTCATGTGCCTATTAATCTGCATTCGGGTTAGTGCTTCCCCCTCCCCCCCCCCCACACCTTCGAGAATGAATTACTTTGGATCAATCTTGCAATCAGTGACACAGAAAAGAATGACCTCCACCCGCTTTTCTGTCAGTTAGATTACTTGTGGCCCTCCAGAAGCTGCTGAACTGCAGCTACCAGCATCCTTCAGGTGAATATGCTGGCTATGCGGTTTATAGTCCATCAGTTTCTGGAGGAGTGGTGGAAACCATTAACCAGCTCATTGTTTCTTTTGGGTTGGTTCAGCTTGTTTGTTAGTTGTGTAGACACTGTTACTAGAGCCAGTGTGGTGTAGTGGTTTGAACAATGGACGAAGAACCCTAAGACTAGGGTTCCAATCCTGGTTTGGCCATGTAAACCCACTGGGTGACCTTGGGCAAGTCATAGTCTTTCAGCCTCAGAGGATGGCAATGGCAACCCACCCCCAAAGAAACTTGCCAAGAAAACCCCATGATGGGTTCACTGCCTTGGGGGTGCCATAAATTGGGGAAAATGACTTGAAGGCATACCACCACCAGGCCAGTTCTAGTTAATTACCTGTATGGAGAAAGCAAGCAGCCACAGAATGTTGTATGGGAAGGTAGAATGGGATACCTAACCATGCCATAACCACCACCACCACTACTACTACTACAAATACCACTATCTCTATTAGTTTGACAGTCTATCAGGTGTAACCAGGTTTTGGATTATCAGTTATTCAGATTGCTTCCAAAGAAGTTTCACTTTTTGTAATTGTGCCACTGTGATTTTTGTAATTATGCCATTGTGATTTGATCTGTGGTGATTTCATTCATTTTGTTAGTCCATTTGGAATTGCTCCCAGGGCACTTATCCTTACTGGAATCACAGTTTTCTTTCCTCGGTGGCCAAAAGAAGTGAAGTTATCACTTTTAAATTTATAGTATTTTCCTGGAAGAACCAAATCTCAGTTTATAGATCTCAATATTTCATAATCTTTTCCCTCTCTTTGTTTTTGATTCTGCTACCCTCTGGGATTGTCACATCTATAATCCAGGCTTCCTTTTTCTCAACTGCATTTATGTCTGGCACATTTTAATCTAATCGTTTTTCCATTTGATTCTTAAAGTATCATTTTTAGGTCACCATTTTCAACAACTTTTTCAGGTTTATATTCCCACCAGTTTGTTGCAGAAAGAAAATCATATTTTTGCATAGATTTCAATTTATCGTTGCAGCCAAATTTATTTGCTTGTTTGATTACCACTTTTTCCCAGATGAGGACTCAAGCCTGCTTACAAAGGTTTAAACAAATTCAGTTTAAAAAATCACCTCATACAGAAGTTAACAGTATTGGTAAACTATCAATAAAATTAAAAGTAGTTGAAAACATTACCATTAAAAAGAAAACAACTAATATATAATAACTAGGAAACATAGGCCTTCCTACTTCAATGAAGGAAGGCCACAAACATCCGTTACTTGTTCTACCAGTGGTACCCATACCACAGGGTATCTAGCTTGATACCCATGGAACAAGTAACTAAGAGCAAAACCTTATGGCTAAATACTCAGAAGGAAGTCCCAATAAAGAGGATTACTCCAAGATACTTGTGAATAGGATTGAACAATATATGATGTAATTTTACTGCACAATCCTCAGTATGATCATTACTCAGAATTAAGTTGCACTGAATCCAATTATGTATATATTCAGGTAAGTCTACATGAGATTCAAGCCTTAGCGAAAAAGTTGCTGCAGTAAAAGCTATAGCACCAATGCTATGATCGTGAGTCTGGAAGCTGTCAGATGACTTTATTATAACAAGAGTAAGCAAGAGCAGTTCACTGGACAAGCTAGAACTCCTTCAACATAACTAAAATTGTGATTCTACATATAATCATAAGTATGCACTGGGATATTCATTAAGGCTTACTTCAAGGTAAGTGTAATCATTTCAGATATTTCAAATAGTTGAAGTGGATTTGAAGAGGAAAAGGGTCTGTTTTGTTTGGGTTTTTTAAAAAAACAAACACATTTATTTGCTAGAAACCTAATATTTTTTAATGCAACCCTGGAAGAAACATGTTGGCCATAACCCAGAGAGTTACATAGGCACACCCAATGGCACATGCATGGTCAGCATGACTTTGCTTTTTCCTTTCTTAGAAAAGCAGAGAGCCAAACACAATCCTTCAACCATCACCACTAGCATGCCACAAACTGTTTTCCAATGGAATTCCAAAAACAGTTTACTGGGCACTAGTGGGACAAGGGCAGAGGCTCCTGTCCAAGAAACATATCAAAAGCACCAGCAGGCACCGCTTGCCAGTCATTCAGCTTTCTGGATTGTGGCAACAATGGCACTGCTGCCATTTGCAATTTTTGTTGGCCTCTGGTGACTTTTTTTTTAAATGGTGACAAGAAGAAAGTACAACCGACTCATAGCTTTTTTAATGTATTTCTAGCTTGTAATGTAATCTTTACAACAAACTTTCCAAAACAGATCCAGTATTTTTCAAGGGAGAATGAAACCTCACACAAACCTAGTCTAGGTGAATCTGGTACAGAATAGCTGGTTCACAGAGGTGTACAGCAGTCACACCCAGACAGCGTGTTGGAGCATGTAGCAAAGCCTGAGGGAGAATGTAGTGACCTGGGAAATAGGCATGGCAGTTGGCTTACCCCTTAAGCCAAAGCATGTGCCTGTCATCTATATCAAGCCAAGCCCAACCCTGCCTCTGTTTAAATTGAAAAGCCATTTCTCACTGACTTCTAGAAACACTGAGAAAGGAACAGAAAGTACCTCTATTTTATTAATGATTCTGGAAATTTGAAGTGTGCTGTCAAGTAAGGATTATGGGATATTTTTGGTTTGAAGGCATCTTTGGCATGGGTAATAGAGTTACATCTGTGGAGATCTACAGCTTCCAAGGGAACACACTGCAGATTCAAGGAATGTTACTAATTTTTCAAAGCAGTATTTTGGATGAGGAGATTCCCAAGCTTCACCTGTTGACTGGCCTAATCCAGTTATCTTTCTCATAGGTAGTCATCTCCCTCTCCCCTCAACACCACCATCTGATGTTTAGAATGGACTGAAAAGGTATTTCCACCCATTGCTTTCCCTAGCAAACAGGGGATATGAACTGATAGATGTTACTCTCAAAACAGTCTTGTGAGAAGAAGACAAGAAAAACACTGATAGCAAGAAAGATATATGGATTGTTATGGGGTTTAAGAGGACAGGCAAAAGGGTTATAAACATTGGCCAATATCCTAAATCATAGACATAGCAAATGCCTAATTACATATTGTCTCCTGACCCAGCATTCTAAGTCTACCATAACAGCCATGCCAAGCAATGGAGGTTTGTCCTCCTGGTTACTGAGGTGCTGTAGGGTGACATTTCCAGCCTTCTCCTAGTCAATGATCTATTGTGCAACAAGGATCCTGCTTCTGATTGTCACATTGCAATCAAGGGGGTGGAAATATCACCCTGCACTGCCCCAATCACCCACAGAAGAGACCTCCATTGGCTGCTGGTTATTAAAGTAGGTTTGTAGGGGGCGTTTGAAATTGTGGCAATAGCACCATGATCATAAACAGGAATAACAACCATTTACAAAAACATAAGTTACACATTCATGTAATGTGGGTCCATAGGATGCCAGCCAATGTTTTCAAGGCCTATGGCAAACCTATCAGAGGGTTTTCTTGGGCTGCATCTACACTGCCTTAACTTCTATATTTGTAGTTTTGTGAGATATTTAGCCTTCTTTCTCAGAGTTCTGGTGCCACAACAAATTACAAATCCCAGGATTCCATAGTGTGGAACCATGGCAGTTAAAGTAGTATCAAACTACAGTACATCAATTTTGCAGTGTGACAGCAGCTACCATAAAATTTGTTGAGAGGGGGCTTGCCTTTGCCTTCATCCAAGACTTGCCCAAGGTTACCCAATGGATTTCCATGGCTGAATGGGGATTGGAACCCTGGTCTCCAGAGTCATAGTGCAACACTCAAACCACCACAGCATGCTGGCTTAGCATTTATGCAACATTTTAAGTGCCCACAAACATTCAACGACATAAGGGAATTAGTTAGCTCACATAGGATACATGTAGGCCTAATGTTTCTTTTGGTCCTGGAGTAGACTCACTGAACCTATTGGATTTATCTATGTGTTGACTCACTAATGAACAATTCATCAAATGGGTCTATTCTAGTCGGACTAACAAAAAGAAAAGTCATGGTTTCCCTTAAATTACAGGACAAGTTGGAAAAAGAGTGTTGTGACTTCGGTGCTGGTGGGTAAGTTATAACAAAGGTGAGGTTTGAACTAGGGCAGGGTGGGGGAGTTACTTGCCTCTTTGGATCACAAGTTGCCAGTGAACCCAGAAGTCCACAGTTCATATTTTCAGGCAGCTTGCTACACTTCTTTTCTTTTTGTATTTCATCTGATACCTATTGAGATAGTTCTGAAGTTCCAAAAGGAAAGCTTGGAATTGCTTTTAATGATAGGTGCCTGTCTGAGGACCTAATATTCTGGGGCATGGGGAACTACATAGATAAAAACACCCCATGAGAACTACTCTGCCCCACAGTTACAGATATGTTAATATCCCACATGGTCTTTCACCAGTAATATCAATATCTGTAACTTGCAGTTTGTTGCAGACTGACTGTGTTAGTTTTCCCTCTGCCCTGGGTGGCCAACTTGTCATTGGTAAAATATTTATTAGCACACACATTTTAGCTGTGCACAGTGTTGTTAATATCAGAGCTTAAAAAATTACTTTTTGAACGACAGCTCTCAGAAACTCCCAGCCAGATTGACATCATCAAGGATTTCCCCTCGTGATATCATCCATGCAACACAGCTCTAGGACCTACTCCTTCTAGATCCCAGGCAATGGCTCTGGGGTAGTCCTGACATGACAACCCTACCCAAAATTCACATGTTTCAAGGGATTGTCTAGGCACAGATATCTGTATCAATGCCAAATAGGGATGCCTGGTGAAAAAGAAACAGAGTTCCTAAGTCTTTAATGGTTGGGTTGAAGAGTAATTTCAGCAGGTGTTGCTTCCACAAGAATAAGACCTGCTGAGATCTCCTTTCTACACAGCCATTGAAGGGACAGGAGCCCTGTCTCCTTTTTTAACCTGGGAGCCTTAATGCACAGTGGCAAGTGGAGTGCAAAAGAAGATAGTCCTCTTACACCTTTAATACTTGTGCAGAAGGTGGCATTTCAAGTATAACTGGTGAAATGCCTTCTGCTACATAGCTATTAGAGATGCATGAGCTTGTCCTCTTTTGCTTCTGTTGCCAGCTGAAACTGAGTTAGCAGGCTCTGACAACTGTCTCCTGTCCCTTAAACAGCTGGCAAAACCAAAAAGACCTCTACTGTTAGTACCCCAGACGCTAGACCTCCCTGCAAGTGGTATTCATTTCCATTCATCTTCAGTTGTTAGCTCTTGCTAATGGTACTAATAATTGTGATTGAATTTAATATTTTGTTGCGGCAGCTTTTTCCTAACTGCATGTGTCAGAAAAAGTGGCTTGTGAATATTGTAAGTAACACAATAAATATAAAAGTGCATGTGCTTTAAATCTGGCAATCACCTCAGTTCTGTGAAAGCCCATTGGCAGCCTATGACTCAATTTCAGTGACTGCTGGGCTTGCAGGAGCCTGTCCAGCAGCAATCGAGGGGTTCAAGAGTATTTGGCAGAAGGTTGGAAGAATACTTCCTCCTGTTCCATATGAAGGGTCTTTTTGCTTTGTTCATATTATTTCAGGAAGCTTTTAGGCCATATTGTCGTCAAGATGATGACATTCATAATAATAATATAATAATAATAATTTTTTAATTTATATACCGCTATTCCTGTGTAGATCATGGCCTTTCTTGCCCTTCATTAACCCCTTCCTTGGAAGTAGCACAAACCTAGAGGTCAGCCCCTTATACATCATCAAAAAAGAGGGCAACACATCATTAAGATCTGCATTACATCTGTTCAGTTATATAGACATGCACCTTTAAAAATATTATTATTAGACCAAACATACATCTATGGCAGGGAAGACATTGATCAACAAGTGACCTGTATGTTTGTTCATTCTGTCAAGCAGGTGCCAACTTGCTAAATGTGGATGAGATACTTCAAAGACCTTGCTCTCCTTTCTTAGGGTGCTTCATCTTTACATGAGACTTGGAGGGGACAAGCCTTCAAAGCAAGGATACCTTCAAATAGATATCTCCCTTGTAAAGAAGGATACATGGTCACCCTAAAAATCAGGATCAGACTCAGGAGATGCCACAAACTGGATTTTGTTGGCCTGTTTTATCAGTTGCTGTTTTGTCCTGTTGAAGTCAATTAAGGCAGACAACTTCCATTCAAAAATTCCATCTTAATTTAGATTCTGGATCAGGTTCCCTCACCATTTCTCTGTAGCATCAGTTCCTAGGTGTTGCTAATACAATAGTTATTACTACCGTATATTAAGTAGGTATTATAGTTAGAACGTCCCTCAAACAAAAGAAGTTGTACTCACATTCCACAGGAAAATAATTTTATTATTTTTTTAAAACAACTAACTTAACATTTACTCTGATAAAAATATTTACAATATTCCCACCTTCAAGAAGGTTCCAAAAATATAAACACTCTACTTCTCCCTAGAGGAAGAACAAAAATATTCTCCTCATTAAAAAGAAACAGGAATACATTCATATTTCCCACTTTCTTTATACTCAAGTAGTTTTACAAATAATAGACTTCTGAAACATTTTATTTTACATATCCATATATTTATATGTACACATTTATATTTAAAACAGATTTTACAAATAAAGGCAACAACTGTGTACAAAAAAATATTTTTTTTAAACCAGCAATAAAATAAATGGTCAAACACAATCTGAGATTGAGCATAGTGCATTCTAGGACTCGGTGCAATAACGCAATGACTGATCATAGGACAGTTGCTTTATGAATTTCGCAAAACTACTAGATGACACCACCATTTGACATGGATTCTTAAATAGCCAAAATCAGATGCAGTAATTATCAGTGTAGAATGTGTTCAGTCTAAGGTAGATATGGAGGTTTCCTCTAGATGACAGCTGCTTATATTCCTTGGTGTTGTGGTGTATAACCATCAACCATCCCAGGGAAAGGTGGGCACCTTACCCCTGCCAAACTCTTGCACTCAATTATGCAAGTTCTGCCAACTGTGCTAGACAACCTGACTGCAGGAGCTTTTAATATTTAGCATCATATTTATGAAGACCCAAAACCAGAGGTCTAGCTTCCATAATGAAAGCCCATTAAGGGCAGCTCTGCCAACTGGCAAAGAGGCCCATCTTCCCCTCACTGAGAAAACACTGCTTACACTCTCGCCATGTCGATTCATTTTTTAAGGACCAGCCTCAGCAGGAGATAATGAAAAGCAATTGCTCCAAGCCCCAATCTCAATTTTTCCGACTCCAAACTTTTAAGGGGAAAAGTGCTTGATTTTAAACCAGAAATGAGGTTTATTGAAGTCAGGAGTGTTGTTTTTGACTATTTGGATGCCCTCCCTCACCCGCTATACACAGCCTGTGCCGGAGTAAGGATCGCTATGACCTGCTTTGGTGGTGCAGAAGTGCTATGTGGTCCACACTCAAATATCTTGAGCTTCAAAGAAAGAAGAGTAAATTAGGGGTTACCCTGGGTTCCCTAACATTCATTTGCCTCAGACACTTGCTTAGTTTTGCTATGTGCCACCAATGGCTCTGTGAGAGCTGGTCTTCACTGTGGCAATTGTAACAAGTATTCTGCTGTTAGATGAGACAGCAGTTTCTGTAGGTATTTGGAAAAAGAAAGTTGTACAGAGAGCTGTTGGTGGGAAACTCTTATGTAGGAGACAACAGGTTGGGTTGTCTTCAGAGATGGTTAACAACAGGGGAAAAATGCTATTCCCAAGTTACCCATCTGATAACCATTTTGTGCTAGTCAAAGCTGCTGTCTTGACCATGCCTGGACTTGTCTCTTTAGACATTTGGCTTTCCTCAGAAGTTCCTCTCTAGCCGTTATGAGAAACAATGCCCAGGGCGAGGGGCAGGGATAAATGGGCCACACCCAAAAATGCCCTCCCCACAAGTCTCTATCTAGCAGCTGAAGCTACACAAAATTTCGAGGCAGCATTTAAAAGAAAATATATGTGCAATCAGTAGAAATGTGATTAGAAACCAGGCTCAAAATCTCCCCAAATCACTTAGAGTGCTTTACCAACCTGTGACTGCAGAATTAATTACCAGTGCTTCAATAACTAGCTGTGTGTGTATGTACATGCATTTTTCAGTCCGAGATCTCAAATACTGGCAGTAGCAGCAAGATGGGGAAGCTACAATGTTTGACTCACATTCTTGGTTCTCTAGGCCTTACTCTGAAAAGTCACCAGAAGTACCATGTTTCATATTCATAGACATGAAATCTGCCTCATTTTTAGTTTACTTTCACAGCTTTGAAACATATTCCTAGCCAACTAACTGAGTCAGTTGTCATACTATAGATGGCAAAAAGTACAAAGCACTTCAAATTAAATTAAATTTTAAAAAAATCCAAACTCCTCTTTAGTTCCATTAAGCTAGGTGCAATTTTGAGGCCTTTCCTAAATTTCTTGGGAACACAAAGCAAAAAAGAACTTGGATTCCCAAGACATAAATAACCAACAATCCTCCCCACTTCTCACTTCAGCCAGTTTGGGGATGTTGGGAAAGACCCTGAAATAATCTCACACTCAACCAAGTAGGAAAAAATAAAGAACATCTCAAGAGAATGTCACTTCATGTTTAGTCTTTGGTTTCCAAATTCAAAGGAGACATCTGCTTCAAAGCTTGAAGCAGAGTAGTAGAGTCCATGGGGGAATGAGATGGTACTGGAGAAGGGAGCTGCTGAGGCATTAATAAAGGAGAAGACATTTTCTCTGGGCTCATTAACCCTGAAAGTGCTGCAGTGGAAGCTGGGAGGCTGGGATACAAGACCGGTACCGAAGCTGGGTACCAACACTTTTCTAGCATAGGCAGGTAGGCTGTTGCTGAGGGTGGAATTAAATAGAAAGGCAGGCACAGAGGTGGCTGGTGGGGATGAGGACTCAAGAAACTGCTGGAAGAAGGGCCAAGCATATCACTGCTGAAGTGGTCTTCATCCTCTGACATTTCCATCCTGGTCTTTTTGGCAGGTGGGTCCTCACTCTCTTGCTTGATAGAACTGATTCTCTCTTGGACAGCATACTTGAGTTCAGTGTCCTTTTTAAAATACTGCACATCAGATTTGGAGTCATTTTTTTCCAGTTCTCCTCCATATCCACTGTCTGTGTCTGTGTCACTACCACTCTGCTCGCCACTGGAGTGGGCAAAAGTCCTCTGAATCACAGGCACACAGTTTTTCCCGTGAACCTCAGCAGCTTTGGTCAGAGAACAAGTCTTTTCTTTCAGGTCCGTGAGCTTAGGCACAGCATCTGCTAGCTTTCTGCTGATGCCAGCCTGCAGAACCTCAGAGGCCACTCTGTGTAGGTGGCTGATGAGCTGGGAAGATTTTAGTTCCTTGGCATTCTCATGTTTGGCCACATATTGCAGCACTTCTTTGGCACACATCTGGAAACCAGACCGAAATACCTCCTGGCTAGAATCAAGGTTCCTTGGTGACAGCTCATCTGAGGAAACACCAGAAGAAGGAACTTAAGAAATGAATATATTGGAAAAGTTCGATAGAAGATTAACCTGTAATTAGAACAATTTCCAGGAGGGATGGGGATGTGTAGCTTTCTTGCATCTATACTCCACAAAACGTGTGCTAATTAAAACTTGTTTGTCTGAAAACACCACGAGACTCAACCATTATAAATTTCATACAGCTTGAAGCAGCACAATCCCCCACATAGTTATTCAGAAATAGCTAGTTCCACTTGTGCTCACTGCATCTTACTCCAGGTTACACAGGCATAAGATTACAACCTAAGATTTTTTCAAAACAGCAATTTGAGGACTAGTACTTGAGAAATAAGGCAAACTTTGGCTGGGTAACTATTTGAACGTACAAGGTGAAGTGCAGGTTTCATTAAAGTCAGTGGAAAATGCCCACTATGGTGGAATCTTAACTTCTAACCCCTTCAACAATACAAGACTGCAACTCCCATCAACCTTTGCTATCACAGCCAAAAGTGAGGAGTGCTGAGATCTGCAGTCCAACAACACCTGGAGTGCTGCATTTTGCCCATCCCTGTTCATTTCTAAAAGGAGGTTTTGAAATCCAACAAACAAAAGTAATGAATAGCACACTGGTTCTCATCAGGAAAGAATCCAGTCAGATCGGTAAGCATGAGATGAAAATGAACTCATACTAGGTTAGATGTTTTGGGTACACTGAAAGGGACAGCAACTGAAGTGCCCCGGAGACTTCAAACTGCATCAGACTTCAAAGGGGCTAAGTCAACTTAACTGCAGGAAAGATGTTCTAATAGGAGCCACATCACTCACTCCCAGATTCACATAGCAATCTAGATGTTGCTGTGTCAACCACAGCAGAGACTTGTCTCTCCAAGTCACTCTGCAGACCCTACCAAAACTCCCTTATCAAACAAATTCATGTGACAAACATCCTCCACTGGAAGCTTTCTCAAAGTGTTTACTGTGTGAATCACCACTATTATGTAGACTGTCTGCTTAAAGCAGGGGTGGGTAACCTGCAGCTATCATCAGCCTGAGCCAGCATAGTCCATGGTGAGGGAGCTGCAGTCCAGCAAGAAAAATCTGGAGGACCAAAGGTTCCCCATCTTTGTCTTATATGTTTGTGAACTGCCACCAAGAATACTGAAGAAAGGATCTGGACATTAGGTGATGGGACACAAACATGTGGAATAGGCAGTACTTAGTTGTCAGATTAACAATTTGTAAGCCACTCTGATAGCAGAGTAATAATAATAATAATAATAATAATAATAATAATAATAATAATAATATATTAAAGTAGAAATGCTAGGAAGGGTTAAATGTCAAAGCAGGGCTAGGAAGCTGTGGCCCACCAGATGAAATACTACAACTGCTCCCATGCTGGGAGAATGGGGATATTAATTAAGTAGTTAAATATAAATAAAACCACCACCACCCCTCATCAGTGACCAGGCTTAGGGAGAATGCAATGCAACAACCTCTCAATAATCACAGCTTTGAGAGCCAGGCTCCATGGAAGTCTTTGGAGAAGGAGGTGAGGATATTGATAGTTAATTGCTAGAGAAGCTATTCCAAGCTTCTTGGCTGTAGGGACATCATGCTGGGAAAAAATTCCCCAGGCAGATTTCCTCCTCTTGATCTGAAGGTGATACAGGAGTGGGTGTCCCAGCCTTTAAAAAGCCCAATTAAATTTCAAATAAACAGCTAGTTTTGAATGAAAAGGGCAGATGACAAAGTTTTAAATACTCTTCTCCAAAAAATTGTGTGAGGAAGGATCAAGTATCTCTTAGCATAGAGTACGTCCAATGAAACCAAATGAGACTACTTCTCCATGAGTATGATAGTCAGAAATGAATTTGGAAGGCATTAATGGTCAAAAGAAAACAAATCTTCAAAGAAAGTCCTTTTCTTCAAATAAGGGTTCACCCTAACCATCAGGGCTTTCTCTCCTTAGGGTAATGAGCATGATCAGTGTATACTCACCAGCATGTAAACCTTTCTGAAGAGCAATGATCTGCTGCTGCTGCTGTTCAATGAGGTTGGTTAGTGCTTTGACATGCTTCAAGGTAAGTTCAAGAACAACAGCTTTTTCCAAGTGTCCTAATGTCTGAAGAGGAAGGGAAAGAGAAAACAGTTCAGTCAAGTCTCAGCTGAAGAAACCTGAACATAACAGTGCTAAATGTTTGGACAATATTGGGGGAGGCAGAAAGAAAGATTAAGAACAGTAGGAACAGGGATAAATGCTCATTATGCTCATCTGATTGTGTATGTTTTAATTTCAAGATGGCTATTTAAATCTACACATCCTGCATTTTTAAAGTGTACATAAAAGGAAGGTGATACAAGAAGCAACAGTTAGCTAGCATGCTCATTTTAAAAAGGGTGGAAGTAAAGCCATGTTGTATATATCTGTTTGGGTTACTTCCGCTGGCACTTTGAGCATCAAATAGGGATTCAACAGAAGGCTTTCCTTAACTGCAGCCAAACAAGGGAACCAAACAGCTGATCAAGACAAAATTGTCTTTCCAAACAAAAACAATAATTCAGGACACTTCTGCCTGAGTTCGGGAAATATGCATATGTTTCATTCTTTATTATCACCATATATATAGATGGTATTATGGTGCAAATGGACTGGACCTCCAGGGCTCTGCCACCAAATCTCAAGCAACTGCAGAAGAGTATGGACAAGCAGGAGACAACACTAAATGCACTCTCCCTAACAAATCTGTTGCATCATCAAATCCAATTCAGGCATGTATGTTTTTGAGAAATGTACCAATTTGGCAACAAAACCAAGTCCTGGCAGAAGGAGGTTCAAGGTAGTGATCCTACCCCAGACACAACTCTCTTCAGACAGATCTGCACTGCTTCAGGAAACCTCTAGATGGCAACTTTACCTGCACAAAACTCCCACAAACTCAACACACTCCCCAACCAGAAGGAAGAAGACTTTGGACAGTGGCCAGATTTTCACTTACTGTAAGTTTGAGATGTTCTGGTAAAAGATCTTTCAGCTGGGCAATGCATTCATTAATCCTATCTCGTCTTTTCTTTTCTATCAGTCTGTGGGGTAACTTGTAGGTCTCCTGAAGTCAACAGGTAAAAAAACAACAACAACTGCATCATTCAGGATGAAAAGTGATTTCGTAACATTACAGAGACAGAGTTTTCTACAATTAAAATTGAGAAAAATAGAAATGTTTTCTTTGATAGACAGGAATATCTCAATTGCTACTAAGAACATAGGAGACGATTATGTGTTTTATTATCTCCAGAGAAGTCTGATGCAGCCACTATGAAGAAATTGTTTTGTTGCAGTATTTAGGCTGAGACCATAAAGCAAATCAACTAACCAAATAATATATTTTTCTTTCAAATAAGTCCAACATTTTCTGGCCGGAGGAGGCATTTAAAAACGCAAGCTCCTTTATATATATTTTGCAGGATAATTTCTTAGAATCCTACATTTGCATTGCACTCTTTTAAACCGGGCCAAAAGTATTCACCCAAGATGCTAAGAAAAGAAGTAAGAGTGCTTTGTATTTACCTTACTATCATCACCTCTTTTTAACCCTCTTCTGGGTTTATAAACTTGATACACGTGAGCGAAGTCCAACCTGTCGAAGACCCAAAAGGAGAAATGAAAAGATGTAGATTACTTGCAAGAACTACCACCATAAGATAGTAACACTTCCCTTTCCCCCCCCAAAACCAACTGTCATTGCAGATACCATCAAGGAAAGCTCTTGAGGACACCCTCCAAACCCAGGCTGACCAGACTGGGCTGGAAACTGATTTAATTCCAGAGCCAATGTGGTGTAAGCGCAATGTGGTTTGAGCCTTGGACTACCCACCCCTCTGCAGACCAGGGTTCAAATCCCTGACTGAGCATTAAAAAAAAGCAAACCCTCACTGGGTAAAAAAGTGAAAGGTTAATAGGATCTGAAGAGAAACCAGAGTCACAATGGGCAAGTCACGCTCTCTCAGCCTCAGGGGATGGCCAGGGCAAACCCCTTTCTAAGGAAACTCGCCAAGAAAACCTTATGACAGGTTCGCCTTAGGGTTGCCCTAAGTCAAAAACAGGAGCCACACAACGACAACCATTGTGTACTAAATAAACTAAAACAAATGCATTCTTACCTATAGCTATCATTGCAAACTGACTAGCTACATTTACTAAATTCATTTTCATTCTTACCTATAGTTTTCATAGGGGACTGTCTGATTAGCTACATTTACTACTTTGTAGACATATGAATATCTAGGACTTTAGGGTTGCCCTAAGTTAAAAAACAACAACAAAAAATAGGAGCCACACAACAACAACAACCCTTGTGCACTAAATAAATTGAAACAAATGCATTCTTGCCTATAGTTATCATTGGGGACTGTCTGATTAGCTCCATTTACTACACAGAGGACTTCGTAGATATTTAATATCTAGGACCTTAGGGTCGCTGTAAGTCAAACAATAGGAGACACACAACAACAACCCTTGTGTACTAAATAAATGTTTAAAAATGCATTCTTTCCTATAGCTATCATTTGAAACTGTCTGATGAGCTATATTTACTACTTTGTAGATACCCGAATATCTAGCATCTTAGGACTGCTCTAAGTAAAAAAACAACAGCAACCCAACAACAAGTACAACAACCTTTGTGCACTAAATAAATTAAAACAAATGCATTCTTATCTATAGTTATCACTGGAAAGTGTCTTGATTTACTACACATTAACTACACAGAGGACTTTGAAAATATCTGAATATCTAGGACCTTAGGGTTGTTGTACGTCAGAAAACAGGGGCAACACTGCAACCTCCATTGAGCACTGAATAACTTTTTAAAAATGATTTCTTATCTATAGTTATCCTTGGAGGCTGTCTCTTTAGCTACATTTACTAGTTTGTAGCTATTTCAATACCTAGGACCTTAGGGTTGCCTTAAGTCAAAAAATGGGAGCCACACAACAGCCCTTGTGCATTAAATAAATCTTTTCAAAATATTCATTCTGGCTTATAGTTATCACTGGAAACTGCCTGATTAGCCACCTTTATTAAACTCAAATGCATTCTTACTTATGGTTATCATTGGAAACTGTCTGGTTAGCTACATTAACTACACAGAGGACTTTGTACAATAACAACAACAACAACAACAATAATAATCTGAATATCTAAAACCTTAGGGTTGCTGTTAAGTCAAAAACCAGGAGCACCACTTGCCCTCACTCCCAGTGAGCAAATATGTGTGTGTGTGTGTGTGTGTGTGTGTGTATATATATATATATATATATATGTCTCTATATATGTCTATATATCTACCTATCTCTGTATACAAGGCTGCCTTACCCTGGCATCTCGTTGCCCTCCAGCTTGCCCAGGCAAGGAGGCGGAGGAGGAGGCTGGGCGCTGGGGATCCTTTCCATGGCCAGCCTGTATCTCTGTGTCTGTGTCTGATAGGAAGGAAGGCTTGCTCCTGGAGCTCTGATCAGCCTGGGATGGAAGCCCTCTCTCTGTCTCAGTCTGTGCCAGTGCTGCCTGTGTGTCAGCTGGGGAAGGCAGCAGGAGGAGGAGGAGGGAGGGGAGGAGTGGCCCAGTGGGTTAAATGGGAGCGAGGGGGCGACAGGGAGCGACGTGTTCCGCCCTGTGACTCCAGGCACGTCGGGCGCTGCTGCTGCTGCTGCTGCTCTGACCCAGGAGGAGGAGGAGGAGGGAGATGAGATGAATGATGGCTCCCTCCTCCTCCTCCTCCCTAGCAGTGTCACGTGACCCGGCTCACGTGCAGCACAGCAACGCCGCTCCCTCGGGCCTCCTCCTCCGCCTCACTCTCCCTCAGCCTGAGGGGGAGGAGGATAGACAGGAACGTGACTAGGCTGGGAACCGGCTTAATACCTCCAAAACCAGGGGACTGTTAAGGGGCAATAAACCCTAGACTGCCAGCCTGGGTTCAAACCCCTGCCCTGGCTCAGCGTTTAAAGAACAAGCCCCAGTGGTGGTGGGGGGCATCCAACAAATGACACCCTAAAACGCACCACACACTAACACACACTACTTTCACAGGGATAAGCAAAGGGCAGAAGAGGAGAGACCTTGTGGCGCCACCTTGGAGGCTGGCTGAAGGAGAGGAGTTGGCAGCATGAGCTCTCCTATCGACTTCCTCAGATGCAGTTGGATACAATGATAATTATGATGATGGCGACGATGATGATGTAGAGAGATCTTGTAGTACCTTGGAGACCAACTGAAGGAAAGAAGTTGGCAGCATGAGCTTTCCTATAGACCTAAATTTCCACTTCCTCAGATGCAGTTGGATATAGTAAATAATAATAATAATAATAATAATAATGTAGAGATCTTGTAGCACCTTGGAGACTAACTGAAAGAGAGGAGTTGGCAGCTTAAATTCTACTTCTTCAGATGCAGTTGGATATTATTATTATTATTAATCTTGTAGCACCTTGGAGACTAACTGAAAGAGATAAGTTGGCAGCATGAGCTTTCCTAGACTTAAGTCTACTGCCTCAGATGCCTTTGGCTGGACCTCTTACCCTTTCCCTCCACCACTCCCTTCTCCTTTTGTGTCATGTCTTTTTAGATTGTAAGCCTGAGGGCAGGGAACCGTCTAATTAAAAAGATTGTATGTACAGCGCTGTGTAAATTTACAGTGCTTTATAAATAAAGGTTAATAATAATAATAATAATTTGGACCAAGTCAGCAAATGCA
Source organism: Sceloporus undulatus (assembly GCF_019175285.1). NCBI lineage: Eukaryota > Metazoa > Chordata > Lepidosauria > Squamata > Phrynosomatidae > Sceloporus > Sceloporus undulatus. The sequence continues at coordinate 43,898,478 of NC_056523.1, read as the reverse complement.
TCTGAGGAAGTAGGCTTTAGCCTAAGAAAGCTCACCCTGCCAACTTCTTTCTTTCACTTAGGTCCAAAACGAACTGCCCTGGCTCACTGCTAGGGAATCCTGGGAAGTGTAGTTTTGTGACACATTTAACCTTCTCTGTCAGAGAGAGCTCTGGTGCCACAATAAACTACAATTCCCAGGATTCCCTAGCAGGACAGTTAAAGCGGTCTCCAATTGGATTATTTCTGCAGTGTGTTTCGGACCTAATTAAAGATTACATTATATTTAATTACATTGTAATTAATGTAAATTACATTGCAGAAGTAATCCAGTTTGAGACTGTTTTAACTGCTCTGGCTCAGTTCTAGGGAATCCTGGGAGTTGTAGTTAGAATCCTGCAGCCTCAGAGCACACACAGAGAGAGAAGGTTCAATGTCTCACAAAACTACAGCTCCCAGCATCCCCTAGCACTGAGCCAGAGCAGTTAAAGCGGTCTCAAACTGGTCGCCGCCTCAGTGCAGAAACAAGCCGGTTTGACACAACTTTAACTGCCATAGCTCTGTGCTAGGGAATTCTGGGAGTTGCACATTGTTGCGGCACAGTGCTTTATGACTTAGAGCAAAACCCTCTGGGTGACCCACTTGGGCAAGTCACACACTCTCAGCCTCCTCAGGGGAAGGCAAGGGCAAACTTGTAACAAAACTCACTTGGCCATGAAACCCAGTGGGAGAACTTGAACAAGTCACACTCTCTCAGCTTCCTCAGGGGAAGATAATAGCAAAAAGGCCTCTCTGAAGAAACCTTGCCAAGAAAACCCCAGGATAAGTCTGCTTTAAGGTCAATTGAAACAACTTAGAAGACACACAAGAGATAAACACACACAAAGTGAACCTGACATGTTTACACCCCTCCCTGGGGCTGAGAGAGAGAGAGAGAGTGTGTGTGTGTGTGTGTGTGTATGACTTGCCCAAGGTCACCCAATGGTTTTCCATTGGCAGGGATCCGAACCCAGAGCCAAAGCACCACAACCACATTGGCTTCCCATCTGACAATGCATTAAATAGATCGACTAGTTGGGACTAACTGAAGTGATTCCAGATTCTTTTGACCCCCCCCCTTTTTTTTTTTTTTTTTTTGGACCTAATCTTGCCTCTTCTTCCTCTCCTAAACAAAAAAAGCCTGAGCCCTGGCACGGAAATCCTATTTTTTTACTCCTGGCACGAGTGCAAAAGACTTGCAGGGCTCTCTTTCTGTGATGCTGGGAGGTGGGACTTCTTCAAAAAAAGAAGAAGAGCCACAGAGCCAGATTCTGAGAAAGAAATCATGTGTTGTTTCTGGAGAAGAGCCACGGCTCAGGCTTGCCCTGCAGCTGCCCTCTCTTTCTCTCTCATGCATACACATGCACACAAACAGGGCGAGGTGTGTGTAAAGCAGAAGCTTTTGACCAAGCACCAGATTGCTTCCTCCATAACAATAGCAAGTACATTTCTATACCGCTTATCAATGAACTTAAGCACTCCCTAAGCGGTTTACAAAGTGTAAGCTAATTGCCCCCAACAAGCTGGGTACTCATTGCGGTGACCTACGGAAGGATGCAAGCATGAGTCGACCCTGACCCCCTGGCTAGTACTGAACTCACAACCTTGTGGTTTGTGAGACAGTGGCTGCTGTACAGGCATTTAGCCACTGAGCCACTAGGGCTCCTTCTCAGGGGCTTTTTTTGCCTCTGGAAAGATTTTCCAGGCAGGTTTGAGTGCTGGATTAGTACTCTGGGAAACCAAGGTTTAAATCCCAGTTTGGCCATGGAAACCCACTGGGTGACCTTGGGCAAGTCACACTTTCTCAGCTTCTGGGGAAGGTAATGGCAAACCTCCTCTGAACAACTCTTGCCAAGAAAACCACATGATAGGTTTGCCTTAGGATTGCCATAAATCAGAAACAACTTGAAGGTACACAGCAACAGCAACAAAATATCTGAGTCAGATTTTGAGAACAAGGAACTCTCTCCCTGGCCTTGTGAGGTTCTGGATATTTTGGTGGAGACAAAAACAGACACAGACATTGCATCCTATTTGCAAAACAGTAGACATGTGGTGTAGTGGTTTGTGTGTTGGACTGTGACTCTGGAGGCCAGGGTTCAGTTCCCAGCTCAGCCATGAAACCCACTTGGGTGACCCTGGGCAAGTCACGCTCTCTCAGCCTCAGGGGAAGGCAATGGCAAACCTCCTCTGAACAAATCTTGCCAAGAATCCTCCATGACAGGTTATCCTTAGGGTTGCCATGAGTCAGAAAAAACTTGAAGGCACACCACAAGACATGTGAGCTTTTGATTCTCCCCCCTCCCACCACCAATACACTACAGTTAAATCTAGCTATCTGTATTTACCTAGTCCTAGGTGACAGGTGACTAATTCATGCTTTCCTTTGGAGGGCTGTTGTCAGAAAGACTATAGCAACAACAACAATAGCTCTAGCAGTGGGCTGAAAGGTTCTGCCACGTGCTTTGAGCTCAAAACATTGATTGAGCATTCTTGGTGAAATTTTCTAAGTCAGCTATAGTGAGACAGTGTGGTGTAGTGGTTTGAGTGTTGGATTATGATTCTGGAGACCAGGGTTTGAATCCTGGCTTGGCCACTGGGTGACTTTAAGCAAGTCACAACCTCACAGGATGTCAGTGGGAAAGCCCCTCTGTCTGAAGAAACTTGTGAAGAAAACCTCATGATAGCTTTGCCTTAGGCTTGCCATAAGTTGGAAATGAAGGTGCACAACAAGAGCTTTGGGGCTCCCAGAAAGCTTCACTTAGAAGACAGATACTACTGTAAGTTTTAAGAAAATCTAGCTATGATTGTGAGCAGCCCAAGAAAACATTAAATTACAATGATAGTACGGAAGGTTTCAGAGAGCAAAATAAAATAGGTATTTACTCTCTATTATCAAAAACTACATTACCATCCACTGTGGAGAATATGTCTGTATATAGTACACAAACTCCCTTCCAGCCAAAGTGGTCAGAGAACTGGAGCCATCAAGTCCAGTTTTGGGATTTTATTTATTTTTATTTATTTACGTTATTTATACCCCACCCTTCAGCCCTAATAGCTATCTGAGCAGCTTACAATTATTATTGTTAATTAGATGGTTCCCTGACCCACAGGCTTACAATCTAAAAATCTTCATGGGTGCAAGATGAAGGAGCTCGTTCCATGGTGGCAAGCCTTATCAGCATAACCCCAGTCTCTCACTATATGTGTGTCTCTTGTACATATATATTGCTTGTGTAAGGAAACTGTGCCAAACCATTAACCTGCACTGGAATCAAGCCCTTTAGCTAAACTCCACCCAGAATTGTGCTCATCCCTGACAGGTACCAGCCAGCCTCTGTTTAAAAATATCCAACAAAAGTGAGGCCAACACTTTCCAAGGCAGTCTCTTCCACTGTCAAACAACTTTTAGTGTCAGTAAGTTCATCCTAATATTTAGCTGGAATTGCATTTCTTGTTAATTGCTTTATAGTGTCAAATTAGAAGAAAAGCATTTATAACATGATTCAAAATGGATATAAAAATAATGGGATGGCCATTCCTAGTAAAGGGGTGGGGGGAATACAATGGTGGCTGGCACAACAGGACCTATAAACCAGAAAAATTACCCCGCAAGAAAAGGGGGGGGGGGGGGGGTTGGAGATAAAAATGAATCCAGATGCATTCACTGAGGTTGCCTTGTTAAGTGCTTCTGTCCTAACCTACCATTAATGGCCTAAGAGCAGGTGTTTGGAGAGAATGAATGTGGTAGACTGACTTGGGAGATCCATGTTCAAATTTCCATTTAGCCATGAAACTCATTTGGGCCAAGGTTGTTATGAAAATAAAGGGAAGTAGAAAAATATGTGTGTGCTACCTTGAGCTCATAGGTGGAAAAGCAGGATATAAATGTAATTAATACATTTATTTTTGTATTTACTTAATTTGTTAGTTTTCCTTTGGAGGTAAAATCCTTCCTTCCTTCCTTCTTTCCTTTGCAGGTAAAAACACAAGGTGATTTACATAACAGTATAAAAAGCAAGGTATGCATAGTTACATATGATGATCAAACAAAACAGTGCTATAATCCAACACCATCAAAGTATCATTGTTAAAAAATAAGCAATAACATCCTCAAAAGTATGAAAGCTGCATCAAATTCAGAAATCTACAGCAGGAAGAAAAAGTTTGGGAACTCTAATGATTATTATGGAAATTCTATAGTTTTACCATGATAGCCTTTGCAACTCAAAACCAGTTCTTTTTAAAATATCCAATTGGTTTTCTATTAACCAACTCAATGTCTTGTGAACTATAACTATATATACATTCCGCAACCAAGGAGCACATAAGAGTCAGGATAGGTGAAAACGGAAATGAATCTCTGTTTGCATCAGTTCAATTAAAGTGATGCATTAGAATCAGATGCTTAAATAATTAGACTGTTTTTTAGGGATGAATCTGACAGATCCCATCCTATAAAAGGATCAGTCAGATTGGGTCTTATTACAAAATAAAGACGAGAGGCAGTGAGAGAGAAATGGCTTTCTGCTTATCTTCCTGAATGATGTCGTAGTACTTCTGTTCTCCTTCCAGAGGGAACAGGTAGTAAAAGCGTGGCTATTGTCAAAAGGATTTTCCCAGCAAGACAAAGGGCACAGATTTACCATCATCTCCCTTGGCAATAGAATGGAAGTGCTTTGTGGGCATGTGGAAAGGTAATCAGAAAGCCCCTTCTATCTTGCTGCCTCTTGTCTTTATTTTGTAGTGCGATAAGGCCCTTTGTCAGTTTGGTCTTGTCTGTGCAGCCGTGTGAAAACACATCATGCCACATTATTGCTGCTCATGTGTCTGGAAAGGATGCAAAACTGTTAATAATGATTTGGAGCTCCACTAATCCACTGTTGGATAAACAGTCTACAAATAAAGGTTCCAGATCACATTTGCTCTACCTGAAAGTCATATTCTGATCAAAATCTCTCCAAGGTCAATCTAACACATCCAGAAAGAACCATTCTCTCCTTGACTAATGAGAGTGTTTATGATGGAACCAGTGTAGTGTTCATGGAGTGATAGCCCTCTACACTCCTCTGAAAGGAACATTGCTGCCTAACAGAAGTTTTCTGAAGATGAGGTAGGTGGAACAGTTTATTCAAACCGACAGGTCAAAGGTAGAACAGCTTAGTCTCAATTAGAAATGCTATGTTTGGGGAAGAAAAAACAAGTTCAAACAGAAGTACTTCATTCCAGTGCTCAAGCATGGTGGTGTGATGGTTTGGGATTGCTTTGTTGCCTCAGGACCTGGATGGCTTGCCATTAATGCACAACTATGAATTCTGCAGTGCTTCAGAAGATTCCAGGACAACATCAGACCATCCGACTAAGAGATAAAGCTGAATTGAAACCAGGTCATAGAGCATGGCAGCCATTGTAAATATACATCCAAATCACCAAAGAATGGCTATGGAAGAAGAAAAGCTATGTTTTAGAATAGCTAAGCATCATCTTAGGCTTGCCATAAGTCAGAAAGGACTTGAAGGCGTACAAGAATAACAAGTCAAAGTCCAGACCTAAACCCCATGAAAATATTGTGGCAGGACATGAAGTGAGCTGTTCAGGCAAGAAAGTCCTCAAATGTCACTGAGCTGAAGTAGTATTAACGGGAAAAATTCCTCAACCAATGTAAGAAAGACTGTCCATACATGAAATGCTTATTTTGAAGTCATTGCTGTTTGAGAGGGGTATGACCAGGTACTGAATTGACAAAGTCACATATTTTTTCATACATGGATATTGACTGCTAAATCAGTCGTGGCTAAATTCATGTTGAGAACATGTTTATGTGTCATTTATTAAATCAACTGATCTGTCAGGATTTGTTTGTTCGTTTATTGTCTAGGATTAAGATCTAATAGCATTTTAGAGTAGAATATGTGATAAAGGAGAGCCAGTGTGGCATAGTGGTTTGAGTGTTGAACTATGACTCTGGAGACTAGAGTTCGAATCCTGGCTCAGCTATGTAAACACACTTGGTGACCTTAAGTAAGTCACATGCTCTCAGCTTCAGGGGAAGATAATGACAAACCTCCTCTGAACAAATCTTGCCAAGAAAACCCCATGATAGGGTCTTAGGGTTGCCATAAGTCAAAAACAAGTTGAAGACACGCCACCACCATGTGATAAGCATTTCAAAACCTTTATCATCCCTGTACATTTGTAACTCTTCAGAAGGCTGCAATCCTGTGCACTCTTTTTTCTAAGAAAGTCCCACTGAACTCAGTGTAACTTACTTCTGAGTCAGTGTGCACCAGACTTAGCCACATTGCTTCATCTTTCAATTTCCTTATTATAACGATAAAGCTCATAATGATATGCCTCTCTGGGTTGTCCTGATAATCAACATGGTTATGGATCAGACAGTGAGGGTTGGGTTAAGTAGATCCTTAGCAATGGTGTGCCAGTTTTTTGCTAAATAGTCCTGGCAGGTCATGATCAACATTTGGATCATGATCCAGTACTGATATGAGTTTTGCTCCATGCTTTTTGGACTTAACTGTGGCAGCTTTCCTCTGAAGAGATGTGGAAGTGGATAGAGGGGAGAGGATCTAGATCTAGATTGCAGCAAAAGCAAAGAGTGAAATATGATCTTGATACCACAACTTGAAAATATTACTTCCAGAATACCCCCCCCCCCCCCAAAGCATGGCACTGGCTGCAGGGTTTTAACAGCTGTAATCCAAAAAAGTAAATTGATCCTGATGGTTCTATCCATTCAGCTGCCCATTCAAAGGTGCTGTATACCAAGGGGGGCGAGGGGGACCATGCAATTGAAGAGGATATTCTTAAGTGAATATGTTATTTGGCTCTGTTTTGTTCACTACAAACTGTGTTTATATGCCATCCAATAACAATATTTTCTGATATCTATATCTATATATATTCTGGTACAGTAGTGGGATCTGTAAGCCATCCAGGCAGAAAGTATTGTTATTGGGTGGCATAACTATTGGACTATGACTCTGGAGAGCAGGGTTGTAATCTCTGCTCCACCATAAAAACCCACTAGGTGACCTTGGACAAGTCATACTCTCTCAGCTTTAGAGGGTGGCAATGAGAAATGCTCTCTGAACAAATATTGTCAAGAAAACATCAGGCTAAGTTCACCTTAGGGTCGCCATAAGTTGGAAAAGACTTGAAGACACACTACAACAACCATCTATCTTACTTCTCTGCCATCTTTGCAGCAGAGCTGTCTCAAGTGCTTAGGAGACTTTTACACTTTGGCCCACAAGAAGATAAAATAAACCATTTGACAGCCCAATGTGAAGAATTTGCAAGACTCTTTGCAGACTAAATCACTCAGAGCCACTCTGACTTGGATGCTGTGGTTGAGATAAGACCATTGGGTGCTTGCTGTCCTATATTATTGGATAGTTTGTGGAGCCTGAGTATGTGGACAGGATCCTTGCAGGAATAGAGCAACCGCATGGATCCTTGTCCTTCTTGGCTCCAGAAAGCAGCTAGGAGGTGACTGGCTGAGTGGGTCAGTGAAGTGGTAAGTGCCTCACAGCAGCAAGGGAAGTTCACAGAAATTCACAGAAATCGCTTCCAAGCTCACTTCGATTTCACTACGAATTGGTCTGGTGTGGAATGCAACTTTACTTCCACCGCAAACCCCTAGGTTGCAAATTTCCCATAATGCAGCGCTGCAATTTCCTTTTGGTGGTCCTTTCACTTTCAGGGCAACTTTCAGGGCAACTCATTTTTTGGGAATATATATGTGTGTGTATATGCGTGAATGTGAATATACAGATATGTCTGTCTATCTATCTGTGTTAAAATTGCTGAAATGGAAGGGAAAATAAAAAAGGGGGATGAAGAAGACACTGAAATATTCACCAGGCAAATATTTACGCAATCACGCAATTACGTGAAACAGGGAATGCCCCTTTTCACCCCAGAAACGTAAAAGGTCATGATGCATTCAGACCCCACTGAGCATGCGGAAGGGTGCCAATTTGAATCGTTGAATCCCACCGATGTGGTAATACGATTTGCACTCACTCCGCTTTGCTTGAATCTGCATCACGTGACTTGCCTTGGATTCGATTCTCCCCCGATTCAGAAGGGCAACGGAAGGGCAACCAGGTGTGATAAAACAGTCGCGTTTGACGTGAATTTGCATAGCTGAACCAGGAGTCATCCTGGATCTGAGCTGCAAAAACCTCCATGTGATAAACACCCTTGTCATCTTGGTGGCTGCTCCCACTCTCTTGGAAATCCCTTCCTTGGGAGGCTAGGCTGGCCCTGTCTCTACTCTCCTTTTGTCAACAGGGAAAAACTTTTCTTTTCAAGCAGGATTTTAATTCATAATTGCTCCCTTGGGGGGGGCTTATTACATGGGTGTTTGCTTGGGTATGTTTGAAATAGTTTTATATTTTTAACTTAGATTTTAAGGATTTTTACATTGTTTACTTGTTCCATTAATGTGGTATTTTAATTGTGTTTTGAAATTGTACTGTTTTATTGTTGTTGTTTTACCCCTCTTTTGTTCTCTGCTTTGGATCCAGTTTGGGAGAAAGGCAGCATGTAAATCAAATAAATACATAGGTAAATAAATATAATAAAATCATGAATGATGGCAAAAATAAGTTCGAGCAGGTGAGTTCCAGAGATGAGATAACTGCATAAAAACACTTCTGGGGTTAAAATTGCATTTTAAAATGTTTGCATTAATTTTGTTGCTGTGTGCCTCTAAATCATTTCCAACTTTTAGTAACCCTAAGGTGAACCTATCATGGATTTGTTTGCTTTTGGCAAGATTTGTTCAAGTGGGAGGGGGGGGCTGCTTTTCTTTCTTCTATTGTATGTGAAATAGGTGATGATGATGAGCTATGACAGCAATGATCCAAGTTCAGAGACATAGTGAAGAAGATCACTCTGGCTGCACCCGGCTTGGAAGGGCTCTTTAACTTACTCATTCTGAATGGCGTAATTTCTGGGGAGAACATAAGTAGTGCTGAAAAGCCTTCTCCTCTGGCTTGCTTTCCTCTTGAAATCTCCCACATGCAACACACCAAGGAAATGGCTGGGACAGGGAGAGAACTCTGTGGACCCACTGCAGACAAAAACATGTTACCACCTAATGAGAGTGGCTGGGTGCCAGTTGAGATGCTAGCAGTTCTCCTGCAAGAACAGAGGCAGGGCATGCTACATCTATTCCTAGTGTGTTTGGCACTTAGACAAAATTGTTGCAATTTCCCTTAATGTCATAGCAGAGGAACTCCTTAACAGTCAGCCCTGAGCTACATCTATTGCAGTACACACAGTGCCCTTCGCTGTATATAACAGGCTGTGTCTTAGAATTATCATTCAGTGGCAGAGGGTATGCTTCACATCCCAAAGACTCTATGGCCCTATTTTCACTGGCGGTTTTGCCCTGGATGTAACTGGGCAGATTCGGGGGGGCCCTCCCGAATCTCTCCGTAAGCAAGTGCCCACTACAAATCAGGGGCATTTAAACCCGAATGCCCTCTTGGGGGAATCGGGTTTAACATGAAGGCGCCTGCTGTCAATCAAGTGATCATCATAGGTGATGTTTCCAGCACTCATTGGGGCATTGGAAGTGTGCTTCCCCCCTCCTTTTTTTTAAAGAGCCAGAATGTGCAGATTCTGTCAAATTAAAAACCTCGTGTGTGTGTGTGTGGTTGTGTGTGTGTGTGTGTTGTGGGTATTTGGGTCAGTGCAGGTTATGATCGGCCCTTGGCCCCATTCTCAACCCCAAAATGCAAGCTAATGCTATCTCTGCATCCTGTATCCCCTCTCATTGCCATCCCAGAATGCCTCATACACGTATAGTAATAATAATAATAATAATAATAATAATAATAATAATAATAATAATAATAATAATAATAATAAATTAATTCCTCACCTCGGAATGCCAGAAAAAGATGCAATGCCATGCATTTTTATTTTATTTTATTTTGCTTTCCCTAGGCTACCCCTGAATTCCTTAGAGACAGTAGCAAAAGCCGTATCAATTTGCCAAACTGGAAAGAGAAACATATTGTAACATTCGAATTGTAGCATTCATGCACATTGCAGAATTCATTCGCAAAGGAAAAAAAGTTTTTTGCAAGTACTCTTCTTGCAAATGGCTCCTTTCAGGAGGAAGCCAGGAAATGAAAGGGAAAGGGAACAAGCAGCTAGCTACATTCTAGCTAAATATAGATCTACCTGAAACAAAAAACATGCACATTTTTTTGCCAAAAATAATTTTAAAAAATTGAAAATCAAAGGGAAAAGGTCCCTGCTGGAGAGCAGAGGTTTGGCTTGCTCTGGCCCCCTGCCCTGCCTTGAATTGACCCCTTTTTGCCTCCTGTCACCCTTTTGCCTCCTGTCAGATTCCCCTTTTTTGCATCCTTCCTCCAGCTCTTTCCTCCTCCTCTGATGAGGGGAGGGAATGCCCTGCCCTCTGTCCGCCCTCTGACCTTAATCCCTCCCTGAATTTGCCCCGATCATGATCGGGGGGCAAGTTCATATTTCAGGGAACCCTTCCCCCCCCAAAAAAAAAGACGGATTTTGTCCCGAATCTGGATGCCCCGCACTAAAGGGCATTTCCTTGTGCATGCCTCGAAATGGATTGTGACAGAATCGGACCCAATATGAACTTCACATGGAAGGATTGAATCCTGGTCCGGGGTAAAGTGTATCTAAATGGGCCCTTAGTTCAAGTACTGCTACCAAGTGATGGGATAGGATTCTCCCAGGGATCCTGGAGGACCACTCCCAGAGCAGAACAATGGTGGGCACATTCCAGATGTTTTTCTACTACATCTACCATGAGCCAGTGCTATTACATATGCCGGCTCCAGCTGATGGATGTCGTAGAACCAAATCATTTGGAAAGCCACTCCTCAAGTAGAGAGTACCACAAGGATGTGGAACATATATGACTCTCAAATGTTATTGGACTGCAATTCCTCTTTCTTCATTACTGGCTGTGCTGGACAAGGCTCAGGGGAATAGTATTCCAACAATATCTAGAGGACCACACACCCCTCATCCACCACTGAAATACTAGGCAAGTAGCCTGACCTGTGAAAATGCTAGTGCCAATTGGACCATTTCTTTCCATATCATCCTTTGCAATTCTGCCTTAAACTGAATGAAAACCACATGGTTCTTTATGGACTTGAGAATCAGTGCATGCCACACAGTTGAATGTCCCAATTCACTAAGCACAGAGAGAAAGATTGTAACTCAAGAACAACCCAGAGGCCACAGCGTTGTGTCAATGACAGTTATTTACACTGAAGTCAATAGGTTTAAGCCGGGATGATTACTGAGAGAGAAGACACGGTGGCAAAACCACAGTCCAGTGATGTGCTCCAGTGGGGAAACAAGCTGCCAAATTCACTGGTTGAGTGAGTTCATGTGATATTAAGGCTGGGAAAGAAATTTCACAGAACCACATTGGTTTTATCCTGTAAGAAATCCCCTACAGAGGAAGTAGGACAAAGAGGAGGGGATTTTTATTCTTTTGCCATCTTCCCTCCATTCAAACATGCATGCTCATTCTCCCTGGAATTTTGCAGAACCCCAGTGGGATCTTCCTCCTTCACAGTGGTCCAATGCACACTGCAAAATAATCCAGTTTGAGACCTCTTTAACTGTCCTGGCTCAGTGCTAGGGAATCCTGGGAATTGTAGTTTATTGTGGCCCCAGAGCTCTGACAGAGAAGGCTGAATGTCTCACAAAACTACAGTTCACAGAATTCCCTAGCATTGATCCAGGACAGTTAAAGTGATCTTAGACTGGATTATTTCTGCAATGTGTTCTTGACCAATTACAAGACTAGCTTCTTAAGTACAAAAACGTTTGGGAGTTTAGATTCGCAAGGAGCAGTGATTCCTCGCGTAGCAGTGTTTCCAATACATCTGAGAAAATGGACTAGAGTCCATGAAAGCTTATGCTAGATTTTGTTTCCTCATTCTCAAAGATGCTACAGGAATCCTTTATATCTTTTTATTCTGAAACAGCCTAACATCCTTGTTTCTCTGAAGACTACTTCCAAAGTGATCCAAACCAGATGGTGGAAATGTCCAGTGGAACCACGTATTCATTTCTCTTGGATGTATTTCAGATGTTGAAGCCTGAAGATGCAAACACAGCGCTTGGTTCTGGTTATCAAACCACCCGTGTTCTTGATCCCTGCCCATCTTGGCTGATTAGTACCAGCAGATCTGGCTTGAGCGCTTGAATCAACATGATAAATGCTTCCCTGAGGAACTGCTGTTTGTTTTAAAAGAAACTGTGGCTCAGCTTCTCTGAAAGAAACGGGGCTGGATCTAGATGACATTTTATTTATTTATTTATTTCATTTTTATGCCTGAAATAAAAAGGTGGCTCACAAGATAAAAACACTTTTAATTTAACCCCCCCCCCACACACACACAATTAAAATAACCTAGTTAAAATAGAATAAAATTAGAGGTTAAAAACATACAAAAGTTAAAAAACATAATCTAAAACACATACTCCACATAAAATCCACCTTGTCATGATTTTAAAAAACCTGCCAGAATAAAAACATTTGTACTTGTTAGCGAAAGGCCAGCAGGGAGGGGGCCAGCCTAGCCTCCTAGAGGGTGAGAGCAGCCACCAAGAAGGCTCTATCTTTCTCTCTCATTTGTAATCTTAGACCAATAGCCAATTTCCACATTGGGCAAGGTGACTGAGTGGATGGCTCCTGGAAAACCTCAGATATTTTGGGATGACAGAGGCATCACGAGGGGGTTGCAGGGGGTGCGGACTGCACAGGTTGCGCTGCTCCCCAAACATCTGCCTTTGGGCAGAAATGGGCTGTGGCATTTGCCTGTGGGCCTTTAAAATGCCGAAGAGATGCTGTGAATGGGGCGAGGCTCAGTGGGAAGGGAAAGAAGGGGCCCCAGGTTTTGAATTATTATTATTATTATTATTATTATTATTATTATTATTATTATTAAATTTAATTTTTAATTTTCCTATTCTTTTAAAATTTTCTTTAAAAACATCCGACCTTACCAAATTGCCATTTTAACCACATGAGACAATGTACATATAAATTCATCTCAGCTGTTCATATAATACTGTAATTTAAAGGTATAATTTTAATTTTGCTAGTTGTTTTACGTCACAACTATTGCCACTACCTTCAGTGATATATGGGAGTACTGACAGATATTAAGCAATTAGAGTATGAGGAAGAAGCTATGCCATGATCATGAAGGTTGTGGCATATTTCGGGGAACAAAAAAAATTACTCAGGCCCCTGGCTTAAGAGTGAAGAGTCAGCCCCCATCTTGGCTATGGAAAATTAATCTCTCTTTCTGTCTTTCAAGAACAGTTTCCAAGGTGGCTAAGAAAACATATTAAAATATATTTAAAACAATATTACCTCATGTAAGATAGTTTTAAAGACTTCTCTCTTTCTCTCTCTCATTCAGTATTTTGTTTTAATTAATTTTTATTACTCGCACGTCTAAAAAAACTAGAATCTTTGTCAAAGAAAGGCATTCTATGTGGCCTTATTCCATGATAAGGCAGAATCAAGTTTTCTACGTATTTTAGAAATGCTTTTAACTATGTATTTTAATAGAATTGATGTTTAATTATTTAATTGTTGTGAAAGTATATTTTTAGCTGAACCTTTATTTTAATTTTTCTTATCGATGTTGAGTTCATTGGCAGGACAACGGTAGTTTAGACACTGAATGAATGCATAAATAAATATGTATTGAAGTAGATAAAGAACTCAGTTATAAGTGGGAAAATGTATTCCCTGGAAATGTTTGCTTGTTGTGAATGTCTAGGGACACATGGTGTACATAGACAGTGAATTGAAAATCAAGGTCTTTGGTAATCTTCTGCAAATTTAGGCCACATGTGCCCTTGCCAAAGTACATATGCCACATCTGGATTTATAGTGGCTGTACAATGCTATGCCTTTGTTAGAAAAGGCATAGTCCATGAAGTTACAGTATTCATGAATATTAGGTCAGGTTGAGAGAGCAAACTCAATTGAATTTCACTTTCTAAAAGCACGGCTTGCCTCATCTTTCACTCTGCTGCATTCATCTGGGAGATATGCTTACTCATGTTAAACTCATACAGTTTCCCTGCAAATTAACATGTGTTAATTGGCTAATCCACTGCCAGGATGTTTGTGCAGCAACTGTTTGGTGAATGGTCTGTGTCAATAAGGTCACTGTTGCTGTCCATACTCTCTGCATCTAATTTCCTCTGATTTCATGGTCTGTCTCTGCTGCGTGTAAAGGTTGAAGTATCACTCCTTTCCATCTAACTCCAAGGAAGCTATGTCAGTGGTGAAGTGATGTCTGTTGTCTTGGCAGTAATTTATCGGATGCGAGCAAATTGTAACTTAATTCAGACAGGACAGAGGTGCTTCTGACAAGACGGATCTCTTCTGTCAGGCCTTCCCAGATTAGCATCTCAATTGCCTCCCATCGACTGCCTGCTTTGTTTTAATAATTTATTTTAATAATTAAATTGTATTGTTTTTATTGTAGGTGGATGGGCTTGTAAAATATTGTTTTATTGTATTTTAATGTATTTTATTGTATTTTAATGTTCTTTTAATGTTGTCAGCCATCCCGATCTATTTGGAATGGTGGGATATAAATAAAAATTTATTATTATTTATTATAATTAAGTCAAACGGCAGACCAGGGAATAAGAATTTATCCTGTGCAGGTTGGGGTTACAATCACCCTCAAGATGCAGGTTTATAGTGTGGGCACACTCCTGGAAGCCAACATTTCAGTAGTGGGCAAGAGTTTGTTTGTACAATTAAAACATGTGCACATTCCTTGAGAAGACAGATCTGGTCACGATAACACATCCCTTGATTACATCTGGATTAATATAATGCACTGTATGTGGGGCTGACTTTGGAAACTGTTCAGAAATTTCAGCAGGTCCAAAATGTTGTAGCTAAGGTGCTGACCGAGGCTAGGTATAGACAGCATACAACTCCTTTGCTGAAACTACTTCACTGGCTTCACTTTCTGGGCAGAAATGAAAGTAGTGGTTATGACCTATAAAGATTGAGCCCAGACTATCTGAAAAACCATATCTCCCTATAGGAGACTACCTGAGTTTTAAGATCTTGGAAGGGGGGCCTTCTCTCAGTCTCACCACCCACAGGTACATCTGGAGAGGACTCAGGAGAGAACCTTCTCAGTGGCTACTCCTAGACATTTTAAAGAGGTTTGCTTTGCCTCCTTCTGTACTAACAAGATGCCACTGACACTTTCCCTGAGAGAACCTCTGCCAATGTAACACACACACATACCACTGCTGCTGCTGACCAGTAGCTGTTTGGCACATTTAGCCTGGCTCCTCAGCAAAAGCCTGCCTGATATGAGAGACCCTATGAACAGTTCTACTGCCATCAGCACAGCCTCCTGCCTCACAGGAGCACACAATCCCACCACTGCAGAAAGGTAGTGCCACTGGTGGGCAATCTTAGCTGTATACATAAAAACACATTGTATGAGAAGGCCTTTTTTCCATGTGTCAAACACAGCAATCTTTTCCATTTTATATATTTAAACTGCATTCATTTAGTATTCCTCATGAGGTTTGGCTCAACAAGTCCCAGTTTTGAACTTTTTTTGCACACTGCAGTATAGAACTGTATGTATTTAATGGGATTTCCTCCAGGTAAAAATGTCTTGGTTTGTGGCCTGATAAGAGTAATATAGGTTGTGTAGTTTATGGTTCTGAAGCCTTAAAAAAAGTAAAAGAAATTACATGTTTTACAACTTACAGATGCAAGCTCATGAGAAATAAAAACACTAGGATAAGGCTTTCCACAGGACAATTTTAATCTATTTATGTGTAACACAAGAAGAACATCCTGTGTTCAGCTATGAATTTTCTTCAATTTCAAGATCTATTAGCAGTGTAAATATTGTACACTGGTTTTTTTCAAGCTAAAAGGGCTGAATTGAAGGGGGTGAATTTGGTTCATGTCTTGTAATTGTTGGGGGGAGAAGGTTTGCTCCAACTCATTCACTAATATTCCATAAAATATAATTTTTAGAAAGCAATGATCTGGATAATGAACGGCTTGAAAACTACTGAACCTCAATGCAGTTATAAATTTTTCTAAATGTCTCCTGGGACTCATTGATAGATGTTCTATATCACCAGCTGTATAAAAAATGGGTTGAAGAGGCTGGAGGGTTTCTCTGTTGTAAAAAATCTCGAAAACATGTCAATAAATATCTGTTTATTTCTAGACTCTCTCACTCCCATCTCACTTCCATGAGTTTCATTTCAGGTTCCTGGCTTCAAAAGCATTAGAACAGCTTTGCCAAATACCAAAAGCCCTCTGGAAGTTAAGGTTATCCAGAGTAGGGAGAGTGATATGCAAGTAAGCAGCTCTGTAGCACATGTTTGATCTATTTTGGAGTCTTAATTAACGTGCAAGAGTAAGAGACCGAGACGGGGATCTTGTATGTTCTGATGTAACTTGTATTTTTGACTGCCCACTACAGCTGCACAGAAAGTGATGCCATGTCTTATTGGCTCTTGGCCTCTCTTCCTAGAACAGCAGGTTCACGACATTGCATTGGGAATGGGGGAAGAAGAGAAAACATCAAGAATGTGTTAATGTGGATTGGAGGAACTGCAATCCAAAATGTCTGGAGGGACAAAAGCCCTCCAAACCTGGCCTAAAACATGGTAAAATTGATAAAGACCAACAGAAGAGCTCGACACTTGAATTTTGAAAAGAAGGTGTAGAGTGGTGATAACAGAGTGGTCCTCTGACATTTAGCCTTCTAAAAACTATTTTAAAGAGCATTGCCCTAAAGGCCAGAAAGCAGGTTCCCTCCGCACTCCTGTAAATTGACCACTGGACAACATGGGAAGCTAAGGACAAACAGCATAGGAAATGGATATAAGCCAGTCCTCTGGAAGAGATGCTCCTGTCTTTGTTGGAAAACTGATACTATCTCTTTTACAAGAGGTGGTCAATAGATATGGGAACTCTTTTTTTCTATTTTGAGCACATAAATGAGGCAAAGAGGGGTATTACAAGATGAATACCTCCCACTACTGGTACTAAACTGGTTTAGTTGCACATCTACAGTGGGCCAGACCTGATTTAATCCAAGACAACAAACAACTGTGTTCAGGGTCAGAGCCTTAATGCTTTTCAGATACATACAGATGAAGAAATAATGAACAGTACTCAGTAGCCTCCAGCATGTAGCTTCACACAGTTAAGCTACTCATGAGACTGCAACCAATGCCTCCAACCATGTCAGGAATGCTCCAAATATCAAGTTTCGGGTGTGTCGTGAATTTAAAGATACTGATGTTATTTTCTTCAATACCCCTGAGCTGCTTTTGATCTAACTATAGTAAAGTGAGGGGGGATCAGATGCATTCCCCACTTTATTACGTGATCATATTCTTTACTGTTCTGACCAGATCAGATACCAGTGAAGAGAAGAACTCTAAAATCTTCAAGGGAGACACTTTCTCTATCCGACCACAGACACCTTTGGTGGACATGCAGGAGAGGGTCTTCTCTGTGGCTGCTCCACACTTTGGAACCCAATCCCTTTAAGTTAGGAACACTCCTTCTTTGTTGTCTTTTCAATGGCAGGCAAAGACCTTTCTATTCCAGCAAACCTTTGGTAACTGAAATGCAGAGAGGCACAGAGCTTGGAAATGTTACCTTTTTGGATTAGAGCCCCCAGACCACCCCCACCCCAGCCAACACATCAAACGGCTATACTGGATGCTGGATATAACATTTTCAACCTCACTGTGGAGTATCAATAAGAGTTACAGAGAACCAATGGTTGACCACAGACCAAGTAGAGATGACAGTGTCTCATGACTGTAATAGTAAAAGAAAGAGATACCAATGAAGTGGGGAGGTTTTTTTTTTAATATGACTCTCATTATTTTCGAGTGTACCATCTGTACTGAGTTTGCAATGCCCCAGTTTGATCTTTGGACTAGCAGAGGTCAGCATGAGAGTTAACATTCCTCATATATGGCTTCTGGGTGTTAGGCATGCTGAATAAGTGTTATCTGATGCTCGAAATGCACTTCTTCCACAGCCAGCAACTGTGTAAGCAAGTTAGGCAAACCAATCCAATTAAATCAGGTTGTATGGCTATGTCTGACACACTGGGTCTATACATTTTAATGTGGAAATAAGCCTTTCTGCTAAGCCTTACTATTATAAGATGTTAAGGATTAAAACATTAGCACTGTTGAAGCGAATCACATCACAATCCTATCATATATTTATTTAGAAGTATATCCTATGTTTGGTGGACCTTGCCTCCTGGTATGCCTAGAAGTGTAAAGTAAAGCTGAAAACCTATGCACATTTCCATGGGAATGACTCCCAGTGAATACAGCCAGACTTCCTTGTGTGTAAACATATATGTATTCAGGCTTAAATTTTTTTATGGAGAGGGAACTGAAAAATATGTTTCACTTAACTGTAGTTTCCCATTATACTCTCTTTTCTGTGGCTGCCTCTTAAAACATCAGTCCCCTAAAATCTAAGGCTGGAAGTTCCTAGAAAGAACCTGAACCCGAATTATTAATTATTTCCTGTCTAGTCTTCATGTTTCCCAAGGCTCAGAACTAATAAGTAACATTTAGGACGATATCACACAAGAGGAATGTCTCTCAATTTTGAAAGAAAAGAAAGTAGGACCAATTCGAAAATGAATGCTATTACATGAATGGTTATCAAATGAATGCACAGAAAAACACAGCGCCCATCCCAAAGCCAAAGTAGGGCGAATGCAAAAGAAATTATTATATGAGTACGTACCCTTCGTAGTCTAGAATTCGAATTAGCATCCCTGCACATGTGCAATGAGGGCAGAATGGGATCATGACCTTTTTACACTTCTGGTGGGGCTTGCCTCCATTTTCCATGGTTTTGCCTTGTTTCACGTTATTTGTTCATTCATTACCCCTTATTTCACGTTATTTAGGCAATTCACTTTATTTGTGCATTCCTTACCCTTTATTTCATGTTATTACACAATTCACCAATTCAAAACCAGTCAAAAGCAACCTTGTGCTTGCTTGGTTTGAGCATTGGACTATGGCTGTAGAAGGCAGGGATGGAATCCCATTGGGTGACCTGGTGCAAGTCACACTCTCTCAGCCGCCTCAGAAAATGACAATGTCAAACCCCATCTGAATAAACCTGCCAGGAAAACCCAAAAAGTGGGGTGGAGGGTCTCCAGATGGTTGGTTGGTTGTGTGTGTGTGTGTGTGTGTGTGACTCTGTCAGTCTGTGCCTTTAAGTCTCCAGCTATGGGGAGAATGGGGGGAGACAAGGAGTCCCTCTCATCTGGGAGAGCTTTGCTGCACTGAGGTGGGGGCCTGGGCCTCTCTGGTTCTAACCTGGCCCATTAGGGGTCCCATTGAAGGCAATGGCGCTGCCTCCTCGTCATGAGTCAGTGGAGCAGGAAAGGGGAGGGGAAGCTAGGCAGGAACCAGAGCTAGCGACTAAGGCTACATCCATAGTGGAGAAGTAACCCAGTTTGGCACCGCCTTAACTCTTTGTGGCTCAAGCAGGGACGTAGTTAGGATTTTAGGAAGGGGGAGTCCAGACTAAGTACCACCATTATAATGGGGCTTGGGTGTGGCGGCGCAGCAGCGCACACCATTCATTTTTTCTAATGGAAGGGTGGGTCCGGACCCCAAGAACCCCCCCACCCCTTAGCTACATCCCTGGCTCAAGGCTATGGAATTCTAGGAATTGGAGTTTGTTGTGGGC
This sequence comes from Sceloporus undulatus, assembly GCF_019175285.1. NCBI lineage: Eukaryota > Metazoa > Chordata > Lepidosauria > Squamata > Phrynosomatidae > Sceloporus > Sceloporus undulatus. The sequence continues at coordinate 43,878,639 of NC_056523.1, read as the reverse complement.
CCAGAGCGATGCCCCTGAGGGCTGGAAAACAGACCCTATTCCCCAGGCTGCCCCACTCCATCCACCCCCAAAAGAGGAGGGAAGAGAGAAGAAGAAGAAGAACCTTTTCAGGCTAATAAAAAGTGGGGGAGTTTTCTCTCTTTTTGAAGCCCCCTGGTCCTGGAGGAAGGAAAGAAGGAAGGAAGGAAGGAAGGAAGGAAGGAAGGAAGGAAGGAAGGAAGGTCAGTCCCTGAGGGGCACAAGGGGCCAGAAGCAGGACAAGCCCCAAGCCCACCATTTTGGGCAGAGAGAGAGGTTGAAGGACGCCTAATGGAGAGCCTTCCCAACCCCCACTCTTTCCTGTCAAAAACAGCTGCTTTTCCTCCCGGCTGCTGGGGAAGACCTAGGAGCCCTGGAAGCCAAAACAAAAACGGAGGATCATGGGAATTGATGCGGGGGAATACCAGGGCCACAACAGAAATGCATATTATACCGAACAACACCATATTGAATGCAGAGTAGCCTGGGAATAGGATTTGACAATTCTCTAGTTCACCAAATTTACTTAATTTTGGATTGCTGTGGAATTGCATTCAGAGTGCGTTCAGAATGCCAGTGAATGTGTGTGATAACGTTTCACGCAATAATGTGAATACCCATGATTGCGTTCGGGATGACATTGGATTATACTCATGTGATAAAGACCAATGATAGCACCAGCTGCATTGTAGTGCAGCTCCTTAGCACTATTTTAAGACTGCAACAAAATAAACAGCCTAATTTTAGAGATGCCTACAAAGGATTTTTTGGTTTGATGGTTATTGTATTTTCCCACTCCTTACCCTACAAAATGGCACACAAGGCATCTACCAGTAGTGGACTCCAAGAAAGAATACAGGTTGAAAAATGTGAATAATGTCATCAAGAAAGACAAAAGAACACACCATGAAAAAGCCTCTTTGCAACAAAGAGGGCCTGTGTGAATAGAAAAGGAAACTGCCAAACTATGAAGGGAAAATAAAAAGGATCTCCATGAAGATCTTAAGATCCTGGCAGGTCTGTATGGAAGAATATGACCTGAGAAATAGCCCGGTATCAAGTCATAAAGGATTTTTTTAAAAATAAGTTTTTTGAATTGTGCCTGAAAACAGGATAGTAGTTATAGGGGTTGTTCTCACTTACGATTTACAACGATTTAAAATACACCGGTTCCATTAAATCCAATTCAAAATAACACAGGTGTTATCCCGCGTTCCAAATCGCTTTTTTTTCTTCGTTCTCATGTACCAACTGAATCGCTGTAAATGATCCGCTTTCGTTCCTATTCAAGAATGAATCAGTGTATATATAACCCGGTTTTAGCTTTATTTCATTCGCACTCGCCTTTTTCGGCTGTCAATCAAAGCGACGTCATCATGACATCACATTAATTTGGAGTAACATACACCGATGTAGCCTGTACCTGCGTTCCCACTACCTGGCCATTTTTAATTCGTTATAAATGTTGCGGTGGTTTTTTTAAAAAAGAGCCAATCAGGAGGTGCTTATTCGTCATCTTCTGTGTCTCCCCATATTAACTGCCATAACTCAGTGCTAGGGAATCCTGGGAATGGTAGTTTATTATGGCACCAGCACTCTCTGGCAGAGGAGGATAAATGTCTCACAAACACAACCATCCCATAGTTCCTCTGGAAAGAGCCTTGGTTCCGCAAATTCACTTTGGCCGCCCCATGGGGAGAGAATCTTTGGGGAAGATTGCTCCTTGGGCTGTCTTGGGAGCCATCCCATAGTTCCTCTGGAAAGAGCCTATGGGAAAGTGTGTGTGTTTGCCAAATCAGATCAAGGAGGAGAAGGCAGTGGGTTTAAGTGGGTAGAGACTCTGGATCCAAAGCCCAGGGTTGGAAAATGGGATCAAGGAAGAGAAGGCAGTGGGTTTAAGTTGGATAGAGACACAAGACAGAAAAGGGGAAAAGAGAACGATCCCAGAGGCAAGAGGCTGCAGACCTACGAGAGTGGAGAGAGTGAAAGCCGAATAAAGCAAGAGCAAGAGACGTCCAGGATAGAAAGGCGGACACAATACAAAAGAGGAGAGGGCAGAAGTCTCCAGGGATAGAGATAAAGTGGAATACACACACACACAACATACACACACACACACGCAGGGTTTCCTATGTCTCCCCAGATTCCGTTTGGGAAAGAGAGAAGGAAAGGCTCTATTTCCCCCCAGATCGCTGCGCATCCAGCCTTTCTCTGTTACAAATGGTGTTCAGTGGTTCTCCTCAAACAAAGGGGAGGTTGCAATCCACCGGGGGGGGGGGGGAGTCTATGCGAATGGAAGAAAATGGTGCTGGCGATGCAGAAAGAGACCAAAGAGGGTGACACCCCCAGGCCAGCCCATCGCGCTCCGCTCCTCCCATCCAGTTAACCCGATTTCAGAGGCTGATCGTTCCTATTTACATACTCCGATTCCTGTCCCGAATCAAGGAAAAAATGTAGGTTCAACCCTTCTATTTTTTTAACCCGCGTTAAATGACGATAACACAGATCAAATAAAAACCCGCTTTACGATTCGATTTTAAGTGGGAACGACTGCAGGTTACTCTAGAACTGTTCTAGAGTTAATTCGGTTTCCAATAGGAATGCCATTCCTTGGATTTGATTGGTAGCCCGGCATAAAGGCCAGTGAGAATCAGCCCATAATTGTGGAATAACCTGGTTAACCATTTGGTCACAGCATTTTGGACCCAATGAAGCCTCCAAACTTCAAAGGCAGTTGCCCACAGAGCAATAATCCAACCGGAGGGACTTCTGCTCTGTCCTGAAAGTTTGGAAACTTCATGTATCACAGTGGCCAAATCCAGATCTTGTATCAGAACACCCTTCTATAGGTCAGCATCTTCATTCAACTTAGCATCTTGTGAGGCATTTGTGCTTAGTACTTTAGCATTCTTGTTTTTGGAATGACGCATTTTTTTTTATTTATTAATACACTACAGTACATACAGTACATGAGGAAAGGATCTGTGATCCTGTTGATGGAGGGTGATGTTTAGTGTTGCTGTTGAGACGTGGGATAAGTTCGGGTGCATCCAGGTTGCACACTCATCTGGCCACTGGCATATGTGATAACACCCAATTTTGAGTTTTCAATCCCATATCTATATTGGGAGTATTTTTCCATTCTATAATCTCCTATATGTCCCTTAGCAAGCCATTGTACAATTCCAGTTATGAAGCACAGCTACACTCTGTAATTTCACCTACTCCATGAAAGACACATTTAAAAGAAAGGGAGGGAAAAGGTCATGAGGTCAAGTGATGTATTTGCTTTCTAGTTAGTGCTGCAACACTATCTGAGGTCCAGAGAGCAAGGCCTTTGTGGCCTGTGTCTTAACAGTGAATGCTAATCAGTTACAATAACTGTAAATATCAGCTGAACTCCAATGAGAGGCTAATGGCTACCTTGGTATGTTACACAAAGGCAAGAGAGGACATCAGTGGCTTTGCACATAGAATAAAATGTAGGTTAAGATGTATTTGATCACACTAAGATCTGTTAGAGCAGTTGGTCCCAAACTTGAGTCTCCAGATCTTGCTGGAATGTACAGTTGGCCCTTTATATCCATGGATTCTTTATCAATGGATTCAACCATCCACAACTTGAAAATATTTTTTAAAAAAATATCCAAAAAGCAAATTTTTACTTTGCTGTTTCATATAAGGGACACCATTTTACTACACCATTGTATTTAGAGGGACTTTAGCATCCACAGATTTAAGTAACCATGGAGGGTCATGGAACTAAATCCCAACAGATACCAAAAGCTCACTGTACTTCCTAAATCCATAACCATCCATGTCACTGATCACAGATTTTGGGAGCTGTAGTCTGAAAACATCCAGCAGCCCAGGTTTGACAACAGTTGTGTTAGAACATCTTACTCTAGCCAAGATAAGGAAGGTCACATGGGTTCTGCTGTGTTCAAAGGAGGGCGACTAAAATGGTGAAGGGTCTTGAAACCATGCCCTATGAGGAACACATTAGGGAGCTGGGGATGTTTAGTCTGGAGAAGAGACGGTTAAGAGGTGATATGATAGCCCTGTTTAAATACTTGAAGGGATGTCATATTGAGGAGGGAGCAAGCTTGTTTTTTGCTGCTCCAGAGAACAGGACACAGAACAATGGCTGCAAACTTCAGGAAAACAGATTCCACCTCAACATTAGGAGGAACTTCCTGACAGTAAGGGCTGTTCAACAGTGGAACACACTTCCTTGGAGAGTGGTGGAGTCTGCCTCCTTGGAGGTCTTTAAGCAGAGGTTAGATGGCCGTCTGTCGGGAATGCTTTGTTTGAGAATTCCTGCATGGCAGGGGGTTGGACTGGATGGCCCTTGTGGTCTCTTCCAACTCTATGATTCTACTAATAAAGAACCTTACTTGGAATTTGTACCATCATACTATTGAACACACCCAAGCTCATCTGATTTCAAAAGCAAAGTTGGGTCTGTACTTAGTAGTACTTAGATGAGAGACCACCACTGAAGATAATACATGTCTAGGTAGGACTAGTAAAATGTTGGAAGAGCTCTAGCAGCCAATTAGCATTGGGTCTAGATGGATTGTGAATATAAGGCAGCTTCCTACGGTTCGATATGCAAAATTCTTTGTTGCTGCTGTTGTTGTTGTTATATGTTTTCAAGTCATTTCTGACTTATGGTAACCCTAAGATGAAGTTATCAGGCAATTTTCTTGGCAAGGTTTATTCAGAGGGGGCTTGCCTTTGCCTCTCTCTGAGGTTGAAAGAGTGTAACTTGCCCAGGATCACCCAGTGGGTTTCCATGACCGAGTGGAGATTCAAACTCTGGTCACCGGAGTCCTAGACCAATGCTAAAACCACTGCACCACACTGACAAAATTCTTACACTTGTTGTATTCCTAACTAGTTGTTGGCAGGATGCTTGTTATATTGCTATAGGAATAGTCCTTCTTGTCCTTCTTTGGGTATATCACAAAAACAAACAAGAATGTAGCCTTGGAATGTAACATGCAAGACTCTTAGAGGTGTCTACTCTTTGTCAAAGCACCATTTTGGAGAGTGGGGGAAAGCCTCGAAAGAGACTCATTTCAGCATTTGATGGTGGACTGCAACCACTCCACACACTCATACTCAGGGTCACGCCTAATCTAGGCTCAGGCTGGTGGAGAGAAAATGAGAGAAACAGTGGGCTAGATGGACCTTTAATGAATTACAAGAGTGACACAGGCAACAAAACCTTTCCCTAAAGCATTCCTTTCTTTTCCTGTAACAGGGAGGGCCCATCATTCAGGAGCAGAGCATGTATTCTGGATGCAGGGCGTCCCAGATTCAGTACCAAACATCTTCACTTCAAAGGGTTTTGCACAATAAAATTGAAAAATCAATTGTTGCTTGAGGATTTGGAAGTCTAGTCAGAGTAGACAGCCAGCACCCTCCAGTTGCATCATCCAAGTGCATTGAGGGAAGTTGTAATCTAACACTTTTGGAGGCTGCCAGGTCGGGGGAGGTTGGAGCAGAAGAACACTGGGTTAGACTGACCAATGATCTGACTTGGTGTAAAGCCAATTGGTATGACTCACATTCTTTATGTGCAGAATCTGGATTCCCCCCCCCCCCCCCCCGACTTCAGTAGATTTAGGATTTCAGTCTTGATGACAGCAATGTGCAGGGGTGGGCCACCTTCTCCATATTTCCAGGAGCCAGTCAAAAAGTTATTCCCAGGGAAACCTCTGGGCCCATAGATTTCTCAGCCCTGAGATCATTTCTACATCACTATAAAGAGAATTAGTGGCCACTCCTCCTGCTTAACTCTGGTATTTGGGAATTGTGGGTCCCATTTAGCTGGACTCCCTTGGTTGCCACCAAAGCCTACAGTGAAAATTACTCTTCTTCCCAGACAGATTAGAACAGTTTCATAAACAGAGGTATAAGCAGCCTATTCCAAGTCTACCAATTTTGCTTGCTGCTGCTAACTAACTCAGATTCCAGAAATTGTAGCAGAGCTTGGAAAAAATATTTTCTGAATTACAGCTTTCAAAATCCCTCAGCTCTGATGGCCACTATGTTGGCTTTGCCTGCCGGGGGATTCTGGGATTTGAAGTCCAAGGGCTAAATCAAATGGTTATTCCCAACTCATGCCTAACAACATTTCACAGATGAAAAGTGGGACACATGTGGCCAAGCAACACCAGAGTCTGGTCAAGACGGCAAAGGGTATTAATGAGGAAAAATGCACAAGCTAAAAGAGGCTGTAACATTTTATTTCTGCAAGTCTACAGGAAAGGACAAGATTCTGCCTCTTCCTCTCCCCACAGCTGAGTTAACTGAGTATGAACTGCTTTTACGCTTTGAATTTAGTTTGCATCCATGAAAATAAACTGAGGACAAGGGGGAAAGTGGGAGGAGGAGAAAGAAGCTAGGTCATTTTAAAAACAGATTAACAAGTGGGATGACAAAGGATTAACCAGGTAGACAATTAGAGCAGATCCACAGAATTAATGAGACTTTGGTATGTCAGTACTTCTATACAAGTGAAGTTGATGGACTGGGAATACTCTCACTAAGACTAACACATGGCTTTAGATCCCCAAATGCAATGTTTCCAAGCTCTACTTTCCAGGGGTAGAGAGACCATTTTTATCACACCACCTCTGATGCCCAACTTACCTCTTCAGAATTTGAGCTACATTTGGAAGTTATGCTGATTTTATTGCATGGACTTTCCCCTCAAAATGGCTTCCCGTTGCCTCCAGTGTTGAATTTGGGCCCCGTAAGT
>NC_056523.1:43860604-43868849 GCF_019175285.1 Sceloporus undulatus | reverse complement strand
ACTTACGGGGCCCAAATTCAACACTGGAGGCAACGGGAAGCCATTTTGAGGGGAAAGTCTGCGTGATAAAATCAGCCTAACTTCCAAATTTGGCTCAAATTCTGAAGAGGTAAGTTGGGCACTGGAGGCATTGTGATAAAGTCCCATGGCAGCTTCTTCAGGAGGTCACAAGATACTAAATGTGTAGTACATTGGACCATTCTGGTAGTAGATTGGAGTAGCTGCTTGGATGTTTCACACAGAGGACAGAGACTAAAAGGGAGGAGACCTTATCTTCAGGAGCTATCATTATGACAGGGATTGGTTTCAAGAACCAGCACTCTTCCCTTACAGTGGCAGTAACTTTCTTACACCAGATGTTGTTAACCACGGCTTCATCACAGTGATTCATAGCAACTGCCTATTCATTTGTGACTCTGACACGCCTATTCCAGATCTTAAATTTCCATCTAATGTCAAGATGTGGTCCTTTTAAAAAGATTGGTCAGAATCTGGTATAGTTTCAGCTTGGAAAATTATCATTTGACCCTGGAAATGAATGGACTATGGAATGGAGACCAGATGCTGTCTGGGCATGCAGGTCTGAGTCAGCAATTTGTGGTCCCCACCCACATGTGGTTTTGGGAAACTTTAACTGAGAACTTTACTGTTCCCACTCACCTCCATATGGTGGGTGGGACCATTCCCATTTATCTGCCTTTGGATGCCATTTGATCTAAACTCATTGACTCCCATATAGACAGAAGTATTCCATCAAAACTATACTGAAAATACAGTTTAAAAAAAAATTTTTTTTTAAAGCCCTTTTGCTGTTCTCCTGTCCCATAGCATTGGGGAACCTATATTCTTCCTCAAACAGCTTTCTTTTTGCACTAAATATTCTGTCCCATGCCAGACAAGCTGGATGGAGAATGGCTGCAGTTGCTGCTTATCAGAGAAACAAGGAAACTTATCACACGGGCCCCGAAACGGGCCCGTTGCGTTCCAAAACGGGGGCATGCGTGCTTGCACGGAATGAGATGGGGCTAAGAATGGAGTTAACCACACACTGGAACACCGCCGCTGCTGCCGGGCATTCCAATCGTGTCCTACATCCGTTCCAGAGGGCACGATTTCTGAGAACGCTTTGGAACAGTTCTCAAAAATCGTGCCCTCTGGAACAGATGTAGGACGCGATTGGAATGCCCGGCGGTGGCAGCGGTGTTCCAGTGTGTGGTAAACTCTGTTCTTAGCCCCATCCCATTCCATGCGCGCCCATGCGCGCCCCCATTTTGCAACACAACGGGCCCATTTTGGGCCCGTGTGATAAACTTCAAGGTAAATAAAGCACATGTCAAGGCAGGGAGGTGATCACTGTGTAAGAGTGAAGCCGCATGGACAGGCAGTGACCTGTGTGCACTGCACACACTCAACATTACAGCAGTCCAGACAGAGTTTTTAGAAATAAATCATTTCAAGGCTTTGAAAAGGCTATGCAGTTACTTCTGTACGACAAGTATGCCCAGTATAAAGCAAGAGTCTGGACTCTTCATGCTTTTCTGCACAGCTTGGAAAAATTCTGGTTGGGGTGGGGTGGGGGGCAGACAGTAAACATACTGGCTGGTGTTTCTGGGAGCTGTAATTCAAAAAAGTGATTTTCCAAACTCTGCTTTGTAACCTAAAAACAACAACAACACCTAGGCAGCTATTAGATATGAGGCAAAAGACTTCTGTAACCACAGGGAATGCTAAATTCTGTCCATTCCCTGCTCCTGTGAATACAATAGGAGCAGAAAGAGTATGTGACAATAGCCCATTTCATTGCACACATGACATTTCATCCAGAATTTCAGGTATCTTACATCGACCTGTCTGTTTTGCTACACAACACTATGATTTCACTTCAACTGCCATGGCAACATCCAGTGGGATCCTAGGATTGGCAATTTAGGCAGAGGCATTTACAGTCATCATCCAGAGATCTCCTTTAGTGCCTCTTCAAACTCCTGGATCCATGGCGTGCAGCCATGGCAGTTAAAGTGGAATCACAGTGCTCTAACTGTGTTGGGGAAAGAGGCTTGCATTCCAAAATTTCATCGCTTTCTCCAAATTTTATATTAATTCAGGCTGCATCTGCACTGCAGATATAATCCAGTTTGACACCACTTCAAATGCCTTGGCTCAATGCTACGGAATTCTGGGAACTGTCATTTGTTGTGGCACCAGAGATTCCATAGCACTGAGCCATGGCAATTAAAGTGGTGTCAGACCAGATTATTTCTGCAGTCTGAGAGTCGATGCAGCATAATGCAGTGTCGATAAGTGTCAGCTAGGATAAATATGAAGCATGTAAGGAACATGGGCAAGGAAGCTGACTGTGAGATGCCATTAATGGCCAGAAACTGTGAATTACGTCTAGTTTGTGGAGGAGGGGTGATTTTAAAAAACAACTACTGAGAGGAGATGTAGACCTCTTACCTCAGATGGATACTGGCCCCCAATTAGTCTAGGGCAGCACATGTTTAATTTAATGTATGTATAAGTGTGTGTGTGTGTATGGAGATCTTAATCAGCATGTTTCATGTTTTACTTCACCATCAAATACAATAAAACAGCACCCTATGGCAGTTGATTTTAGATAATTTGAGAAAGAAAGAAATATTTCAGTATTTATTTTTTACTATCAGAGGAAGGAAAGGTTGCTTGAGGACTTTTTCTGGTAAAAGTGGGAAAATAACCCAACCAATCTTGGGTAGTATATATAATGAATGGAAGCAGGTGGTGGTGAGGGGAGACATCGTTTGCTGTTCAATCTCAAAGAGCTAAATGTCATAGGGCAGCCCTGGATATTTTTACATTTCCTACTCCTCTGTCTTCTTATGACATGCAGAACTTATCAAGGTGATCTTGCTGCTGTTCTTACCATCACACTAGGAAAATCTTTGCTTAGAAAGTTTCTGTGTCAGAGAAGATCACTACTAGAATGGACTATTCCTCTGAATCCATTAAGAGGCTAAATTTACCCCCCATCAGAAAGATTTGAATGGCACATATCCTGCTTTCAAGATAAGAGAACAATCTTAGAAAGTCTTGTAGCTGCATGCCTTCAAGATCTTTCCAATTTATAGCATCCCTAAAGAGAACCTATCATGGGGGTTTGTTGGCAAGTTTCTTTAGTTGAGGTTTCCAGCTCCATCCTGTGAGGCTGAGGGAGTGTGACTTACCAAGATCAACCAGTGAGTTTACATGGCCAACTCAGGATTCGAAACCTGGTCTCCAGAGTCATAGTCCAATGCTCAAACCACTACACCATGCTGAATGTCTGCTCCTAAGTAATCTATGACTTGCTCTTAGGTAAATGGATAGGAGCTTTGGGACTGGAGCTTTTGTTTCTTTGTCATGGGAGCTACACTAGCTTTAGGGTGCCTAATTCTGAACATTTAGAACAAAAACACATTTTCCTATAAACTTTGGTGCTAAGGACCTAACTGCACTCCACATTAAGTCCCACACTTTCTGCTTTATCAGATCCAACGCTTCATTGACAGTTTATAGCATATGTCTCTGCCAACTTGCAGTTATGCAACAGTGGCATGATTTGAATGATATAATCCTTTTTATAGGATTCAGGAGGGTGGAAATTAACAGTAGTCATACTGTGCTATCAAGCTTTAGATTTTGGCAGACAAGGGTGTTTTTCTCCCATGGAGAGCCAATTTCTGCAGAATCCAAACAATTAGCTACTATGATCATTCATATCTAATCATGCGGTCTGGGGACTCCCCCCCCCCTTTTCTTTTCTTAAAAGGTGTGACTCAGCAGCACGTGTTGTTTCATCCAAGCAGTGAGCCTATGCTGCTGCTTCTCTTTTGCTATTCCTCATGCTTGGGAGACTAAAATATAGAGCATGGTATACAGGAAAGAAAATATCAAATATCATTTAAAAGTTTAAAAAAGTGTGTATTTCTCCAGATTTTGTGCAAAACTTCTTGCAGCAAGCAGCTCATTGCCACAATCCTCCTGGAGGTTTGGCATTTCAAATATTGTCCAATGTCATTACAGAAGGCTGGGGAATCCTTCCTCCCCAAATTAAATTCAAGCAACTCATTTGGGTAATATTTGGGATTGAACAGCTAGAATCCTCAGGCCTGACATGGTCTTCACCATCATTTTGCATCACTCTCACTCCCAATGAATTCAGTGTACCCGATCATCTCATTACCTTCTGTTCTAGCATCTCTTTGGTTGTTGTCCCACTATCCTGTGCATCCTGTGCATCATATCCTTCTCTTTCCAATTTGGAGGGAGAAAGGTTTCATAGAAGTAATATAAGGACAGGTTGTTTACCTGTAGTTATGGTTTTTCACGTAGTCATCTGTGCATTCACATATATGGGTGATGTATCTATCCAGAGCCCATTCAGGAACCTTTCATAGCTAAGCAATTTTGCTCAAAACATCACCCAAGTGCATAAACTGAAGGAATGCTGTGCACACTCATGTCCTAGAGACCATCAACCCCATCCAAGTGAGAAGAAAATGGGCATCCTATGTGGAGGTGGAGAGGGGTTTGTTTCAATGTATAGATGAGCAGTAAGCAACCTGTCTTTGTGTTTGCATGATTAGTGAGCTGACTTACCAGAGCAGGTAAGTGACGCATAAGAAACAGAAGACAAATGATGCATGTAGACAACCTTGCATGCCAAAGCTGGGACTAAGTTGCTACTACATAGAGTTGAAAAACCTCCGATGTCCCTTAGGCATGTTCTTGTGACTGAGACTGTCCTAGTGTAGTGAGTATGTACCATCTCTGGGGAAAGGAAGTAAGCAAACTGAATATTTCCAAAAGGTGGCCCTCAAGGCCATAGGTCCTGGACCTACCAGAAAGGACAGTAACGTGATAAAAATAAAACAGGGAAGAGCAAACCAAAAATTTAAAATAGATAGGACATCAATGAATAAAATGGGACACTCGCCTCAATCTCTGGAGGGAAGACAAGGAGAAAGTTTCCTGCAAGGCTATTGTGGCAGTTGAATAGGGATACACCACTTGAGCATGTACACTAAAAATACAATATGGCTCATTTTAGGAAAATGGAACTGTCATCAGTAGATCTAAGTTTCAGAATACAACACAATTAACATTTATCCAAAAGGCATTCCTGAAACATTTTCTAACTGTCTAAGGCAGCTTTCTCCAACCTGGCAACTGCCATATATGTCACAATACAAGTCTCATCATTTTAATTGATGATGTTGGAAGTGATAGTCCCACATAGTGGATGCCACCTTGGAGAGGCTGTTCAGTGAGCAGGCTCTGTTGCTGTGTACCCATCACCTCAACATAAAACAATTTCTTCACACAAAACACAACAGTTATGTTTCCTGTTCTCTTCAAGCAAAGCTGCCATTGGTTTGATTTTCATATTGATGTTGGCACTGAGTACTTCAGCAAATACTGGGAGTCTGTGTAAATTTTCTAGTAACAGTTTTCTATTTATTTATTTATTTCAAGGATTTATATCCCGCCTTCCTCCCACAATGGGATTCGTATTTTTTCTACAGCCCATCCATTTGATGGAATGAAGAGCTTAGTATATATTATGTATGGAAACTGAATGACATGTGGCTTATTTTTCATTCTAGAAAGAGTTGACTGAAGCTCTGAATTAATAGGTGCTGTTATGCATACGAATACAAAACTAAATTACTAGATTTCTAGGTATAAATGTTAAAATATTCCCCATTTCTAGCTGAAATTTATAAAGATAATAACTAAAAAAGGAGATAAGAATAAAGCAACTGCTTGGTGGAACTGATTAGGAAGGTTCTCATTCAAGTCCAGAAACTGTAGTAATTATTAATGGAAACATTATGGATTACAGGCATAATTTCTCTTAGGAGCCCATAGGCGTGTTCCGGATGGGCCCTATGGGGTGCCGTCGTTACGCGCGAGGGGCGGCGCTTCCTGACACACGTTGCCAATTGCGCGTAACGACTACGTCTAAATGGCGGCGCCGCATACAAATGGGCGCTGCCATTTTGATGTCGCGGACGCACAGCGTCCGGACGTTGCGCACCAGAAGTGGTGCCGTGAGTGCCTGCCTCGTGCCTTGCGGTGCCTCTTCCGGGGTGCAGGAAGAAGCGCCATTTTGGCGCTTCTTTGTTGCTGTGCCCAGGAACCGCGCAGTTTGGCTGCTGTGGTTCCTGGACGAAGCAACCGGCAGTGGCGTGAGACCGCCCATTTTGGGCGGTCTGTAACGTGCCATAGTGCCTATAAATGTATTTCTTTGTGGTTTTGCCAGAAGCCTTGAAAACTGCACAGTTAAAATGAATTCTAAATGGCACCCCCATTCCAGGCTGTTACTGGAAAGACACCAAAAAGACTAAGGTTGCTTCTGCTGCTCCTTCTTACCAAATTAGATGCTTGATAAAGGACATGATAGCAGACTTCAAGAAAGCAGAAATATGCTAGAAAAGGAGCTTGAAACCATTACTTGTGGTGGAATGACATTTTTTAGAACTGTAACATAAACTGCGTTAAGGTATTACTTCGAGTGTTTACTGGAAGGCTTGGATATATTGTACAGTGCACTTGGGTGGCAAGACCCGTGCTCACTACAATGTAAGCAAGAGAGAGACCAAGAGAGAGCACCAGGTGTAGATAACACCAGGCACCTGCTCCAGCTGAACCATTTCCTTTCTCCTCCCACAAAGCCAATTGACACCAATTCTCCTGTGGAAGGATTCCAGAAAACAGAGGGTGGCAGTCAAGGAAAACATCAGGGCTTGTTTTAGCTGAACTATTGCCCACCTCCACCCTGGGGCCAACTGACAACGGCTGCCAAATTTGAAGGACTCTGGTGGCATATGTTTTTATGGTGATTTTAGTAATATCTTTTAAGAACATGACAATGGCCACACTGGATCAGACTAAAGGCCTATGTAGTCCAGAAGTCTGTTCACAGACTGGGCAACTTGCTGCCTATAGCAGAGGTGGTAAAGTGCAGACCACAGGCCACAGTGCAGACTGCAACTCCTTTTTCATATGGTCACAGATGACATGGCTACTTTCCTCCTGCTTTGGGGATGCCTTCTCAGCTACATGCCTAAAATATCGCTTTTGATATCAATTTGATATTGAAAAAGGGGAGGGGTGCAGGGGGCTAGACCTTGGGGTAACAATCAGTAAATTCTTCCGAATGTTTAGGGGGAATCTCTTTTCTTGTAATTTGAATCCCTTGGTCTGTGGAATAGCAGAAAACAAGCTTGATCCATCTTCTACATGACATTCCTCCAATATCATGTCACCTCTCAGTCTTCTCTTCTCCAAGCTAAACATAAGCAGTTCCCATAATTGTTTCTCATAAAGCTCAGTTTTTGTACCTTTGATAATCTTGGTTGCTCTCCTCAGGACATATTCCAGCTTGCAAACATCCTTCTGCATTTGCAAGGGTATTAAAAGAACTGGCAAATGTAATATCGGAGCCATTGGCAATAATTTTTGAAAACTCCTGGAAAGCAGGAGAAATCCCAGCAGACTGGAGGAGGGCAAATGTCCCCATCTTCAAAAAGGGCAAAAAGGGGATCCCAACAATTATCGTCCAAGTTAGTCTGACATCAATACCAGGAAAGATTTTAGAGCAGATCATTAAACAGAGAGTCTGTGAACATCTAGATGGCAATTCCATAATCACAAAAAGTCAACATGGGTTTCAGAGACACAAGTCATGCCAGACAAATCTAATCTCTTTGTTTGATAAAATTACCAGCTTGGTAGATGAAGGGAATGCTGTGGATATAGTATATCTTGATTTCAGTAAGGCCTGTGACAAGATTTCCCAAAACATTCTTGCAAACAAGCTTGTAAAATGTGGGCTAGACAAGGTAACTGTTACATGGATTTGTAATTGGTTGACCGACCGAACCCAAAGGGTGCTCAACAATGGCTCCTTTTCATCCTGGAGAGAAGTGACCAGTGGGGTCCCACAGGGCTCTGTCCTGGGCCCAGTGTTATTCAACATCGTTAACAATGACCTGGATGACAGAATTGGGAGCATACTTATCAAATTTCCACAATTTAAAAAGGATGGTGAGAAACTGGAGCGTGTCCAGAATATACCACAAGGGCCATCCAATCCAACCCCCTGCCATGCAGGAAATCTCAGTCAAAGTATCGCGGACAGATGGCCATCCAGCCTCTGTTTAAAGACCTCCAATGAAGGAGACTCCACTACACTCCAAGGAAGTGTGTACCACTATCGAAC
>NC_056523.1:43812933-43857604 GCF_019175285.1 Sceloporus undulatus | reverse complement strand
TCTGTGCATTTCATTTTTCCACCCTAAATGCAGTACCTTACATTTCTCCGTGTTGAAATTCATTTTGTTAGCCTTGGCCCAGCTTTCTAATCTATTCAGGTCATTTTGAATTTTGATCCTGTCCTCTGGGGTATTAGCTATTCCTCCCAGCTTGGTGTCATCTGCAAATTTGATGAGTATGCTCCCAATTCTGTCAACCAAGTCATTGATAAAGATGTTGAATAGCACTGGGCCCAGGACAGAGCCCTGTGGGACCCCACTGGTCACTTCTCTCCAGGATGAAAAGGAGCCATTGTTGAGCACCCTTTGGGTTCAGCCGGTCAACCTATTACAAATCCATGTAACAGTTACTTTGTCTAGCCCGCATTCCACTAGTTTCCACATTCCACATTCCACTATCAGTGATCCTTGTGCCATAAATAATTGTATAGATTTCTATCATGTCTTTCCTTCCTTGGATTTTTTTTTCTAGCCTAATCAGACTCAGATTTTGTAACTTCCCCATTGGGGAGTTGATTTATTAATTATTTTGGTTGCCCATTTCTGTAGTTTTTCCACCTCTGCAATATCCTTTTTCAAGTCTAATGGTCCAGACTATTTGCAGTATTCCAACTTTGGTCAAACTACAGATTTGGATACAGGTAATATGATATTGATAGTTTTATTTTCCATTCCATTTCTAATTAAGCCCAACACTGAATTTGTTTTCCTCCCCTCCAGCAGCTGCACACTGCATTCATTTTCAGGAATAGATCCACCACAACTTCATTATAATTTTCTTAGTCAGTCACCAGCAGCTCTGATCTCATCACTGTACATGTGAAATTGAGATATTTTTTGCTGCAATCTTCATCACTTTTATACTTGCATACATTGAATTACATTTGTTAATGTCAATTCTCTTGTTGAAGAGATCCTTTCAGCACTCTTCACAGTCTGTTTTTATTTTAATCCCTCCAGAATATGGTGTCATCAGCAAATCAGCAAATGTATTCTTTGTTTCTCTCGCTCTCGCTCTCTATACACATATGCCTTCAAGTTGTCTGTTGCTTTATGATGACCCTATGAATTTCATAGGGTTTTCATTGAGCCTCGACAGACTGGTGATAAAAGCTGACATCAGCGTAGAGTGGGGTATTGGTGTCCACACAATGCACACCCTGACTCTATCCCCATGCCGGCATGATGCTACGTGCCCTACCGCATGGTGGGTGGTGTCACGGTGCACCTCTGGTGCTGTATCCAGATGATGTAGCGCCAAAGGAGCACCGAAAAGCTGTGGCGGCGGCTATGGCGCCCTTTCCACATTGCAAAAAGGCCAGATTGGGATTGTGGTATGGAGTTGCCACAGGTCCGATCTGGTGCTGCAGGCCGGTCCTTAAGGGTGGTGTGTTCAGCCCCTTAGACAAGGAATACTCAGGTGGTTTTGTCAATTCCTACCTCCTCAACATTTATGAACATTTTTTAAAAGCATTGGACCCAGTTTGACCCCACTGCTCACATTTCTTCCTTGTAAGAATTTATTCCCAATCTTTGCTTTTCATTAGCAAATTTAGTTCACTGTTCATTTATCAGTTTCCATCTGTAAGACAACCGTTCTTTTTGCCTCATGACTTCAGGACTCCTTCAAAAGCATTTTGGAAATCCAAGTATACACTATCTAATGGATCATCCTTGTTCTTATATTTTGATTGATCTACTACTATACTACTAAACTACTTTAGAAGGAAAATGAAATCCTGAAATGCTGGGTATAAATAATTGTAAATATCATCAGCATTGCTTTATAATGACACATTGTCAAAACATCAAAAGACACACACTCATAATTTTCAGTACCTTTCATTAGTTTCTAGTTATTCTGATAAAATATGGTATAAGTAAGATATTCCTGATAATGAATAGTACTGTGGAGAAAAAAGGTCTCTCTTTCTTTCTTTTGGTAAAAGGTAATTAGCAACTAAAAGAAAGGTATCACAATTTGTTTGAGTGGATGGTGAAATTTTTAGTCAAATAGGGGTTGTATGTTTATTATGTAAGGCCTGCTAGATTCACCATTCTCTGAATAGAGAACAACAAAACCTTGTTTCTTAACCTTTCAGAAGTGAAGTCACAGAGGGAAGACTTCCTTCTTCTTTTAATCTTTCAGGTTGTGGCATTTCTAGAAAGCTGCTGAATCATATCCTTCTGATTCATTGTCATGGCAATTGGACTACAAAACCCCATGTTTGGAAACAGCAGGGCATCTCATTTTGAGAGAGTATACATGTTTAGAAAAAGGGCCGGGCTACTGCCAGGGGCTGGAAGGCTGCATTGGATCTCATGGGACCTTTTTAATACATATATGCATCATCACCATCATATTTATATGTATGTCCAGGACTCAAGGCAACTTACAATGGTTAAAACAGATATGGCTTTATATCATACAAAATTAAATATATAATGAAACTAAGAATAGAATGAAAAGGAGTTAAATTCATGGCTATTAAAGAGAAATCAACCAACAGTACAGCATGTTCTGAAAGGCCCTTTTCATCCTCAGCCACCAGTCATCAAAGGCCAAAACAAAAAGGTCTTCACATGCCTACAAAAAGATAGCAGGGGACACTGGGAGCACTTTGGGACCTAAAAATGGCCTTAGGAAGGTGCACTTGGGGGAGCACCATGCCCACCTGAGCATTTCCAACTTAAGGCAAACCTATCATGGGGTTTTCTGGGGCTAAGAGTATGTGACTTACCAAAGGTCACCCAGTGGGTTTCCATGGCCAAGCAGGGGTTTGAACCCTGATCTCCAAAACTGTAGTCTAGTGCTCAAACCACTACACCACCTTGGCTCCTTATTCCACTGTAGGTGGTTTCAAGCCTACAGGAGCCAATTAGTTTACTTCCACTTTGGTGGCTGCTGGAAACTACACTATGGAATGTACCTGTGCAAACAGACTCTGTGTCCTGGCCAGCCAAAACAATTCCAGGTCCATCACAGCTTCTGTAGTTCACTTGTGGAACACTGGAACTTTCTCGATGTGGAGATAGTCACACAGCAACAACAACAGATTAATGCATACTATTCCTACAATGGAATAAATAAGGAACTTGGAGAGGGTCTATTTTACAACTCTTTCTCTCTCTTTATGTGTGCATATACTTGCCCAGCCCATGGATTGTAATCTCTTTGGGAGAGGGGGAGAATCAATGGTGTTATCGAGAACCACAGATCTAAGGGTAAAATCTCTTTCCTTAGGAAATTCCAGTTGCCCTCCCCTCATATACCTTCTAACTATCCCAATTTGGTGCAAGCAGTCTGATTATTCTGATTATTTCAGCTGCTTTTAAAATAGCCCAGTTCCCATCTCCTCTTGTCATTTCTGCCTTTGTTGTCAGCTTACTTCAATTACTGCAAACTGAGTTCAAAGTGCAAAAGTAGTTTGTACTCCATTAACTCCTTACGGGGAGAGGAAGGGGCAGAATCTTGCCCTTCCCAGTAGGCTCAGGCAAAAGCAAGCTGCTACAGCTTCTCCTAGCTTGTGTGCTTTTCTTACTTATTAACATTTGCCATCCTGACTGCACTCTGCTGCTGCTTGGCCACACGTGTCCTGGTTTTCATCTCAGAAATGGTAGAGGATATGCCCTCAGATGAAAAGGAGAACTATGGCTGTGGTAATGGTACTTGGTGGTAGTCCTATACCCTCCTAAGAGTGGCTTCCTTATAAAATTAGTTGCTGACCACGATCAGGTTCACTGTATAGGCTGCGATAAGGAAGTGCTTTGCCAATTGCCATCATAGGTATCTCTTGAGAAACTATGGCAAGCATTATTTCAGCAGAGATTACTTCATCAATTGTTTTTCATTTATCATTCTCACAACCCAAAACATCAGATGGGCCGGAAGGGTCGGTTTTTTTATATATTTTTTTCATTATTATTATTACTGAGAGAGGATATGTCATGTTGGGAATAGATATGCTGTTGAAATTTGTCTGCCGGAACCATGGAGGAGGTTTGTTTTTATTTAGCCTGATCTTCCACCACAGAACCTCCTCCAGATTTCCAGTGCATTCTCGCCACAGCAGATGTCCTGCTGCTGACTCAGAGGGGGCTCTCATTCACTCCTTAGTTTCCCCCCCCCCACTCGCTTATAGAGACATCACTAAAACTCACATAACGGCTACAGTCACATGTTGTCTGTAGGGTACAACTTTATTCTCTGCTATATCCCTAAATGGAGTTTATAACAGCTTACTTCTCTGAAGAATGCCTGGAAATGGACATTGGTGAAGGTGCTAAAAAAATGCTCTGACTGACCTCCCTCATTCACTGCACAATACTACAGACAAGGGCAAAAGCCAATGTGAAGTCCCTTAGAAAATGAGGGTAGAGGGAAGACTTCACTTGGACCAGAATAACATCAGTATAGATGCTAAAAAAGCCTCCTTAGGGAGATTGTCAATTATGACTTTGGTCATCTTTCTCCTGTAACATCTACTAAAAATTTTCATCTCTGTGGTCTAAATCCAGATGATAATCCCAATGAGAGAGCCAGCATGGCCTAGTGAACACTGGACTTGGGCTCAGGGAAACCAGGGTTCAAATCCAAGCTTAGCCCTGGAGATCTACTGAATGTTTTTAGGGAAGTCATAATCTCTCAGCCTCAGAGAATGGCAATGGCATCCCCCGACCTGAATAAATCTTGCCCCCCCCCCCCAAAAAAAAAATCCCTTGTGATAAGGTCCCAACTAGAGTAGCTCCATTGAATGCTAAGTAAATTGCCAAACTGGTATATATATTTGGGGTAATCACATACATAAATTCCACTGGTTTAATGACTGTACTCTAGTGGAACTAGCAACTTAATTTGTAGTTTTCTTATAGTGCTATGTCACTTTCTAATTGCTATAACCATAATTTCTATCAATTTCATTTTTTAAGAAAAATAAATCATGCGTTATAGAAATTAGAAACTACACTAGATTTAAGGAGCAGCAAAACACTGTAACTTTCTCAGTCCCAAGAAAAAAACTGGCAGAATATAAAGTGATTTTTAGAGACCAAAGTCCTGAAATCACCAGGTTTTGAGTACTTAAGATCATTAATTTACTTATAGTCTACTGTTTTCCCAGTCTGTTCAAAGCACCTCACAATAGAAAAGTAAAGCATACATTTAAAATAATAATAATAAATCTCCACAAGCATATATTACTACACCCCACTTGTAAAAGGCACAATAGACCCACTATAATCTGTCCATTATAATATACTGTATATTGTATGCTTAAAGTCAAGAGACATTGAAGAGTTAGATCAAATGTTCAAATGCATAACCATATTAAGCCACTCATTTCTGTTCCTTTTTTTCTAAACTAGAAGTGTACTTACTACAAAGGCAATTTACTGACCGCTTACACTAGTGCGTGTCATGTATGAAGGCCCATGTATTTGCATAACTAGTCACTGAATCATTAACCTTGGCCTAAGGCACAGCTAAACAACCACTCTACTCGGGACATAGTTAACAGGGCACCCATTTGGTTTAACTGGTTGGAATGAAGCCATACACAACTGGATGAAGTGTGAGCAGGAACTCATCAAGTATTATCACTACTAATATTCTGCTACTAGAAGCCTCCTTTGTCTAGGACAAAATCCATTCCCATTGGATTATCTAGGTTCTCAGAGGGAAGTTTTGAGGTCAGATTTAATAAAAGGAAGTGACTCAGTGGCCTGAGCAAAGTGAAACTACAAAAAAAATACAGGAGGGAAAAGCAAAGCTTTTTGCTTCATGTCATATGGAGAACTACAGTAAGAAAAAGAAGTTAAAAAACAAGATAATGGTATAAAGAAACAGAAAAATAGCACATGGTCAAGGATTTTAATTTTTATATCTTGTATTTGCAGCTCCCATCAGGTAAAAATAAGAAAGTCATATTTCTGTTTTCCATCAGGGGAATATATACCATATATACTCATGTATAACTCTAGAAATTTTAATCAAAAAATTAATCCAAAAAAATCTAAGTCAATTTATCCACAGGTCAATGTAAGTACTGTACCTCTCTCACCTTCTTCAATTTACTCTTACCTTCAATTACTTAACTCACTACAATCAATCCATACTTCTTTCTTCCTTCTTCCTTCTTCCCACACATTCTTAATGTCCTTCTTATCCCTGCTGGATTATTTGGTATTGTACAATGACTTTCTTGTTTTTGTATTAGATATTTACTATTATCACCTTACAATAACTTCTATCTTTTATACAGTTGATCCATTTGTGTAATCCTATAACATTTTTTCAAACATCTCACTATAAGTCTTATTTCGCTATCAACCTTATCTATATACCATTATAATACTCTCCTGTTATCACTTCTTAGTCTATCATAGTGTTCAAAATTGCCTATCATTTCATTATTTCATTTCCAAAACCACTTTAATTTCTTCCTTGGTTTACTAAACATAAATAATTTTATCAAATAACTCACTTCTTCACATTTCCTCTTTCCCTTTCCTTTACTATATCCTTTGTATCTTCAACTACATATAAATATAATATTCTTCATTTCAAAAGCTAATTGTAACTAGGCTTCCCCACTCTTTTTCCAAATAAGCCAAAATTGGTGTTTATTCATTTTCTCTGCTCTTTGTCACTTTACATCTCCAAAATTGGGCTAGTGCATCCATTTCTATGGCATCATATAATTTTATTACCCATTCTTTTATGCTTGGAATCTTTTTAGATTTCCACTTTTGGACTAATACTATTCTCGCGGTAGTAATTAAATAAAATAAAATGTTGCCTATTTTTTTTTATCTAGGGCTTGAGCCCTTTATCAAAACTCTCATAAGAAGTTTTTCATTTTAAAATGATGGAACAAACAGTGACACTGTAAAATTAAACAGTTGCCTTCAGCAACACACTGACAGTGAGACAGTGGACCCGATCCACCATCATACCATTTTATCCCTTTGTTCAGTTCTCCATTATGTACAAAACAGTGAATGGTAGCTTAATATTGGTAACTTAAAGCAGGATGAAAACAAAGTTAAAATTACTAGTTAGTAAATCACACCCACTTTGCATAATGAGGTACTGTGGTTTAAATTAGTGGTTTCCAAAGTGTAGTCCAGAAATATTGTTGGACCCTAACTCTCAGAAACTCTAACTAACATGGCCATGATGAAGGATGCTGGGAGGTATAGTCCAGCAATGTCCAGGGTGCCAAAATTGAGAGCCACTGATTTAAAGAGAGTAGGACAGCAGCACTGAAGTTTTCACTCAAGGCAAGGAAAAGAGGGAACAGGTTGTGAAGAAAGCTCTTTGGAATCACTGCATTTCCTGCCATTTATCACAAGCTCATAACCTGGCCTGTGTCCTTGACACCACAAGGACTCCATGGCACTATAAAAGGCAATATAGAAGATATGGCAATGTTGTTCAGATCTCTGCTGACTGCCAAGGAAAAGCACAAGAAACTGCAGTCCCACAGACACACTAGTCATAAGACAGAAATGAAATGTATCATGGGATCAGAGGCTTAAAAAGCATGCAAATTCAATTTGGGTATCATGCCAAAAGTTGTTCAAGCAAAAGTACTGTACAAATCCATGACAGTACTTAAATGCCACTGGAGAAAAACCTGGATTTTCTTGACTATAATGAGAATATTAAAGAAGGCCATCGTGCTCACAAACCTTCCAATGCAGGCATGGAGATCCTAAATGAAGTCTGAATTTTAAAAGAGACTCAAGCTAACCTAAGCAAAGTAAGAGCTGTTGAAGTATTGTACAAAAGGTAGAGTGATAGCTGGGCATTGACCAAAAGCAATAAAGAGAGAGTGAGCTGGGCATAAGAATATGCGTTGAGTCCCATGATCTTTGGTAGTGGGAGAGAGGTAATGTTTGTGGTATAAAGAATTTGGGATCAGTATGATGCAAGAAAAGGTGGAAGTGGCTTTTAATAGTAAATGTGTCAGGCACTGGAAAGTTTTCATGCTAAATACACAATGCTTTCAGCACCTGCAGAACAAACCATTCTACACCTATAGTAAAACTGCTTTGTACAATCTACCTGTACAGTACCCCCCCCCCCCAAAAAAAAAAAGCTTATTTGACTGGCAATTATCACTAATCTTTGCCAGGACAAATTAAGCCTGTGGTTCTGCAAAATCATTCAAGGAATATAGACTGTAGATTGCAGGGGGGAAATGAGGCAAATAGTAGGGTGAACAACTATATCCATGTATATGGCTACAGTTTTACTAATTGAGAAAGAGCAGTGGAGCATGTTGACGATGGACATCATACTCAAAAGACTGGCACTGGCTTTGGATCACCCAGTAGGAAATATTTTACTTGGAATAGCATTAAGGCCATCTTAACTGTCACATACAGTGTTCACAGATGGGGCAAATTCTAATTGCTAGTTTCAAGACCCTTGAATTATTGGGATTTACACAGTGTTGACTGTTCAACAGCTAATTCAATAGGTCTACTCTAGTTGGAACTAGCAATTGCATTTAGAGCTTCTTTACAGCCACATGGACTAAAAACCTCTATTAGAAATTAAGAATCTTTTTTGGAGTGTACATGTGCAAGAAAGCTGCATAAACAGATTAAGCTCAATGAAATCTTTGCATTTCTGGTCAAAATTCCCTCTAGTTTACAATTGTTCACCCTAATTGCAAAAGTAATGGCCATGTATCAATAGGTAAGGTAGTAAAACGGGAGCATTCACAGACATGACAGCAATTTCTTCATATTTTTGGAAATTTCCCAAGCATGCAGAATATATATTTATATTTAAAAAATCTGTTTAAAAATGAAAAATTAGTAACTTCACAGACTTTTGTCACAAGGTGGGACAGAGCCATTCCACAGGAACAGATTTTTAGTTAAACGTTCTAAAAATGATGAAAGCAGGAAGAGGGAATTGGGTCTTGGCAGTAGTTGCCTCTGCCAGTTCAACAATGACAACAAAGGGAGAAAAATCAGTTAAGGAAGGGATAAGTTCAACAAGACAAATTGGAATTCTTCTGGGCAGCTCTGTGAGGGGAATGGATGATCTTCCACCTCAGAGGCTGGGTTGTTAAAAATCCACTAATCTCCACAAAGCCAGCCTTAAGGACTCTCTCCTGTAGTGCTGCAGAAGTCTTCCTCTGAATTAGGCTGGTGATACAATTTGTACTGGTTTAAGTAGGTGATGAAGGCTGTACATGTACTATTTCTCTACCCATAACCAACAACTATTTGTGGGAGAAGAGACTTTTCAGATATCCATTGTATGTGTGTGCATAGTGTATATCACACATCTCAATATTTCATCACACTCCAGGGTGGCTAACATATAGAACCCAGAACAGACTGATGTTGATAGCAAAAAGTTTGATTCTTAGGGATAAGGAATTATGGGAAGAACACTGATTTTAAATTCCAATATTGTTGCCCGTTGTCTTCCTTTGTTCTGTTCATATAAATGAATGGCTGGTCACAGGTGAAGTGCTGGAATTTGTTGTAGAAAGAAAAGTGTCTTCCATTCTTTATGCTTGACAGAAATTTGTGGAGGTGGGGAAAGAAGTGTAATGCACATCATGTCATAATGGAGGGGATTTTGCTAGTTTTATAGAATTACAGCATAGAATTCCTGAGTCAGCTAAGGATCTCTGAGCATCCCACAAACAGGGGGAACTGGAACCTTTCACCAGCCCACATCTTCTGACTCTGTCACCAAACTATTGCGCCTGTGGATTTTTGCAGGGATTTAAAGCCATTCATAAGAGAGAATGAAACATCCTTTCCTTCTTCCTACACATGCATGCCATGTGATGACTGAAAATGAAGCTCCCTCTTTCCTCTCCCTCTTTGTAATGCCATAAGACATTTCAGTGATGTTCTTGCAACTGTTTTTTTATTGTTTGTTTGTTTTTCAGGAAAGGCACTATTTGGATCGGCACCAAAGTACATGGGATAAGTCCTTTTGCCTGTAGAGTAGCCCTTATCTGGGCAAGGGACTTTAATGGCTGCTCTTTGTAAATAAAGAAGGTCACTATTGTGCAGCTAAAAACCTTATTAAAGCCAAGTCTTTAAAACTGATTAAGTACAGTGAGCCTACCATATTGGAGGGCTAGCCATCCATGGATTGGAGCTTTCAGAGATTGCCCCTCCCCAAATTAGCCAATGGTGGCACATGCCCATGGGCATGATGATGCAGGCTCATGCACGCCACCATCCATTGACTAATGTGGGCTTGAGCTCCATGGAAGGGGAACCAAACTTCCATGGATGGGAAGGGGGCACTGAAAAATGAAATGAAGCAAATGGATGTCTGGGATTAAACCCATGAGGTGCCACCCCAAATGCCCTGTTAAAGAACTCTTTCTATTTCAAACTAGGGATGGGAAATCCATGGCCTTCCAAATATTGTTAGACAACTCCTACCATCCTTCAATGTCAAGAGCTGATGAAAGTTAGAGTCCTACATGATCTAGAGAAGTGCTTCTCATGGTATTTGATTCCTCTCCAGTGCGCCTCTATATCTGTGTTCATTGGCTACAATTATTTTTTGGTTTCCTGGAAACTTTCCAGGGACCAGCAGTCACTGGTTCAGGGACCAGACCCAGACCAGGGAGCATCACTTTGAGTAGCACTGATGTAAAGCAGGAGTGGATAATTGTCAAGGCCCAGGGGATGCACATGCCCCTCTCTGGTTGCCCCTGCACACCCCAAATGTTTTCCTCCCTCAAATAGTACCTGAATCTTCTAGGGAGGTAGAGGGAATGTTATGATTTTTAACCCTCCTGGGTTGTATTAGGACCAGGAAATGCCTTTTTCCAAAACAAGAAAGAATTAGAATGGTTTTGACTCAAACCTCTGGGGCTAAAACAGCCTGGAGGAAACACAGTGAAATTCCACCACCACTGCCTTGCTTAGAATGTGCAGGAGGGCATTTTAAAATGAAAGTTAAAAGTAACACTTAGGGGGTAGGTGTCTTTAGGGGTTACAAAAACAACCTTGGGGGCCACATACAGCACCCAGATAGTACTTTTCCCACCTCTCAGGGTCTACTGCAGTGGTTCTCTACCTTTGATCCAGATGTTTTGGACTTGGCCTCCCAAACTCCCTGCCCATGTGGTATGTTGGGTTGGACTTCTGGGAGGTGACATACAAAACATCTGGAGGACCAAACGTTGGGAAATACTGGTCTAGAGTGTCATAGGTTTTCTACCCTTGCTTTTTTTTTTTTAAAAAAAAAAGAGGGTTCTTCCTTTATTCTTGATGCTAGCCTTTTAAAATAACAATGAACAGCAGACATAGGAATCTTGTTTAATGCAGTCTTAATCTGAACAATTTTCAGTGACTGATTCTCTGCAATGCTATAAATTTTGGAACTTAATGAAAATTTCATTTGGTGGGACAGGATTCTTAGAGAGGAGCAAAACCATCACTTTGCCCCATTGATGTAGCTATATCCCAGGCATGGACCAAACTGAGTCTGAATCCTGATTCGGGGAGGTATTGTAAATGGCTCACAGTTCTGCTAAATTTTGCAGTTACTACATACTCTGAGGTTTGGTTCCAGGACCCAAAATCTGTGGATGCTAACGTCCCATTTAATAAAATGGCATAGTAAAATGGCACAGTAAAATGTCATCCCTTATATTGTATTACTTATTTATTTCATTTGTATGCCACCTTTCTCCCAAAAGGGACTCAAGGCAGCTCACAGATAAAATATATAAAATTGCAAAATCAAGGTTTGCTTTTTGGAATTTATATAGCAATAGCAATAGCATTTATGTTTCTATACCACTTAATACAGAACTCAGTACAGTTGGCCATCCCTATAGACGGGCTTGCCTTCCATGGCTTTGAGCTTACGTGGAAGGCAAGTCCTTGCAGAAGTAATGGGGCACATACCGTGTGCCCCATTATTTTTAATGGGGCTTGAGCATACGCTCTTTCCCCCATACGCGGGGGGGGGGGGGGGGTCCAGAACAGATTCCCCATGTATGGGGAGGGCAGACTGTAGTCTGTTAGCGTTTTATAACATATAAGCTAATTGCCCCCAACAAGCTGGGTACTCATTTTACCAGCCTATGAAAGGATGCAAGGTTGAGTGAACCCTGGAGCTCTGGGATCGAACTCACTACCTTTATATATGTTTTTAATATCTTCATGCTGTGGTTGCTTGAATCCATGGTGGAACTAAACCCTAGCAGTTACCAAGGGCCCACTATATTCTAACCTGTTTGTCATCATTACACTAATTCTGAAGGAATTAAAATACCTTGCCATTGACTACTGAGAACAACTGGTGTTTACTATGTTTATTTTCAAAATCCTTAGTAGCCGAAGTCCCAAATTTGGTTCTACTACTAGGACTTGGCCCATGACCATTTGGATTCACAGACAATCTCTGCACATGACTAAACCGTATTTTCTCCTCTCCTCTCAGAGTAATTATAAATGGTCTTCTCCAAATGTGAAATAAACTCCATGCAAAAGCTGCATTCTCTTATGGGAGCGATAGGGCTACACTTCAGCTTGGAAAAATGCAAATGCATAATTACAGTTCATTTTATTATTTGTTCCTGTGACTCAGCTTCAGGACATGGGAAAATAAATAAAGACAAAGACAACCAAGAAAGCAGCAAAAAACAGTCTTCAACTTAATTTATTACCTCATGATTAGACACAAAAGCATTTTTGATAGATACAGCATGATCCCCTTATCTACGGGAACAGTACCCATTGTTTCACTTACAACTGAAAAAATATGTTCTCTCTAGGCATTTTCTAGGTCCTTCATGCAGTTCTATAGAATGCTTCTGGCATATGTTGACCATAGAGTTGTGCTGGAGAATCTAGAAATGCCTGGAGAGATGTTCTCTCTAGGAATCTCTAGGTCCTCCAGTGCAACACTATGGTCAACTTCTGCCATAAGTCATTCATTTCAATAAGGTTCAATATCATCCGTGGTTTTGCATCTCTAAGAAGGATGGCTTGATATGGGGGTTGTACTGTACCTTTTGCTGTTGGGAGATTTGACACTGGAGGTATTGAAAACAGTAGCTAAGAGTTTAACCAGTAGCCCAAACTGTTCTGATTTTTAAAGACCTCCTGATTCCGAGGGACACACTACAAGCTGAAGCTCTCAATCATTACCATTTCTTCAAGAGAAAATTTATGAGATCACATGGTAGTAACTACTGGACTCTAATACTATACCAGATTTCAGTGACATCACTAAAGGAGTAAGGGGGTGCCGGCCACACCAGGTGACACCTTAGAAGTGGGGTGACATCTGGTCAGGCCCTGTTGTGGGATGAGATGGGGCAAGTGCGACCCTCCCAGTTTTACTGCATATGGATCCCTCCTCAGGAGGAAGCCACCATTGCAGTGAAGTAGAAGAGTGAGAATGCCCCTCCCAGCATCGCTGCAACAAGTGGCTCCCTCGGCAGGAAAAGGTCACCACCATGGCATAAGAAAAGGGTCAGAGTGCCTTTTTGGCTGTCTCTGCCCCACAACAAACCCCCCACATCAGGTGACACCAGGCATGGGGATGCCACCGCCAGATTCCAACAATATATCTACCAAGTAAGGCTAACACTTTAGACACTTCATAGACAGGGTCAGCCCATCCTAAGTGGGGTCAATTCTCCATGAAAGTTGAGTCTTAATACAATAGTCTTAATACAATATCAGTGGTTTGAAAGTCTTAATACATTATCAGCCCTTAATGTGCCAATGGATCCTTTGTTTCAGCACTTCAATATAATAAATATTATGAACTGCTAATCCATCTTTCAAACCACAAAGCGGTGTCTTATAATGAAATCATCATCTTTAAAAGTAACAAGTTTCAAAACCAACATTGTAATAATCAAATCAGGTCAGCAACACAATAAAGATGATAACACACATAGGAAAATGTGAGTCAATTAACATTATCCTCCCTAGGTCTGCTGAAACAAAATTAACTCAGCCTTCAGACAACCCCCAGCAATCTAGCCTTCTGGACTTTTCAGCAAAAGAACATGCCAGGACTTATGTGCTCTGCAACAACAACATCAACAAAAACCTCTTAGTTGTGAAATTCATTAGAAATAAAACAGGTACTTGGAGCAGAACTATCTTTATTTTCCATATGGGAAAAGGTTTTAATTAGAATATCAGGAATGAAGAACATTTAGAGCATGAGAAGTGTCTTAATTGCAGCCTGGATTCTGGTAAGCAGCCACTGTAGTTCTCTATAATGGGTATAAAATTTGCTCCAGCATGATACTTACTGTACATGTTAATTTGTTATATGTTATCTTGAGCATCAGAGGCTAGGGAACGCACACAGGAGGATGCTATTTGGTATTCATGTTGGAATGGATTGCAGGATGAGAAAGGCCTTTGGTCTAAATCAGCCTAGCTGTTCTTATGTCCATTTTTCAGGGTACAATAGGTTGCCACTGTGGTGATACTTCAGATTCTTGTTGCCAACTGTTGATCCAGAATCAAGGCAGATTCAGCATGTACAAACAGATTAACTAAATGTTAACCCTTCTGAAACAGATAATCAGTTTATTTCCTGATTGAGCAGATAATCCTTTATCATCATCACCATTTATATTCGAAGTCTCAGTTTATTTGCCCTCATATAATCTGCACCTGATCACAAGCATTCCTTCCTAAACTGGATGAACAGAAGAAGTAGAAGTTGGTTTTTTTTCTCAATGTACTCATAACCATTTACTCCAAATCTCTGGAAGGTTCTACCCAGTGATTTAATAGACACAGAACAGGCACCCAAAGGAACAAATCAAATTGCACAGAATAATAGATTTCTAGCATTACCTTGTTGTTGTGTGCCTTCATGTTATTTCCGACTTATGGTAACCCTAAAGTGAATTTATCATAGGATTTTCTGGGGCTGAGAATGTGTTACTAGACCAAGGTCACCCAAGCCAAGCAGGAAAGCAAATCCTGATCTTCAGACTGAAGTCTGACACTATTAGACCATGTTGGCTCTCTTACATCATATTGGCATTACTTTCTGGCACCTATATTGTATGTTATATGAAACCATGATCACTGCAGTGCCCCCAAACTATCAGCCAGGTATGCATGGACATTCCTGTATTCACTCCAAAGGAACTCAATCTTTTACACATATACATAGGATAACATCCACCACAAAACACTTATGGATCCTTAAAGTTACTCCTCCCATTTCCACCACTTTCCCTTTCTCCACCTTAAGCTTGTAGGATTCATTTACCCAGGATGCAAGTGGAATCTTCCTTCCTACTGAGGAGGCTGTTAGGCATATTATTATTATTATTATTATTATTATTATTATTATTATTATTATTATTTGATTATGGCATTTATACCCACCCTTCAGTCCTAATGGCTGTCAGAGCGGCTACAAGATAAGCATCCTCAAAGGGAACCAGACACTATTTGGACTAGTTTCACTGATGGGAGGACCACTGTTTCCCCATTACCCTTCTCTTTTTCTAGGTAACTTGAAAGGAAAGGGAAGCAGTGATTCTGCTTCCTAGCAATCTTGAGGAAACTCTTATCAAATTACCTGGTAGGGGGTAATTCGAATATCTGCAACCTCTTGTAGCCACATTTCATCTCAAGACTCTGGTTATGTAGATTTCATGATAAATTTTGCCTTTGTGCTCTTTTTCTGTCTGGATTTTTGTTACCTGATTAAGAGTTCTAATCATCTCAAAAATTAGCCCATTTTGTGATCTCTAACTTGGTGTAATAAAAGTGTTTCCCTAATATGGGCACCGCAATCCCTTTGAAAACAGTAGCTTTTATTGCTTTACAATGGGAAGAAACATGAAGTGAGGAGCAGAGAGAGAAACTGTCTTAGTGGCAATCTCCAACTAACACCAGAGGTATGTATCAGATAACAGATTCTTGGAATGTGACTCAGTACAACAAAGCATACATACAAGGGATATGCACATGTGTGGTGATTTGTGCTATGTACATGAACTGCAGTGACATATTACTGTGTAGCTTTGTCTTGGCTTGGGGGGGGGGGAAGCTCCATACATTATTTCTTGCAAATTCTTGCCAGCAGATTCAAATCCTGTTACTAACCTTTAAGGACTTCTTCAGCCTTTTATTTGTTCCGGTTAACCTTCTGTTTCTCTGGCTAATTCTGCAGCCAGGAGGAGGTGTGACTCCCACATTACAAGTCTAGCTGTGCTGTTGACTCATGCTCTGTGCTGTAACAGCCATATGCTTTTTAAAAGGAAGGCTTATACAACGCAGCCACGCAAGGTCTCCCAGCACATACGCTCTTCCAAGAGCTGCAAGGTTTCTGCTCGCTCTCCCTCTTAATTGAAATTGGTGATGATGCAGTTCAGCACAACAGACGCACACAATTATGTAAGCCTGTACTACAGACCAAAAATATACATCCAGAAGATTCACCTGTACGCTTCATAGAGCTGGCACTAGGCAACAGCGTAATCAAGCTGGTAGAAATGCACCCCATGTCCTCCCTTTGACAGCACATCATCAACTTCTCCAACTGGGACTAAAAGTCTCAGACTAGTATGAAACTTATTCCGGAGGATGAAGTTAGTTCCTGTAGTGAGAGAGTCACTAGCAATGTATAGTACAGGGAAGCTGTAATTTTGTGTCACCCCAGTTTATGACATATCAAATTTACAAAATTTCTCCAGGAATAAATAAATTAATGAAAATCTCACCCACAAATGCCTAATTCTCCCAGCATGGCCATGCAGTTGACTGAGGTGGGAAAGCAAGGAGGGTAAGGTAAGAGAGAGGGGCTGTTTGGAGTTTCTGCATGTAGTTTTGAATGGTAAGAAAACTGATTGGACTGGATTTCTTTTATCTGCCTAGGTTGGGGGAGCAGGAGGGTGAGAATGCAATTTCAGTCTCCACATTGCTGGAAAGAAGGAGATTCTTTTGCTTGCTTAGAAAGGGGAGCATGGGAGCAGGAAGGAATTCAAATCTTGCTATTGTTTGGAAGAAGTTTCCTATACCGAATTAGAAGGAAGGTATGGTGGAGGATGAAACTGGAATCTTGTCATGTGTTTTGTAAACCACTCTGAGAGCATTTCTGAAGAGTGGGGTATAAATGCAATAAATAAATAAATAAATAAATAGAGGAGGAGGAGGAGGAGGAGAAAGAAGCTGGAATCTTGCCTTGGAGGAAGAGATTTCCTTTATCTGCTTGGAAGGGGAAGCATGAGAGTGAGTCTGTTTTGGAGTTTTTATATGGCTGGAAAGAGCTTCCATTTCTTGCTTAGGTATACATGAACAATTGGAATGTATCATTTCAAAGGGAGGGTTTTCTCTAACCAAGAAAAGGTATGATCTGCTGTTTCTTGCTTTAAATGTCTTTACAATTAGTGGTTGGTTGAGTAAAATCACTAACTCTGTGGCTACCTAAGCAGAGACAGAGAGAGAAAGAGGACCACAGAGACCATCTGGAGGTATAAGAGAGGAAGAGGTTGCTGTTTGTTGCTGTTCACCATTAAGCACAGCTGCCTTGCCTGTCTGCAACAAAAAAGCAGAACTCTTGCAGGGGTGGGTCTGCCACCGGCAGTTTTCTTGCTGAAGGGGGTGACCCCAAAAGAGGGTCACCCCTTTAGGGGAGCCACTTTGGCGGTACACGAAGGTGAAGCCTGTCCTTTTGCCCGACAGAGACTAACATGTTTAAGCTGCTTTTACTGTCTGCCTGTCTAGAAATTGGATGTTGTTGGATATTAGTTGGTATTGGTTCTTTTTAATAGCTACTGTTTTTTCAGAGGAGGTAGGGGGAGCACAGTTTCAGGGAGCAGCCACTGCAGTCATAGAGAGCAGAGGGAGCTATGAAAGGAGAAAGCAACCATTGGCAGGGACCTAGTTGAAGGGATGGAAAGGCAGGGGAAAAAGGAGTGCACTTTCCTGCTCCTCTTGCTCCACCTACCCATCCCTTTAACTGGCTTCCTAGGGAGGGTTATTCACAGTTTTTCCACATTTGCAGGGATCTTATGCCCCTAACTCCCATGAATGTGGAGGCACAACTGTAGTTGTAGTGATCTATCATGATTCCATCCCTCTGACCAGGTGCCCTCATCCATAGTCTGCAGGTATTGAATATGTATACACCTAAAGGTGGGTAGCCAAGGGTGTACACCCTGCTGCTCAATTGTCTTCCTTCCTGAGCTAGTCAAGTCTTGGAGATAGTGCAGGAGTCTGCACAACTGGTAGAGCTATCTTCAGCATCCATGCTGAGACTGCCTTGTCAGGAGTGGCTCAAGACTTCATGACTTCCATGATAACCATGAGTCTGTCCTAAGTAATATGTGGCCCTAACCATACCTCTGGGCATGCTCTGGACCTTGTTTTCTGTGCTGGATTGTAATCTTGCTGTGGGGGAACTCTCTGCAGTTCCATTGTCATGGACATTACCTGGTCATGTTTAGACTCACTGGGACTCAGAACCTCCTCAGGTGGGGAGGACCAATTAGGATGGTCTGCCCCAGGAGGCTGATGAATCCAGAAGGACTCTTAATGGCTTTTGGGAATTTTCCTGTCATCATGGCAGGTGATTGTGTTGAAGTTCTGGCTGACCTCTGGGATAATAAAATGGCCAGGGCAGACACAATCACACCTGAATGTTTCCTCTTATGGAGTGGAGTCAAACCAGCCCTCTGGTTTTCTAGGGAGTTGGCAGTGATGAAGCAAATAAAACAGAGACTAGAGTGACTCAAAGAGTCTGAGCACACAAAGGCTAGAGCCTATTTGAAGACCTACTCTTTGGCAGTGTGGGCACAGCACTTTACAAATAAAGTCACTCAGATCTGCTCCAACTTGGATGTTGTAATTGATCCAGTTTCAGTAGATGTAATTTTGGTGCCTCTCTGTCCAGAGTTAATGGATATTTTTCATTTTGTGCAGCCTGATGATGTGGACAGGATCCTTGGAGAGGTGAGGCCCACCACATGTGCATTAGACCTTTGACCTTCTTGGCTATCAAACAGGCGTGAAGGGATTGGGCTGAGTGGGTGAAAGGGGTACAATGCTTCCCTACAAAAAGGTAGCATTCCAACTTGCCTAAAGGAGGCAGTTGTGAGGGTTTTTTTGAGAGAGAAAATCCCAGAACCAGCCAGTGTCCAACCTACCATTTTTGGGCAAAGTACTGGAGCATATGGTGGCCTCCCAGCTCCAGGGGTTTGTGGATGAAACATATTACCTGGATGCATTTCAGTCTGGTTCCCAGCATGGCTATGGAAGAGACAGCTTTGGTCACCCGGGTGGATGACCTATGCAGGGAATGGACAGGGGAGTTTGCCCTTTAGATTGCACTACACTCTTATAGTGCTGTTATTTTACTTTAACTGCTCTGGCTGCTTCCTGTTGCATTCTGGGATTTGCAATTTAAAGAGGGGCATTTGGAATTCCCAGCCAGAGATCTCTTAGGCCTCACTGAACTACAAACCCCAGAATGCCACAGGAGGCAGCCAGATCAGTCAAAGTGGAATAGCAGCTTTATAAGAGCGTAGTGTGGTAATCTCCCCTTTTAGTGCTGCTTGACATCTCAGTGGCTTTTGATGCCATTGATCATGGTATCCTTCTGGGCTGTCTTGCTGAGATGAGACTTGGGAGGCATTGTTTTACAGTGGCACTGTTTCTTCCTGGAGGGGCAAACCCAGGAAGTGGTGCTGGCGGACTCCTATTCAACCCCTTGGCGGAATAGGAGTCTGTGGAATCCTTGACCTGTGGAGTCCATCAGAGTTCTGTTTTGTCCTCCATGCTGTTTAACATATACATGAAACTGCTGGGAGAGATCATCCAGAGTTTTGGGGTATAATGCCGTCAATATGCTGATGTCACCCAACTTTACTATTACTTTACAACCCAAGCCAAGGTGGCTGTCCTGGTCCTAAAACCATGTCTGTCATTAGTAATGGACTGGATGAGGGCAAACAAATTTAATCCAGACATAACAGAGGTGCACATTTAAAACTTGTGTGCCAACTGTGCCCGTTCATTGAGATGTCAGATATGGCCATGGTGGTACATGCCTAATTACATCCTGTGTAAATGTCTGTAAACTGCATTTCGGGCTGCTTTTGAAGAGTGTTCAGAGACTTCAACTGGTCCAAAGAGCTGCAGCCAGACTGTTAACTGGCCCCAGTTGAAACAGCTCCACTGGCCGCTAGTTTGTTTCCAGGCACAGTTCAAAGTGCTGGTTATGACCTATGAAGCCTTATATGGCTCAGATTGCGGCTATTTAGCAGACTGCACCTCCCTGTATGAGCTGGCCTGAGCTCTCAGATGATTAGGAGAGGCCCTTCTCTTTGCCGCACCACCATCGTAAGCATGGTTGGAGGGCTTTCTTGGTGGCTGCTCCCAAACTCTGGAACACTCTGTGCAGGAAGGCCAGAATTTATTGCCCCCTCCTTGTTGTTCTTCTGGTAGAAGGCTAAAGCCTTTTTATTCAGACAGGCTTTTAAAACAGAACGTTTTAAAAACAATGAGCCAGGGCATGCTGTATTGTTTTAATTGAATTGTTTTAAGAACTTTTAAAAATCTTTTAAATTGTTTTTTATTCTTTTATTGACTGATTGGGTTTAATACTGCAAACAGTTAAATTCTATTTTAATGCTTTTCAGTTGTATTCTTTCAAATTGTGAACCACTTTGAGTCCCAATTTTGAGGTGGGAAGTTGGATATAAATAAATATGACAATAATAATTTTTAAAATACTTCATTTCTTTCAGAACACATCTGCTTGGTCTCCAGTGATTCTCTGTGGAACTGGTTCCAACATTTACATCAATCTCAATTTATATTGTGAGCCCAGGAATGCAAACCCGGTGTGAACTGAGACTTGTGTGTACACCATCAGAGATACATTCAAGTACATGTACTGAACTGCCTTACCAACAACAGTGCAGTGAATAATTTTGAACTGCAGGTACTTGTCATGATAGTCCCCAAAACATGCCATCAAAACACAGCCAGCTGTATTGACCCATATCAACAAATTATTTCTAGAAGCTTTCATCTAGAACAAATTGTTCTAATTAATGGGTAAATCCAATGGTATTAATGGTGAACCGGTCTTTTGTAAATCTAATGAACCTGAACTGCCCAGTAAAGACAAAGCCAATCCCAAATGCAAAAATGACCCTGAATAGCATATGCAACACATGGGCTGCATTTTCCCCACCTCTGCCTTTTACAGTATTTGGAGAAAATGTACTGTGGGCTATGCTACGCACGCTATGCTTTGCTATGTAATGCTATGGACATTATTCCTGTGAGATTATTATGTCTGAACTATATATAACAGGTAAATGAGTGTGAAACAGAAGGGAAATGGGAAAAGTGAACCTATCCTGTCACCTCCCAGCTCCAAGTTGCCCTTCAAGTGACTCCCCCTCCCCTGGAAAGTTGCAAATCTCTGTTTGTACACTTTTCAGTTGATGATAACAATATCCAAAGGCATGCCCCAGAATCTTATAAAAGATAGGCTGTAGCTCATGAAATCTTGTGCTATGATAAATGTGTCCATCTTAAAGATACCAGCACTTCATCCCCAGCAAAAACAAAGGGGGGTCATGGAGGGGAGTCATGGAGGAAGTGATTCCTTGAAGCAACCAACTTTGAAAACTACCATACTAGGGAACTGTCTGTGAGTTTTGGCCTGGTCAACTTTATGAAATGTTTAGGTATGGCTAAACAATCCAAGATTATTTTCTCCACAAGGTGCCATGGGCATGAGGCCACCTATGAATTCAGACAATGGAGACATTAAAACACAAAAGTAAAAAGAAGGAAGTCTGTCATATACTGCCACGCCTTATCCAAGCAGGTACAATTATGCCCCATTTATTCCAAGCAGGTAATAAGTGTTTCATATATAAATCCTTCTATGTTGTAAGTGATTTGCATACTTGAAGGGAAACTTTAAGGAAGAGTTAAGACTTGGAAAAACAACCACCCAAGTATGATTTTTCCAGGGGTACTGAATCACTGAGGCGGAGAATTCTCAGGAAAGCAAACTGAATGTTGACCTGAGGTTCTCTGCAATGTTCCCTATGGCATCCTTCCCAAAAGGAGATTAAGCCAAACAGCTGCTGATATGGAAACCAACTGTTTGAACTGCAATGCAGTTACATATGCTAATCGCGTCAAGTGCCCCTTGTGAACGTGATGCAGGAAATGACTAAACATTTAGTGCTGGTTATTTAGCAGTATTCCTGGAGACACGTAGGTGGTGTGGACAGCACAGCATGTGCATTAAAGGGCAATTTAGGTCAATGATTCTTTGAAAGGTCCACTATATCTTTCTTTTCTTTTCAGCAGCAAATTGCAATGGAGGAACTATTATTTCCACAACACAAATCAGACTGGATGACAACTAATCAAAATACAAAACTCATCACACACCATAGACTCTGAGCTCTTTTTCCTTGTTACATTAAAAAAAAAAAAAAAGAGTCCAACAACTTTGTGACAGAATTAGTATGAGGAAGCTATATATGAAAAGTCAGCTAATCTTATAAAGTGAATTGTGGACTATTTTGAATTTCAAAGGGAAAGAAGGAGACGGGAAGGTACAATTCACCTGGAAGAAGGCAGAATAAATAAGGTTAATTGGACTAATTTCTAGAGGAAGAATCACTAGAGGATAGGGTGAGAGAAGGTCTAGTCCAGGTTAGAAGTGTTCTGACATGTCTAAAAGAGATCATCTGATACTTAAAGCTGTGAAATTCAAGAAGTGTTATGTATTGGACTTGGATGCCCTGGCTGAGATGGCATAACTACTCACAGTGGTAGTGATTGCCATATCACTTAAGTCAGTTTGTTCCTTTTGAGAAGAAACAGGTATCCCATGCATTTTTTCTCTCTCTAGAGGGCTCTTCTCCAGGTTTTGAAAGCTGAAGGATCAGGTACACTATTATAGAGGCAGAGCAACAGATAGTGATCAATGAAGAGACAAAGGAGTCTGAATTGCAGCAGATTTGTTTGCAGTGCTTTCTGGGTTGTCTTCTCCTCAGAGGATGAATTTTCCTGCTCAGCAGAGAAAAGAGGGGAAGACATTTTCTCACATTTCACCAAGATAGCAAATTAGCTGTTGTAAAAAGGGGGAGTGGGGAAATCTGCTGCATCTTTCTTCTCCTGTCCAAGATTTAATTCTGAGGAATTCTTGTATCTCATTGTTTTCTAGTTGTTTTAATCTATTGTGAGCTGTCTTGGGTTCTTTGTTGGCAAATCCCAAAATGCAACAGGAAGCAGCTAGAGCAGTCAAAGTGGAATAGTAGCACTTTAAGAGTATAGTGTGATAAACATCATAGAATCATAGAGTTGGAAGAGACCACAAGGGCCATCCAGTCCAACCCCCTGCCATGCAGGAAATCTCAGCTGGCTGTCTGAATACCAAACAACCCAGTTGAACATAGGCTGGTATTCTCTGTTGTGGTATGTGGATCATCACCTCTTGACACTGAGATCCCAGGCACCCAAGCCCATATCTCCCACTACTTTTGAGGGTACACTCCCTCATTTGCAGCTGTCTCAGCTCTGAAACTTCCTCTGAGATGTTCAAAGCCAACACTGGGCTGTCCTCCAAACTCATCTTGTCATCTTTTAGGATTCCAGACCTAGGATAAAATTGCTTTTAATTTCAAAGAAAGCAGAAGCTGTAGCCTACAGCTCTGAAGGTCCTAATGCTTGGTCAGGCAGGGCCAAAAATGCCAGGTGACGTTAGCTGTCCACTAAGGTTGCACTCTGGTTAAGATTTGCATGGGCCCTGCCTAATGGTTGGTGAGAAGGATACCCTTCTCCACAGAAGAAAACATCTATACCCACACTATGAATGGAATCTTTCCAGGAGGCTCCAAAAAGGATCTCACAGATTTCTCAGAAGTGTAGGACTGAAGTGACTGATCTTCACAGTAGCAATCTCTTTGAACTAATGGTGGAGATGGCATGTCAAATGATAAGTCAATGAGGCTTGTCAACATAAGATGCTAGGACCTGCTGGGCCAGAACAAGATATTTGTCCTTAATCTCACTCTCTGAATATGATCCAAGACAGAGTACTGCAGACCCCTCTTCCAGCTTGAATTGATCAAAGATCAGTAGAAAGAAGTGAAGATCAAAAGGACTTGAAGCTAACAAAACGGTAGGCAATTGCTGGTTTTGATGCTGCGCAGTGGTAAGTCAAGTCGCAACTGCAGATAATAATAATAATAATAATAATAATTTGTTTTATTTATATACCGCTATTCCAAAGATCATAGTGGTGAACAGCAAGTAAGCTAATTAACAAGTAAGCTAATTTGCCCCCAACAGTCTGGGTACTCATTTTAGCGACCTCGGAAGGATGCAAGCCTGAGTCGAGCTTGGGCCCTTTTGCTGGTCTTGAACTCACAACCTTGTGGTTTTGAGTGAATGGCTGCAGTACAGGCATTTAACCACTGTGCCACTATCAATAAGCATGTTTCAGCACTACAGATGTAAATCTTCACTTATTCCATTCCAACATATTAAAATGAATAATTTCTCAATTCCCGCCCCCTCCCTGTTCCACAAGAACATGAGGTATCTGAGCAACTTTCAAGTGCTAAGAGACTTCACTGCAGAAAATTCATTGGTT
This sequence comes from Sceloporus undulatus, assembly GCF_019175285.1. Taxonomy (NCBI): domain Eukaryota; kingdom Metazoa; phylum Chordata; class Lepidosauria; order Squamata; family Phrynosomatidae; genus Sceloporus; species Sceloporus undulatus. The sequence goes on along the minus strand of NC_056523.1, from coordinate 43,832,964 downwards.
CAAAATGAATGGTTTTTCTACACAGAAAATGTATTTTGGAGCACAAACATGTGCATTTTATGTAAAATGTAAGATTCCTGTGTAAAAACTCTGGAGAGGCTTTGCACATAGATTTTCTACAGAAGGATTCATGTGTTTATTAAACTGCATACATTTTATACAATTTTCATAAGCACAGATTCCTGTGCAGAAAAAACATGTCTTGTTTTCCTTCATGTGCTTTTTGTACAAATTTTTTTTTTAAAATAGCTGGACAGGAACCACATGCATTTTTGTGTAAATGTAGTTTTACCAATTAAATCCCACTGTGCGAATAACTCTAATGGCTGGTCTCTCTTTCTTTGGCAGGTTATCTCAATGTGCCAGACACACCTTTTTTCCATAAATGATACCTTATATATATTAGTAAGTATTCTTTTATCCATGTCAAGAATTTCTTTTTTTCTTTGAAATAAATACGTGCTGTTAAGAAAATTGCTCATATTCCCCCCCTTTGAACTTTATCTTCTTTTCCGTATGAAATTTTAAGTTGTAAAAAAAAGTTTGATTTATTTAATTGTACTATTTTTCTCTAATGTTTTCTATAACACTTAGTTATTGTATTTCCCCATTTTTCTTTTAGTAATAAATGTTTTTCCCCCATTTTCCATTATAGTTTCTTTTTCTGGTCATTTATTTGTTGAAATAGTATGTCCATCTCCTCATACCAAAAAGTTTTATTTGCCACTCCTCTATTTATGCCTCTCTAATCTACCGTATCTAGCAAAAGTCAGCCTGGCTGCTGTTAACATATGGAAAATAACTTCGTATGATTTTCTCAGTTTTCATCATCACTTCTGGTCTTTCTATTTTGGTACCCAATATTTCATTTATATTAAATATATTTTCCAAAATTTTTGGCCTCACTGCAAGATCACCCTAGGTGAACGAAGGTGCCTTCCTCTTTTCCGCATTTCCAACAGGCGTCTGTCCCCATTCCATACATTTATTTGTCTATCAGGAGAAGATGCCATCTTTATAGTATCTTGCATAATTCCTTACATCTTGGTAATTGTATATTTTAATCTATATTCCAGCATTTTCCCCGTGAGTTAATTCTATGGCTTTCCCACAATTTTGGACCGAAGCTTATTATGTTATCTTTAATTAGATCTTCTCGTTGTTAAATTCCAATAGTTTTTTATCATTCTTGAAAGAAATCCGGATTCTGTGACCAGATTTTTTCTAAATCTGTTTTGTCCGTTATACCACAGGTTAGTATCCGCTATAAATCTAGCTTTTAATTGTGATAGAGAACCAAGTACAGTCCCAAACCTTCTGTCCTTAACTGTTCCAATGGTTTCATTTCATATTTCCCATCTGTCTTAAGTAAATATATCTTTATTTTTATCCCATTTTCGTTTCTAAATGGATCAGATCTAAATAACGCCTCATGGGGGGAAGTCCACATAGGAATTTTAGTACAAATCTTTTAAATATTTTTTCCAGAGTTTATAAAGTGTATATTGACATGTTGGTTATAGGAATTTCTATTTGCATTTAATTTTCGTAGAGAGAAATGCGAATACCAATCTCAATGCTGCTGTTTCAGTCTTTAGTATGTCTCTTGTTTTCTATTTTCACCACTCTTTAACCATAAATACACAAGCTTCAAATAAAGTTTTAAATTTGGGGCTGAGAAACCTCCCCTTATAGTAGCATCCTGCATATATTTTTGGTTGATTCTGGGTTTTTTTCCCCTGCCAGATGAATCAGATAATGTTTTTGTCAGTTTTTCAGTAACTTTTCATTTCTAGTACAGGTATACTTGAAAAGAAAAAGAAATCTTGGCAAAGTAGTCATTTTCACAGCTGAGATTAAGGGGCAAACTATTCTGCTTTAGGGCTAAGTCAAAGCACGCGGTCTTATGCACACTTGCTACTACATAAATAACTGTTTCAGTGACGCTATTTCGGCCAGGTCTGAATAAAAATTGTTGGTGTTGTGTGCTTTCCAGTAGTTTCTGACTTATGGTGACCCCATCATGGAGAGCCAGGTGTTGTAGTGTTTTGATGTTGGACTAGGACTCTGGAGAACATGGTTCAAATCTCTGCTTGGCCATGGAAACCACTAGGTTGACTTTGGGCAGTCACACTCTCAGCCTCAGGAAAGGCAAAAAGAAACTCTCTCTGAGCAAATTTTGTCAAGTTAAATATCCTCTTTAAATTCATCCTACCAATATCCAGGTGTGAATGACAACAATATATACCTCTACAGTTGATTTCTCAAAAAAGTAAAATATAAGTACTGTACCACTACTTTTAAAAAAAAGTCCCTTTCCCACTCCTAAGTGTTAGAAAGCCAAGGATAGCCTTTTTGTATTGGGTGTGCTTCCTTGCAAGGGAAGGTGCTTTCATCAAGTATAATGTTACATAAAATAGAGAGCCAGGAAAAGGGATTTTTCTTTAATCAAAGAGCATGATTTACCATGATGCAGAATACAGTATTTGGAGAGGAATATATTTTTGTTGCTTAGCGCAAGGTGAATGGTTCATGATGTTATTCTTTTCTGGAATGTAGCTGTGCATTGACTTGCAAAACTCAGCTTGATCCATGACTGCTTTCAGTGTTCCCAGGAGTGCCTTTCTCGTGGGTCCCATTATGTCTTCAATCCCGACTTGACTTCCAGTCAACGTGAGTAGTTTTCAAAGAGAGTAGCCCTATTAGTCTTTTGCAACTAAAGGAGGAGGAAGGGAGGGAGAAGAAGAAAAGAAGAAGGATGTACAGTTGCCCTCTGTATCCATGATGCTGCATCCACAAATTCAACTATCACGGCATGAAAATATTTTTTTTTAAGGTTCAATAGCAAACCCGGGCCCATACAGATGCCAAAATAAAGCTGCTTCGGGTCACTTTGGAGGTGATGCTGTTTAAATGTTGCATGCGTCTGAGTCGGAAGTGCGCCAAAGCTGTGTTCAGTCCTTAGGATTGGATCATGGCTTTGGCGCAGCTTCCAAATTCTTTGGACGCATGCAACATTTAAACAGCAACCTCAAAGTGACCCAAAGCAGCTTTATTTTGGCCGTCTGTATGGGGCCCCTTGATTTTTCCCCATTTTGTATAACAAAACACTATTTTACTATGTTAATGTATATAAGGGACATGAGCTTCCATAGAAGTGGTACCCACTGGGGGTGGGCTGGCTGCAACCACAAACCTCAGGTGCATACCAAGAGCTCACTGCGTGTCACCTTTAAGTCCCACTGGTTTTTTTTTTGCATGAGCTTTTGTGGCTATAAACCATTCTTGAGATGAGGAACAGGTGATATCCATTAGGTATTACATAGACCTTTGAAAATTTAGGGCCAGGGTCATGATTTTTGCTCTATTACATTTCATCCCACTCCCAAGCTGTTGTAACTGCTTCATATCCTGATATCACTCTGAACTGCATCTGAGAAAGGGGTTATATCCATGAAAGCTCATGCTAAATAAAAACCAGTTGGTCTTTAAAGATGCTACTATGTTCCTTCTTTTTTTAACCCCTTCCCTCTTCTCCCTCCTTATTAATAAATTTTGAGGGGCTCATATAACGCATCTATTGCAAATTACTAGTTTTAGTCAGTGATGACAAGCATCCTTTCAAAAGTGGGTGGGGGAAAGAGAAGCAGCAGGTGCAACTCCCCTTTCCCCCCCCCATCCTTTAACTGGCTCCCTGCCTCTTTACCCAGGTGGATGGCTGCCTGCCTGCCCAATATCAATCCACCTGGGAAAAGGGCTGGGGAGAGGGTGGATCCATCCCCTCTCCTCTTTCCCGGGTGAATCAGTGCCTGGGCACTAAGGAGGAGGAGGGTGGCGACACACAGTGGCTTGACATCGTGAATAATCAAAACGTGAATGTTTAAGTCCGCAAATGTGGAGGAGAAGTTATATTCTATGCTCCAATCACTTAGTCAATGACACTACATTCATTTCAGAAATTTGAGTTAAGATAATTTAAATCTATTGTTTTAGAGAACTGAGGGCTTAAATACCCCAAGGTACGATCCCATTGCTGATCTTGGAAAACTAAGCGGGTCAGCCCTGGTAGTACTTCGGTGGGAGAACGCCGACAAAACCAGGTGCGTAGGCTATATTTCAGAGGAAGGAACTGGCAAAACCATATGAGTATCTTCAGTAGGAAAGCTATATGAAATTCATAAGGTGACAGGTGACCTGAAGGTGCATATTTAAAGAATTTGGTTTACTGGTTATTGGGTCAGGCTGTAGATATGTGCACTGAAAAAGGTATTTTTAAATAAGCAGGGGAGGAAAGCATTATATTTGGCGTAATTAAATGAACAGTTTTAGAGGACAAAACATGCTACTTAGTTAAGAATCTGGAGCGGAGTGCTTTCATCATGCTGACCAAAGTAAATCTTAAGGAAGATTCATTATTTAACTCCCTTACGTTTTCTTTCTCACATTCTTGACCCACTTTCTTGATAAACAACTGATACTTTTTTACTTGTTTCAGAGTCACCATGCTTTCTTGATTGCACATTCTTTGCACCGTCCACTCACCCTGAAGTATCACTAACAAGCTTAATTACTCATATTTAATGTCAGTGAGGGGTGTCATTTTTTAGGCCATGAACTTAAGAAGACTCTCAATACATGAGGTGCTCTGGCCATGAATGTTAGACACGTCCTCTCCTAAGGATATAGTTCTCTCTAACTTTATTTGCATTGAGGAAGCCAAAAAATGCTTAGATTGGTGGACTCTCTAAACGAGATCATGGGTTTATGAATTGCAGCCAGCAACTGAGACAGAGCAGTAGAGCGGGTGTCTTGGAGAGATCTCTCACGGGCCGCCATGAATCAAACTTGACTCAAGGGTTGGTTTAATAACAACACATACCACCAACAGGATTCCAGACATAGTAATTGTGATAGGTGGATGACCATACGGGACATACGAATATATAATTCCCTGCAGTGTTTGAGGTGGCACAGTTTTGTCCGGTGTATTTTGAGAATTTGTTTACAATACCCACAAAACATTTTCTGGTCATAAATAGGAATAGTATGCTGTTGTCACTTAAGGAATTAAATGATGTGGCGTGTAGGTGTTCAGGGATCCTGTTCTGACAAACCCCCAAAGCACCCCCTGCAGTTGTAACATTTATCTTAGCCAATGTACGTCCTCACAAATCCCAAAAATTGCGTTGGTCTCCACTGCACCATTCTGACCTGGATAACAGCCAGTTTTTGACTAAATAAACTAAAACCAAAAATAGTACAGGAACACACATCTAAATTGTCTGCCATTTTTATGCCACTATTAGATCTGGAAATTCTGATCTATACCTGCATGAGAGACGAGTCAAGTCTGCAGTTAGAGAATCCAGTAGAATTAGAATTAACAGATCTTGCAGGACTTCATTAATAAGGATGAGTATAATGTATTTACTTGGATCATGTTTGTCATGCACGTGATGAAAACAGTGGCTTTTTGTCTTATGATAGTTAGAATTCGAATGTCAGGGGAACTGCCCCTAAGCTTTGTGCAGGGCTCTTTCTGTGATTTCAGAGGTTATGATCACAATTTTGCTGTAATCAGTTTAACTGAAGTGTATCACAATTTTGCACCCTTTTCACGGAGGAAATTTTTATTTGATTTCTATTCAATGGTTACAGAGAGTTAGTTAGATAGGGGTATCTGGTGTGATGTGGCGCAGGTGGGAGAAAGGGATGACGTGAGAGACTTACTTTTTGACAGGCTGCAGGATGTATAAAGAAAATAAATACCTCTGTAAGAACATACATTATCTTAATGCTATATGAGGGCTATACCCAGTAGCTGCAACTCTTAAAAGCATTTCCATCCTTGTGCAGCCTGTTTTTGGTTATAATAAGACATTCTTTTCATACAGTTAAGTTCAGCAATCCATTAACCAACTAGAAGCTGAACTTCTGATCACGCTGTTTCTAACTCCACTGCACACAAAAAAACATCAGCTTGATAAATTTTCCTCAGAAACCTTTCTACATAAAGACAAAAAACAGTGGGGCTAGAATAGTCCCCTCTCTGTTCTTTTAAATATTATTGCCAGCTAACTTCTAAGCATTATTTTTCTTTTTCGCTTGCCAAAATAGCTGTTGTTAAATAACCTTGTGATTGAATTCTATGATGTTTCACAGATTACCATGAAGGTTGTGTTGAATATTGCATTAAGGTGAAATGAAACACTTTGTCTCTGATTGAAATAATGAAGGAAATTTCCTGTCGTGTTCAGCTAAAGCACTGAAGTCTCATGGTACTGTGACTGTCTTTGCTTCTCGATCACGGGTAACCACAAGTAGGCCAAGGGAGAAACGAATGGTGTGAGTACTTCTGAGGGGAGAAACCCTGCAAATTGGTAGTTCAGTCTTATTAATAAATCTATCTCAGAAGGTAGCCTCATTCAGTTCAGTGTGACTTACTTTTGGGAGAGTGACAAAGGATTGTAGTCCAAATTTGCAGATCTCTCAGCTTCTTCAGGGTGTTGTGTGCAAGGTTCCACCTATTACTATGGTCCATTTAATAGGCAAGGCTACAACAAGCTTGGAAAAGGACGTTTGGGTCTTTTTCTTTGCACCTGGTTTTCTGTTCTATATAATATGACTTGGAGGTCTTCTTCGTTTTTGAACCAATGTGTTTATACTGGTGAAGAGTGGCCAGAAGACCTGTTACTCGCATGTTCTCCACGTATCCTATTCCAGAAATTCTTTCATACTGCATGGTTATGTGCTATGGTTCCCTTTAATTGCTAGGCTTTGTCTGCCGTTTAGTAAGGGTTAAGAATTCTCAGCCGAGAGTGCTCGCCTAAACTTCAAATCCCAGGAATTCCATGGAGATCCTATGACATTAAAGTGAAAAACCAGAGTGCCAAATCAGGTAGTGTGTAATGGCCCCAAGTATTCTCTGCCTCACCCTGAGATCATGAGCATCCATAAACCTCTACCAGACATGTGTGGTAATGTCCAGGCGCCAAGAAAGAGGGTGTGTCACCATCATCATCCTCATTCATGATTTTTGATTGCCTCTTTTTCACAAAGGATCAAGTGATCACAGTATAAATGAAAACATCAAAAATAATAAAAATTACATTTAATAACCCCCTAAACCCCAAATCCTCCAATCATAAAAACAGTGATCAACCCATAAAAAGAAATCATAGATTTGCAGAGACTGCAAGGCCATCCAGTCCAACCGCATTCTGCCATGCAGGAACGCTCAATTAAAGCATTCCAGACAGATGGCCATCAGCCTCTGTTTAAGACCTCTAAGGAAGGAGGCTCCACTACACTCTGAGATTAAACATCAAAAAATGTTAAACTGTCCAATAGGAATACATTGAATTTTCGGGCAGTTAACGCAAGAAATGGTCTTCTCTAGAGGGGGGGGTGGTGGTATAATCAATTTTGGTATCGTGTATCAATGATATAAATAATAAAATTTTATTTATATACCGCCCTTCTATAAAAATTCAGGTGCGGTTGAACAACAGGAATAAAGGATACAACTTATACAAAACCGATAAGTACATCAAAACAATTCAATAAAAATACTAAAATAAAATGTCGGCAAAACAATGCTGACATGGGGGGGGGGGAGAATCTGGTACAGGGGTAAGGCTTGTCAAAAAAATGGGTTTTTAAAGCCCCTTCCTGAATGGGGGTCGGAGTGGGGCTGAGCGGAGTTCAAAAGGGCAGCGCGTTCCAGAGGTTGGGGGCTGAGATGGATGAAAGCCCCTCCTAGAGGTGGAACTTATACTTTCACCTCTGGAACCTTTTACAGAATAGTGCCTGCAAGATCGAAGTGCGCGGGGCGGATTGTACGGAGAGAGGCGGTCCTCCAGGTTCCCTGGGCCCAAGCCATTTAGGGCTTATATGGAATGTACCAACACCTTGTATTGCGCCCGGAAGCGCATAGGCAGCCAATGTGAAGTCTTTAAGGACTGGGTTATATGACTGGCCCTGGCAGTGTAAGTGACCAGACGGGCTGCCATATTCGCACAAGTTGCAGCTTCGGGTATGGTACAAGGGTGTTGCCCCATGTTAGGGCCGTTGCAGAAGAAGTCCAAACGAGAGGTACCAGGCGTGTACAACAGTTTCAAGGTCTACCCGTCACTGGTGTGGACGAGGCTGCGTATCAGCGAAAGTGATAACAGGTGCTCCTGACGTCGCATCCACCTGAGAAGTAGGAGGTGGAGCGACGAGTCCAGGAGCCACCCCCAAGCTGCGTACGAGTCCTTCACGGGAAGCGTGATTCCGTTCAGGACAGGTGGACCACCGCCAGTCCCCGGACGGGGGAACCTATTACCAGTACTTCCGTCTCTCTGGATTCAGGCTGAGTCTGTGTCCCTCATCCAGCCCATTACCTGACCTCCAGCAGGCCACGAAGAGGAGAGCCCTGCCAATCCCGGGTCACTGCATCAGTCGGAGACCTAGAGAAGACTATTTGGGTGTCATTCAGCGTACTGTATAACACAGCGCCCCCATGTTACTCCGGAGATCTCTCCAGCGGTTTCATGTAATGTTAAATCAAAAGCAGAGGGACATCTCAGTAAAAAGAAACCGCCGTATTCTAGCCGTCGCGTCCTTGTTGAAGGGATCTTTCGTGTTACCCAGGGCTTCTTTTGGGGAAGAGCAGGCTCTGATATTGGGGCGTTTGTAGGAGAGCGATACATGGTTTACGTAGCCTATGAAGATATAGGCGTTTGTTTTATCCAATGCTTGAAGTCGGGATTGCAATGCAGAATCGCCGTTGTCCAGTTTACAAGGCTCGATGATAAGGCCACCTCTATAGGGGACTTCTGGAAAACTATTAGGGTTCCATCAGCTTCGAGGGTGGACCATTAGCAATAGGTCCGCCGCCCCGGGATGGATCTGGGTAGGAAGTCTCTTGATTTTGTCTCCACCAGGGAAGTTAGTGATCCGTCCATGGACAGGGGGGACATATTAGTTTATTTCGCCCACGGATTTTTCCATTGTTCGTGCAAAAGACATATCGGAGCATATTACCGCGCAGAATGCGTTGACCCGAGACAGTAGATTGAGACAGGCCATGGAATTCATGGTATCATGAATTCCGACGCACGGCAGGGGAGCTGTGTCAGTTCGTTAGGGAGTCTTGTTAGCGTCACGAGGTGGCCGGTACACCAACAGGTTTCTAAAACTGTCTTCTGGGCCTTGGGTCAGGTAATCCACTCGATTGTGTAGTTTTTGACGAACATGGTTCCTGGAAGAGACCAAGGGTTCTTATGGATCAAGTGCGACAACCCATTCCGCTCCACCTAACCTGGTTCTGGTCCTTCACTGGTACCGGGCAGGTAGGGCTGGGCCCACACAGTTTCCCCTCAGGCCCAAGGCCAAGTCTCAGTAATGCAAGCCAGGTCGCAGTTGTTTTCTCAATATTAGATCATAAATACTGTGGGGACTTGTTTTGATGGGACCTGGCATTGCACGGGGCAGAGTCAGGGTTTGTGGTATGGCTGTAGTTAGTGACCTCAGGTCCTTTGGTTAGGAGAGGGACAGGAAGGGAGATAGGTATTAAGCATCGACTCTCTTCCCTGTTACGTCAGTCCCTACTAATAGCCGCCATTACTCCCCTGCACACCACACTACCTTCAATAGGAGGCTCCGTCTCCATTAGAGGGACTATCCCTACCTTCCCAGCCAAAACATCCCCATTTCCATATCCTTCCCCTCCCCCCTACAACAGTACAGCACAGAGACGAAGAGAATCGCTTATGACATTTTTCGTTGGCAGGCAGACAGGTGCGGCCCTCTGCCTCTAATGCCCTTAAAGAAGCGCTTGTTTGGCGGCGGGAGAAAAAGTCTCTGGGCGCTGCCAGGTGAAAAAAGGGGCAGGCGGCGTCTTCTGGGTTGGCCGGGAACGGCTTTTTGGGGGGGCCGCTATCACGCCCCGCCCCGTGGAAAGCGCGCGTCTGCGGCGGGAGAAAGTCTCCTGGCGCTGCCCAGGTGTAAGGTGGCGGGCGGCGTTTCTGGGGGAGGCCGGGAGAGGATTTGGGGCCGCTCTCACCGCCCGCCCCCGTGGAAAGCGCCGCGTCTGCGGCGTTGAGAAGGAGAGAGAAGAGGAAAGTTCTCTGGGCCGTGCCAGGTGTAAGGGCGGCGGCCTGTCTTTGAGGTGATGGTGAGCGGGCTTTTTGGGGCAGCTTCCACCGGTCCCGCCCGTGGAAAGCGCCGCGTCTGCGGGGGGAGAATAGTCCTCCTGGGCCACTGCCAGGTGTTAAAGGGTGCGGGCGGCGTCTTCGGGGGGAGGCCGGGAGCGGCTTTTTTTTTGGGCAGATTAACGCAAGAAATGCGTCTTCTTCTAGAGGGGGGGTGGGGGTATCAATAAGTTTCTCGGCGTCCGGTGTAAAGGGGAAGGCAAGTCTAATGGATCTAATTGGATGATGATAGTGGTGTGGCTATACCATATGACCCCTTTCATCTACTGAAGTAGACTATGGTTATATCTGCCTGATGGTTCTAGTTCTAAAATTTCTCTTCATTTCCTTGTGGAAATCTGACCATAAAAAAATCATGGAGACAGTACCATCGCACATGCTAATTTAATTATGTAATAATAATAATAATAAAATTTATTATATACCACCCTTCTTAGAATCAGGGCGGTGTACAGCAAAAGGTTACACAAAATAATAATAACAACATTTAAAAACACCACAACAATAAAACAATAAATTCGTGCCAGCTTGGACAATGCTGATGGACGGGGGGGGGGGGGGGGGGGGGGGGGGGGGGAGGGGAGAGCATTCCGGGGCGAATAGTCGGGGTAGGCCTGCTGAAGTAGGTTTCAGCCCCTTCTTAAATTGGGCTAGGGGAGGTGGCTACGAGAGGCTCAAGGGGCAGCGAGTTCCAGAGGTTGGGGGCCGAGATGGTGAAGGCCCTCCTAGAGGTGGAAGCTATCTAGCCTTTGGAACTCTTAGAAGTTGCTGCCCAGATGATCTGAGTGTGCGGGGCGGATTATATGGAGAGAGGCAGTCCTCCAGATACCTGGGCCCAAGCCATTTAGGGCTTTATGGTAATAACCAACAACCTTGTATGCGCCCGGAGCGAATAGGCAGCCAGTGAAGATCTTAAGCACTGGTGTTATATGACTGGCCCTTGATGTACCAGTGACCGTCGGGCTGCCATATTCTGCACTAATTGCAGCTTTGAGTATGGTACAAGGGTTGCCCCATGTAGAGGCGTTGCAGAAATCCGTCTAGAGGTTACAGAGCATTGTACCACCGTTTTCAAGGTCCTCTGGGCCAGGTAGGGACGCAGCTGGCGTATCAGCCAAAAGCTGATAACAGGTGCTCCTGACTGTCGATCCACCTGAGAGTAAGGTGCAGCGACGATCAAGGAGCACCCCCAGACTGCGTACCGAGTCCTTCACGGGAAGCGTGATCCCGTTCAGGACGGTGGAGCCACAGCCTCCCTGGACCGGGGGAACCTATCACGAGTACTTCCGTTTCTCTGGATTCAGGCTGAGTTGTTTTCCCTCATCCGCCCTACCGACTCCAGACAGGCCACAATAGGGAGATGCCATCCCCGGTCACTGCATCAGTCGGAGACTAGAGAAGACTATTTGGGTGTCATCAGCGTACTGATAACCCGTTTGCCCATGTCTCCGGATGATCTTCCCAGCGGTTTCATGTAAATGTTAAAAGCATGGGAGACGAATGGGCTCCTGAGGGACCCCAGTGTTAGGGCCCTCTATCGGGAGCACCGTTCTCCCAGCTGCACCTCTGGAACCTCCCGGAGGAGGTAGGATCGGAACCACTGGAGCGCAGTGCCCCCGATACCCACTCTGCCAGGCGCTCCAAGAAGGATACCATGGTCTATGGTATCGAAAGCGCTTGAGATGTCTAAGGCACTAACAGGGACACGCTACCCCTGTCCATGCCAGACGGGAGATCATCGACCAAGGCGACCATGGCAGTCTCAACCCGTTAACCCGCCTGAAAGCCGGTTTGAAATGGGTCTAGATAATCCGTTTCATCCAAGATCGATTGAAGCTGGATTGCAACCGCCCGCTCGATACCTTCCCCAAAAATGGCAATAGCGAGACTGGCCGATAATTGTTTGCAACAGGGGGGTCGAGGGAGGGCTTTTTTAACAAAGGTTTTACAATGGCCAATTTCAAATTAGTTGGAAATTGCCCTTCCCTCAAGGTGTATTGATAATCCGGCGTAACAGTGAAGTTATTGCGGTCCCCCTGCGCCGCTAGCCATAGGGACAGGAATCAAGAGAGCAAAGTTGTCTTCCTAACACTTCCCAGGATCTTGTCCACATCCTCGGTACTGACAGACTCAAACTGATCCAGTACAATGGAGTCCACGGAAAGCTCTGGATGCCTCTACTCTTGGTTCTGCTCTAATACTGGCTTCAAGACCTTCGTTATCCGAGAGGTTTTATCGCGAAGTAAGTGTTTAAATGGTCAAGCAGGCTTGTAGGTTCAAGGATCTGGTTGGGGCAGGGGGAGCGAGTTAGCTCCTGACACCCTGAAAACTCTGCTGGACGGACTCCGCGGAATGCGATAGTGCACCAAAGAACGGTTCTTTGCTGCATCGATCGCCTCTCCGTAGTCTTCAAAAGATTGGTCTAGGAGAACCTTGTCGGGGGTAAGCGCTGGTGTTTCCGCCAGGGTGCTCTAGCCGTCGCGATACCTGCTTCCTTGCCCGGGGGTTCTTCCGTATACAGGGCTTCTTTTTGGAAGCAGGCCTGAGAAGGACGCTTGGGAGCGATATGTTATAGCCCTGGAGGAGATCCGAATGTCCCAGATGTTGGTGGGCTCAGGGATCAACAGAGTCGCGTCATTTCCAACCATTAAACCCTCTAGAGCTTCCTGGAACCTTTTGGGTTCCATCAGCCTTGAGGGGGACCATTCGAATAGGTCCGCCACCCCGGGAGGGATGTGGTAGAAGCCTGATTTGGGGATGCCTTGATCTGGATTTCCTGATTGGCAGGGGGTTGGACTCGATGGCCCTTGTGGTCTCTTCCAAACTCTACGATTTATGAAAATGGAATTTCAAAAGATTGCAAGAGTGCTAATCCAAAAGCAGTTAAGCAAATCATGGTTGCGCCTTCCTAATTTTTTCCATTTCTCATACAGAGCTGCTCCAACTTTTAAGCTGTTCACTTTCAATTAATCGTCATTCACCATCATTATGATCGCCTATAAATTGAATCCTCAATAAAAAAAATTAAGCAGCACTTTTTAAAATCAATTTAAGAAATCCTGCATGCAGAATCACAATGAAAGCACTCCCGACAGAGGTTTAAAGACCTCCAAGATGGAGACTCCACCACTCAGGGAGCTGTTCCTGGTCAAAACAGCTCTTACTCTCAGGATGTTCTTCCTAATGTGGTGGATGTTCCTGTAGCTTGCATCCGTTGCTCTGGAACCCAGAGTCTGGGTCTTATTCTTTGGTGCAGCAGAAAACAAGCTTGTTCCATCCTCAAAGTGACATCTCTTCAAATATTTAAACAGGACTGTCATGTCACCTCTTAACCTTCTCTTCTCTAGGCTAAACATACACAGCTCCATAAATCACTTCTCATAGGACATGGTTTCTAGATCCATAAAGTATTAAGAGTTTGAAGTGAGAGTTGCAAAACCTTTCAGTTTTGAATATGCTGATTTTGCTGATTTTCCCCCCTTAAAAGAACATTGTTATACTTGTCACATTTTCTCTCCCTTATGTATATAGAAATGGTTCAAGTGATTGCAAGATCAGCAGGTTGGCAGTTTGAGGCCCGGGTGCTGCATGATAGGGTGAGCTCCCATCACTATTCCCAGTTTTTGCCAACCTAGCAGTTCAAAAGCATGCAAATGCAAGTAGATAAATAGGTACCACGTCTCAGTGGTAAGGTAACAGCATTTGGTGGAGTCATGCTGGCCACATGACCACCAGAACAATCTGCAGATGACGCTGGTTCTTCAGCTTAGAAACAAGATGAGCACCACCCCCTATGGTCAGTTACAACTAGACATTCATGTCAAGGGACTACCTTCACCATTATATAGAAATATAACATAAGTTAAATATTTTGCTACTGAATAAATTACTTTTCATGCTTGAGTCCAGATAAAAGTTTTAAACCTTCCTTCCCGTCCACCTGCAGCATGACTTCTGTTTCCCCATCCTGTAGCTGTTATTTATACCTTTAAAAATGTGCACAATTAATTGCATTCATACAGGTAATGTCACACCTAGTTGTACTTTCAATAATCTTGAAAACTGAGTTTTTAAACACAAATATTAACAAAGGTTTCTCTCTTAATGGATGCAACTTTCATTTTGGAATCTTACAAGTTACTTTCAGTTACCCTGCTGATCTGAAGGACAGAAGCTTAACAAAGATTATATAGATGGTAGTTAAATAGTAGAAGGAGATTATCCATGTTTTTACCTGATAAAGTTAATTGGAATGTTGCATTATAAACTATTTAACTCATTGGGCCACAAACATCTTAAAAGTCTTTGTCACAAAATGCTAGAATGCTTTTGGCAGCTAAGAAATAATATGGAAACAAAAAGTTGGTAAATAAAATGGATTCAAAGTACGTAAAGGAACTCAGACTCAAATCTGCTATATTTAAAACCCACTGAAGGTAAGGGAAGAGGTTCTAATTCTTAAGAATGAGAATCTAATTTTAGCTTGGTCCATTGTGAGGTAAGCATGTGAGTCAGTAATGACTGTATGATGTTACATAAGCACTGTATATGCTGCATTTCTAAAACACAGTGCTAGAAAGGAAGATGGTGCTTTTATATTCTCCTCCTTCCCTCATGGGTATGCTCACACATTCAAGAGAACCCTTATGTCATTCAAATGTATTTTTAAAAACTTAATTAAAATAGCAGTGGGCTGGTTATATAATGTGATTAATTGCAATATTAGAGTGAAACAAAGCCATCGGCCTTAAACATTCACATGCAAAGTCATGTGTAGGAGTGAAAGAGATGAGGGTGAAATATACAATTTATCACTTTTATTACATACATTTCACAGGACATTGATTTATTCTTTGTATAGGCTGAGAGTGTGTGATTTGGCCAAGGTCACCCAGAGGGTTTCCATGGCTGAGCGGGGATTTGAACGTCTTTAGGGTCCTAATTCAACGATCAAACCACTTTGCCATGCTGACTCTCACACAATGCATACACACTTGATCTCTCCCAACTCTATGATTCTATATACAAATTGTGTGTGGCACGTGTGTTGTTTTCCTTCAAGTCGTTTTCCAACTTATGGTGACCCCAAGGTGAGCCTATCATAGGGTTTTATTGACAAGTTTCTTCAGAAGGGGGTTACCATTGCCATCATCTGAGGTTAAGTGACTTGACTGTGACTTGAGCAAGATCACCCAGTGGATTTCTATGGCCAAGCAGGGATTTGAACCCTGCTCTCCAAAGTCACAGTCCAACACTCAAACCACTACACCACACTGGCCCTCAAATACAAATCACACACACACACACATATCAAATTAAACAATATTTTACACCAAAAGCCTGTGGTTTCAAAGCTCACCAGCTGCAGCTTCTGGACTTTTCATTCTTCCCCCAACCCCTTCCTCACAAGCAGGAATTTCTCATTTTCATTCTTCATCTAGGACAGTATTACTCAAAATGGTGGTCCCTGGACTGGTGCTGGTCCCTGGAAAATTCCCTGGAAAGAAACAAACATAGCCAATGAGTGCACTCCCTGGCACACTGGGAGGGGGAGATTGCCCGTCTTCCACATCAGACCCTAAGAAGCACTGATCCAAGCTATGCTGCTTCCTTTGCTCAATAATGGCAACCACTCCATTACCAACTGGGTTTCATTCAGTACCTACATCGCTGGGACTTCAGTACGCCACATCAGGACATTGTCTGCTACTTTGATATCTTATCCTCTCGGTTGCCTTCTCCACAGTACTAAGAGAGGTCTACCTCAAGGCATGGCTCTAGAAGCAACAGGTGGTATTGTGGCAACTTTCAAGACTGTCATCATTGTCAGGATAGTGTCAGGCATTCCAGTTAATGCTCTCCTTATATCATCACTCTGTCCCAGGGATGTATATTATGATAGGTACCATGGCTGCTATTTTGGGGACACCGGTCATGTCTATGACTGCCTGTATCACCATATGGTTCAGGGACACACTCATAATTCAACAGTACCATGACTTCTGGCAGCAACAGCAGGACGAAAGGTCATCTTGTACAGAGCTCTGTCAGGGCGACTGCCTTAGCAGGCATGTAAGGAGTCATCCTTGCTCCCCCGATCTCGGCGAAGAGACCGGGGGACGGGGCTCAAAGGGCGTCTGCATCCACCGAAGGGAGAGACCTAAATGGTTCTCTCAGCCGTGGGGATCGGATCGCAGAGCAACTGGGTCTGCTAATGGTGGCCTTTTGGCACTGAGCCCTGCCTGCTGCTCTTTTTTAGATCTCTATTAGTTTTTCCTCTTTTGCTATCTTTTAAAAAAAAAACCAGTTTGAAACAATTCCCAACCCATTTGCTCTGGACTGACGGAGATCCACAAAGTTCTGCTGAACTTTGGGAGCGGTTCTTCCCTTCCCTCTTCTTCCTTCTTGGGGGAAGGAGAGGAGGAGGGAGGCAGAACAAGCTCCAAAGAACTTTAAACTGAAAAAGGAGGACTGGAGTGGACCCTGATCGTGAATTAAACAGAGAAGATTTCTTTTTATTTTTCACAAGATTAGAAACGGCTGCTTGGAAAACTTTTTTACTGGTTTTTCTTATTTTCTCTTCTTTTCCTGAAGTGCTGAAGATGGCGACCGCCATACGGATTTAAAGTAAACAAATTCGGAGACAAAGCAGGAAACGACAAAATAAGTTTTTTTCTTTCTTTCTCTTTACTACATGTTTAAATTTTGATATTGAAAAAGGAGGAATTGGAATGAGGATGGGAGGAGGAGGAGGGGTCACAAAGAAACTTGATTTGGTCTTTCCCTCATTTCTATGAGTTTGGATCCTGAGTGCCACAAGAAAAGTTGCAGCGGAAAGAGGACGGGAGGAGGAATTTAGGTCATTGCTAAAAATTTTATAATTTCTTTTGGGAGAGATTTGAATATTATACACTCTTCTTGAAAAACTCGGCTTAGGTTGGATTTGAGAGATTTTACTGGGAACGTGTTTGTCATTGTGAAATCATCTATAACTGCTATAGACTGTGATTATTAGAGGGTAATTTAGAGGATCATTCCAGCTTCTTTTTTCTCTTCTTTTCTTCCCTTCTTTTGGGAAAGAAAAACAAAAACAATACCAAAAAATACAACCCCCCCCCCACGAAACTCTGAAGTTTTAAAATTTTGGAAATTTGTGAGAATTTTTGGGAAATGTAAGAATTTACTGGATATTTGTATAATTTTGTATTTTATAATTGGTGTGGGTACAAAAGATCAATTTTGGTGAAGAATTGAGATTTTGATAAATTTTGAACAATTTTGGTAAATTTTGGGAAAATTCTGAATTTTAGAAAAAATTTGTAAGAATTAAATATTAAAATTAGAGAAGATTGAAACAGTATTTACTAATATATTTGGTGAATTAGCAGGTTGAAGGGAAATTTGGTAAATCTTGGCTATTGGTAAAAAGTTTATAATTTTCTATTGGAGAGAATTGAATATTATATACTTTTCTTTAACTTACGGTCTCTGAAAGCATTGACAGAAAACTGTGAAACAACTTGGGAATTTTTTACTTTTTGACAAGATAAGAAAATGGTGACACAATCAAAAACACCGCCTCAGGCCAATCCACTGCCCTCAAGATGAGGTTTGACAGACAAACCTCCAGACCCCAAACTGATATTTCTGGAAGAAATTCAAAAAGTTTAAAGAAGAAATGTGTGCAGAAATGCACCAGGAACTCAAAACCTCCAGAAAGGAATCAAAGGAGGACATGCACAAAGAACTTGACATATTTGGTAAAAAATTAGACAAAATTACAAAAGACATAGAAAGTTTGCAATCTGACACGAGAAAGTTAAAACCGAAAACAGAATTGGAGAACACAAATAGAGAAATATTGGACAATCAAAAAAGAGATGAAGATAGGATTTTATTTCAGGAAATTCGTTATCAAGAGCGGTGTCTGAAATTAAGAGGAGTTCCGGAAACACTCAAGGAAGAATTACATGAAACAATGGGACTGTTGCTTGCAAACTATATTGAAATTTCCGGCGATGAAATGGATTGTGCAATTGATCGTGTATTCCGTATTAACTCCTCAATAGTGAAAGAGGAAAAACTCCTTCGCGATATTGTTATTTCCATTATCAAATCTAAATGGCGAGATCAAATTATTCAAAAAAGTTACACTGAGTATCTAACATTCAAAGATTCTACCATAAAAATCTACAAAGATATCCCATTGGAAGTATTAAGGAGAAGACTGGACTACACATTTTTAACAATTGAATTGCTCAAAAGGAACATTTTGTATTCATGGGAAATAATCGAAGGGGTTTCAGTTCTGTACAGAAAAAAGAGATTCAAGATAAATACAGTACAAAAAGTCAGAGATTTTTTGAGAAGACTTTGGCGAAGCGAAGAAAAAGGCCCACAAGAAGAGTTTAGGAAACAAACAAGAAGAGAGACCAAGAAAAAAGGGGAAGATGGAGAAGGAGAGACAAGTGGTATATCTACACCAGAGTTGACAGGGTAAGAAAAAGGAGAAGGTGAATTGGACATACCAGAAAGGGGAGAAGAAGAAGGTGAAGGATCGGATAGTCAAAGAGTAAGTTAAAGGAATTAAAATAAATATTATAATGTATTAAATTCAAGATGTTCATGAAGACTGGATTATGGAATGTAAAGGGACTGAATTCTAAATTTAAACATGGTAAGATTTTTCAGAATCTGACGAAGAAAAAATCGGATATAACATGTCTTCAAGAAATTAAAATAAAACAATAAGATATCAATTACCTAAAAAAAACCCTAAACTTGGACAATGTTTTATTGCAGGAAATCCAAAACCAAAGAGTGGTATTGTAATATATATATAAATAATATATTTAACACTTTAGAGATATGCAAAGATGACGTAGGCCACTATCTTGCAACTGAACTACAAGTAGAAGGGGAAAAAACGTTAATTGTTGCAAAATCATTGCCCTCTCTCCCCCCCTCCTCAGATAGATAGGATTTTCTGCATGCATCTCTACTGTCTTCTATCTCTATTTGCATGCCATTTGGTCCTGCTAAATTACAGGGGCAATAAATACCTTTGTAAATTGATAAACAGATCATGTGATCTAAGTAACTTTCTTAGGAAGTTCTCACACACAATAGATCTCTCCTGCTTTCCCTCCGGTCTCTCCATCACCATGCTCTCTCAACTTTCCTCAGAAAGATGGTGAGATACAAACTTCTTCTTTTACCTGAATTATTCGCTAGATAAGTTAGGATGCAGCTTCCATGTATATGTAGATTTAAGCCATTAGTAAAGTTTTGTTTTTTAAACTACAAGCTATTTGTGTCAGCCTCAATTCTTATAGAAGCATCTTAAGATAAAAAAAATGTTTCTGCTGCTCTGCTGATTTACAAGCTAGACCCTCACAGGCTTGGCTTTGATATTTTGATGTTTTTGTTTCCTTACCACAGGCTGAAGCCTTAGGAAACTTGAATTCCCCTACATTTTTGGGTTATGGGCCAGGAATACATTTTGTTTTTAAACGTGCTTCTCTTTGTGGCTGCAACAAAGTCTTTACTACTGAAACAATAGAAATGGCTTCTGCTAATCCTAATCTCACAATGACCACTGAAATATTAACTGGCTCAAATTATAAAACGTGGTCATGGAAAATGCAAATGTACTTAACTAAAATGGGCTTGTTTAAAGCAGTGAATGGCAGAGACCCACAGAAGCAGGGAAAACAGCAACAACAATTTGTTGAAAATGCAGAAAGAGCTGCTGCCTATATCTGCTGGTCTGTTGATCCCAGCATAGTTTACCATATTCAAGGTTTGACCAATGCAAAAGAAATATGGGATAAAC